>NC_041389.1:291493766-291534931 GCF_002162155.2 Triticum dicoccoides
GCGATCCCCACGCCACCGCCCCGCCAAAGCTCCGCCACCGCCGGCGACCACCGCCCCCATCCTGAACCCTAAGATAGATAGTGGGGTACCTCTCCGGCGAGCCCCCTTCCCCATTGCGGCTGGTTCTTCCTTCACCCCGGCGAGCCCACCCCTTGAAAATCGACTGACCCAAAAGTCGATTCAGTCGACTGAAGTGTAGCCAAATCGGAGCAGCATCGCAAGCAAGAGCAAGAGCGAGAGTAGCAGCGCGAGCAAGAGCAATAACAAGAGCAGACCAGGCAGGGGACCGAGAGCAAGAGTAGAGCAGCAACGTGAGCGAGAGCTAAAGCAGCAGCAATTCCTACTGATGTGGACGTCGCCGCCGAGGGAGCGGCACCGTGGAGGAAGTGGCCGGCGACGCCGCCGTGGATGGAGCCGCGCCGTGTCGGCTCGGGACCGAGCGTCGGCAGCACCGTGAGATCGAATCAAGAAGAAAATGTGGCGATTAGTGTACAACCTCTTTGGTGGCACCGATTAGGCCGCAGCTTCATCCGAGGAAACGGTGATGATGACGCTCTTCCGGTGGTGCAGGTGAAGACGGCGGTGTGGGAATGGAGGTGCCGCGAAAGACGAGGGGAACGTCGGGGCAGCTCCTTGGAGGTGGAGGACGGGGTGGCTGAACCGGCGGGACGATGAGATCGATGACAGATCCTCATCCGGTACGATGGATGAGGGACGTCGAGGTGTTGCTGTGGACGACGTCATCGGGGAAGAGGCTCCGACTGGGTGGCGGACGGAGCAGGGTGTGGGATTTCATCGCGGCTTTTCGCGGCCTCGGTGTACGAATGGGTGGGCGGATGGGATGGCAGTGGGGAACCATGGCTTAGAGACGCGCTTGTCCGAAATGTGGGTTAAGTTACAAAAGTACCCCCCACCGATTTGAGGCGGTTCTTTCGGTTTAGGGGTACCACGGGCATTTCATGTGTCGGGATTTCACAGGAGGTGGGAGTTTTCGCTGTGTTGTAATTTTGGAATAGCAAGGCACGAGTTGAGATGGAGGGAGTTGTCGGAGCACAACGAGACAAAGATATATCTTAAATATTTCGGGCTAACAAGGCGCGGGTTGAAATATCCGGACAAGCCTAACGTGTACTGTACCAAATCAATGTGCACTACAAATTTCATTCAAAACTTTGAATTCATGTTATGTTCAATTAAAATATTTCTCTACGTGTATAGTGCATGCAACCTACTACTCAAATGAACGTTTTAGTGCATTCCAAACATATATACTACCGCTTCAATATGAACTAAATTTGAATAAGATCTACAGTAATGATTGTTGTGAAGTCAAAGCATTTGAATTCGTTTCTCTGTTTTAATAAGATCTACAATCATCATTATTGTCAAGTTAAACCATCGTTTGTGTATTATCTTCACAGCACACCACATGATTAGTCTCGAGTTACATATGAACTATGTGTACTATATGAACTCGAACTAGATTTTTTGAATCCACTTTATTTTGATTTCAAATCACATTACATTTCTAGCTCTAGCTAGATCTTCATAATCTAAACCATGTCTCATATGTATAATGTGTTTATCACATTATGTATGGTGCCCCGCCCCCTACGCCTACAAGTATTTAGATGTGAGTTGTAAACACCACACATTACCACAAATTCAAATAAAATGTGAGAATGTTCGATATATAGTATTGTTTAGATTGCTCGATATTTAGTTGTAACCTGCAAACGCCGCACATTATCACAAATTCAAATAAAATGTGAGATTGTTTGATGTATAGTATGGTTTAGATTGTTCGGCATTTAGCTGTGAGTTGCAAATGCCATGCATTATCACATTATGGTATAACATGTGCACAACACGTGTATCACCGCTATTTTCATGCATGAAATGTTTAAAACACTATGATCTCCTATTCAAATATATGAATCCGCTTTCATATCAAATTATGATCTTTGTTAGTCTCTTACACCCACACAATCCTCTAACCTTTGTAGCTACCACTAACTTTCTCTCGTGCATGCACACGCCCTCCTTGCCCTCCCCCTCCCTCAGCATTCTATCCACCGGGCACATTCATTTTTTTTCTTTAGGTCGTTCTTCCAGAGTCTCCACAACTCCTTTCCGACACACACCGATCGATAAACCTCTCCAACGATGCCTGCATACAGCATACACACACAGCTTCAATCTCCTCCTTTATGTGTCCTTGCCTCGTGTCTCTCATATGGTCAGACACACGTGTAAACTCTTGCCCCTCTTTTCATCGATCTCACAACCTCACACTCCTCCCCCTATCTAGCTAGTAGTTGGGCCTCTCGCACCACCTCCTAGCTCCATTCTCTCTATCTATCCGTCTCGCTGGGCCTTATTTGCCTCTAACAAATGGACGTACACCGACCGATCTCTCGCTATACATATAGCCAGCTAGGTCCTTATAACTCGTTTTTACCCACACATCGATCGATCTACCTCATTAGTTGTGTCTCTCCCTTCCTCCAACAAACAACAATTGATCTACCGATCTAGTTAGGTTTTCTTACCAAACACATGGTTCCCCTTCATCATCCATGGATGCGTCCCGACAGATCTATCACGCACAGGCACACACAGAAACACATCCCCACTCTTATTGATAACATTGCAGTTCCACCCTCAGTTTGTCTAGTAGGCCTCTCCCAACATCTCCGAGAAGCAACTCCATCACCCATCCAGCACTCTACCCCTCTCCCTCCCTCTCTCTCTCCTCTCTCTCTCTCTCTGTCCCATCATATTTCCCGTCCTTCAGTTATGTATGGATGTCGACCGATCTCCCTCAAGACATAGATGAGTCTCTCCTTCTCAACACATATACGAGTCGTTCTACCTCTATAGTTAGGCCTCTTCCTACCCCTCCCCCACCCCCTCCCCCCCACACACACCGATACATCAAGCGCTCTAGTCATGTCTCCCTGCCACACACAAACTTGACATGTGCCCTCTAACATTCTGGTAGGCCAGTCGCCCTATATCTTTGACTTGCACACACACACACACAATTTCGATGGCTCTCTTCATCGATCTCGCACCCACCCACTTGATCCTCTCTTAGACTCTATCGATAGCTATGACCCCTCCCTCTCTTCTCGTGGATTGCCCAACCCTCTATGTATGATATGGATAGGCCTCCATTTCACACACATTGCATGCAAAATTTTGTTTGAGATGTCATCGACACATATTCCCACAAATAATTCGCGAAATCAACCCCCACCCCACCCCCAACCCCCACCACAAAACAAAAAACACTCATGAATGCGGTTTGTATCTCTCACACACACCCACGTAGGTGGGGGACGTGCACGAAGAGAAGAGGTGCATGCACGGCGCACGTACTCCCGTCTCTTTCCCAACCACACCCGCGCGGGTACACGGTGGAGCTCATTTCTGTATGAAAAAGGCAGCCCACGTGGTAATTTGGCACGTGTACTGGTTGTCCACTTGGTGGAGGGAGGATCGTCTACCACGGGTGAACAAACAAATTGCGACTTGACGCGTTATGTTAAATTAAAAAAAGAGGCAAACCATGTGGGGCCTACCTTAGAGGCAAGGCTCTATACACTGGAGTACTTTTGATGTGTCCCGTCAACTCGCAGAACGAGGAGAAGCTTGATTAGTACGCCATCTCCCCCGCCCACGGGCGCGGTGGCTTGCAGGATGAGGTGAAGCTTGCTCCTCCCTCGCCCATGCGCGCGGTGGCTCGCAGGACGAGGAGAAAAATTTACTACTCCCTCCGTTTACTCCTCGTCCCTACTACCTTGGTTATAGAGATTATATCATATTGTTTGGAATATATATGTCCTTTAGTAGATTTCAATATGAACTACTAGTACATACTCCAAACACTGATGTATATAGACGTATTTTAGAGTGTACATTCACTCATTTTGCTCCGTATGTAGTAGCACACTCCCTCGCCCCTCGACCCTCGCCCACATGGTGGACGTGCAGCAATTCATTCGGTCTCATATAGCCAGAACGATATATACTGCACTACCATTATTGCTCAACTTCCCAAAGAGGCGAAGAGCCAATCGCAAGGTTAATATTTTGGAGATGCCAAGCGCAAGGTTATAGGAGAACGAGTAGTAGGTGCCGCGTCATTTATAAATAATTTTTTTTCTTCAGTGGCACGTACGCAATATGATAGGTTCATATGGAGATAAAAGGAAACCGCTCCACTATATACATAGTCAGGACGGGCCAGCCTACATGGTTGCTTGCTGGGGTTGCTCTCTTCACACTCTCTCGTACAAAACGACTGTGGCCACATCTCTAACATCCCGGTGGATCACGTCCGCTTGGGGAAGGGGTGGATGCTTACTGTAGATGCGGTGGCCGTCGCCGACGGCGAAAACCCACTGTCGGTACGTCCCGATCAGGGGTCCCCGCCGTTCTCTCTCACAAAGCCGGTGAGGTTGCCTTCGTCCCTTGCTCACTGCCGCGACGTGGGCAATTGCCGCCTCCCGCTGCCCTCCTCAAGGTTGAGCTACGTCCCTCAGGTACAACTCCCTTTACAGCCGGCTTGCACCACTGCTCCAGCTGCCCACATCACTCCCTGTGGATATTTCTCTACTTCTTTGCCCCGCACATACCTGATACCTCTACTCGCTTCTACGTACTGTATTTGTGATGAGTTTATGTCTCATCAACTAGTCCTAGTAATCTTATTCTAATCACGCTTCTTCACTTTCTTTGCCACAGGGATGCTCATCTCGATTTTGGTGAAACTGCACAAAATGAACCGATGGTCAAAAGGTTGCAAACTTCATTTATTAGGAAGCTCGAACATTGCCAGCAAATTGAAGCCTGGTCAGGGTTCACAGTTCAAGGGCTAGGGACTGCATGGATCGTTTTTTTCTTTAGCTGCCTCTGTTCCAAAATAAGTGTCAACTTTAGTAGTAGTACAACTTTGTACTAAAGTTTGCACAAAGTTGAGACACTTATTTTGGAACGGAGGGAGTACATATTTGCTATGATCTGTCAATCTTTGAGATGCAATAGCATGCATGTTAGTCTCCTTTGTATTTGATGAAATGTTGCAACGGGCAACCTTGGACGCAAGATACATGTAACAGGAGCTGGAAGCTTCATAGCATTGTACAAATTTATCTCGCTGATAAATGACAGTACGTACTAGTACTATACTAGTACTTCCTCCGTTCCTAAATATAAGTCTTTGTAGAGATTTCACCATTAACCACATGCGGATGTATATAGATGCATTTTAAGTGTAGATTCATTCATTTTGTTCCATATGTAGTTCACCTAGTGGAATCTCTACAAAGACTTATCTACTAGTAATAGCTAGCCCCCACTACTAGGAATTCTCTATCCTCTCCTTGAGCCACATCATCAAAATTGATGTAGCCGTTAGATGAAGTAAATCAGTCATAATAGCCATCTGATCTAGACGTTGAGAGGCTCCGCACTAAGCCACATAAGCATGCAGAAATACCGTGGCACATGCATGTGAGTGGGTTTTAAATCACATCAACATGTCTGCATGAAAGCATGCACCGGTAGCATGCATGTAAGTGAGCTTTTAAGTCCCATTAAGATGTCAAAAATAAAAATATAATCCCATTATGCAGTAGGAGTTGGCTGATCTTTTTTCGTTACGTGGGATGATCTAAATGATGATGGGAATTTATTTAGTTTGGCTACCACATTTGTCATGCGGTTGTAGTTTTTTTTAGTTCTATGAAATCGATAATTTTGCACAGAGAGATATACCGCTGTTCCGCGGCAACGCGCGGGGACTCATCTAGTAATATTTAGGAACGGAGGGAGTACTATGTAAAGAATTAGGTGTCGCACGGTGATAGTGTGAGGTGGGCCATGTAATCACTAAGCTTGCGTGTTTTCACTACTCTTGCACTCCTCCGCTGTAAGAATGGAGAAAATTGTAATCTACTACCTCCTTTTTCCGAAAGCGTGGGACATCTAGCAGTCCTACCACCTTAGTAATAAAGACCAATGAGCCGTCAAATCACATAGACCCAGCAGTAAGTCGGACGGACGAATCAACCATCACTCTTGCGCCAGTGAGAGGTCGCATCCGCTCTGCCCGGGCATGAATGCAACACCGATTCTTTGGAGCGGTGCTGACCGTTTCGGGAGGGAAGCGCGCGCGGGCGATGGAGGGGCTTTGGGTGGGCCAGGCTGGTCAGGAGCAGGCGTGGCAGCTGTCCGCATGTCCCTACCGGACACGCCCGGAAACGAGAGGATGCACCGACTCTCGCGGCTAAAATCATACACTACACACCATATCTCTGTAGGAGTAGGTCGATTTGTCGCACTCTCTAACACACACATGCTGTTAAACACACACACGCACACGCACGCACCTTGGTCCCGTTGCACCTTCTAACGTGACTTATTACACCTAGACGGAGGGAGTAGTAAGTATACGAGATACGGTGGCACACTGACTTAAGTCGAATACAAGTGCTCAAAATTTGTGTGCATGTTATAATAAGGATTCACTTAAAATAGTACGTGAGCGAACAGAGGGATCAATTGGATAGTGTTCCCGAGCAGTAGCGAGATGTGTGAGGTAGTAAGATACACCGCTGGCGCTTTTATTTTTTCTTATTAATTTGTTTGTTTCACCCTCTGACTGGTGGGACCCAATGTACTATGTGGAGAGAGGTAAGGTGACTAAGGCTGCATTATTTCTGCACCACTGTGGATAGTCTTACCACCAAAGCCACATGACACGATTATGATTGAAATCCTAATGACTCCCACACACAAAAAAAACACGGCATGCCTGTCACATGAATGCAGGAATGTATAAAAGGTTATTTTCCTCTCGATGAACATAATGGGAGGGTTGTGTAGCTGGTTAGCCTGTTCGCTCATCAAACTTGAGGTCTCGGGTTCGATAACTACACTTGAGCATAATTTTTGCCAGGAGGATTCTTTGACTGGTCAAAATGTTTTCTAGGGTTTGCATGCTTCACACTCTCTCTCGAGTATATATATATACACGCTGGAGCCTCAGCGCTTGTAGTTGCTCTCTTCACACTCTCTCGCCCTCTCCCGTTGGAGCCTCAGCGCTTGTAGTTGCTCTCTTCCCACTCTCTTGCCCTCCAGATCTAAACAAGACTTCGTTGGCCTCTCTCTCCCCTCACTGCTGCTCAAAGAGCCGGCAGGATCCGTCTTCCGAGAAGGGTAGGAGGCTTAACGCTGTCGCCGTCGGCGAGGAAGGGAATCCACTACCGGCGCTGCTGTTCACTTTCCACCCAGCGGCGGCACGGGAGGGCCTCAGACCCCTTCTTCTTCGTCGCCATCCTGTCGCCCACTGAACCACGCCCCAAGAACCTTAAGGTATATTTTACTTACTCCACATGCATTGCTCTAGCTGCATGTATACCATGAATCTAGGACGTGGTTCAAAGAGGAAAGGAGTGGGGAAAAGTAGTGGGAAAAGTTGTATATAGCATGAATCTAGGACGTGGTTCAAAGAGGAAATGAAGAGGGAAAGTTTTATAGCATGAATCTAGGACGTGATTCAAAGAGGAAAGGAATGGGGGAAAGTTGTGGGGAAAGTTGTATCGCATAAATCTAGTACATGGTTCAAAGAGGAAAGGAAGGGGCGAAAATACTAGTTCAAAAAGGAAAGGAAGGGACAAGGCTGTAGAGTTTGAGCAGGACTAGATTTGCTGCGCTCACATAGGGAAAGGTGTCTAAAGATAACAAAAGTGGGACCAACACAAATATGCTCCTTGGTTGTTTGTTCTTTGTTGCAACAGACTGTGCATCACCACAGTACATCGGTAGATGCACATGGTGCTGGTGCGTCCACTGTCCCGTGCAACTCATTAGTTGTTGTTAATCTAAGGCCCTGTTTGGTTAAAAACTCCCTAGTCCCTACCTGCTTGGTTCCAGGGACTAAACATGGACTAGAGGTTATTAAATGACATGATAAAAGACCATGTTACCCCTAGTAATGAACTAATAGAAACAAGGTGCGATGTGTGGCAGGGGCAACTGTTGGAAAAAGTCCCAAAAAGACTCCCTCGGGGTCTTCTTTCTTTAGTCCCAAATGCCCACTTTTAGCCCCAAAAAGTCCCTCATGTTTGGTTTAGATGTGACTGACATGGAGTTTTTTTAGTCCCTACACCAAAATGTCACTGTAAACAAACACCCTCTAATAATGCCGCTGGAAAATTGATGCAATGCCACAATTAAAAGAAAATTACATGTTTAACGAATTTTATTGTTAATATAATCTCTATGTTAATATTAATCAATGCCACCGTTTGAGAAATGCTACTGTCTTGCTTTCTTTCCCATTTAGATAAGGTAGACGCTTCTTTTTGTTGGCTTCTGTGTCATCCACCGTTATTGACCACTAATTGTTTCCTTTGCACCTATGTGTAAACATGGTTATCTACTTCACCTCGTTGCCACCTTTTGTTGCACTGCACAAAACACTTTTGTTTCAAGAGTGTTTTGTGCAGTTCAACCAAAATGTCACACCGACAATGTTGCTTGATTGCTTGATCTTAGTGGAACTGCACAAGTGGAGATCTTACTTCCTATTCGTTAAGGCGAATTTGGTTCAGATCTTCTTCTTGTGAGTTGTTTGAATTCCGCATCATGAGAGGTCAGTACTAGCCTTCTTTCACATGATTCTGCAGTGTGCTTTCGTAGGTTATGCTACTTGTATGATAATGTTGCTTGATTTTAGTGAACTGCACAAATGGAGACAAGACTTCCAATCTGTATGTGCACCGTAATATCCCATTAAGGTAAGATAAGGATATTTCACAATTGCTGGCCTGTATTTTGCCACTTCCATCAGAAAATTAATGTCATTGTTTAGTGCTATACTTGTGCTCCCTAATTGACATGCCAAATCTTACATTGAAGGCGAAGCTTGTCTGTTATTGAACCAAGTGATGAAGGGGAAGAACAAGCGGAAAAACAAAAATCAACTCCCGGAGCTGTAATGAAGCACTGGAACTGTGATGACACAAGTAATGATATAGTTTTGCATCTTAATTTATTGCTATGGCTGGAACGACCAATTGTTTTTCCACTGATTTGATGACACTCTTAATGTAATACGTAATTATCTCTACTTGTGCAAATAGGGATCTTCTTTGAAGATACCATATATTTTAGTGGAACTGCACAAAAGATGTTGGAAACATTAAACTAATCGAGGAGTATATAGTAAGCATGGCCACGATAGTAGATAGCAACAGATGGTTCCGGAGAAGTGCTTGATCTGTATGCTCTACACAATAAGCCTCCTGACAAAGGTTGGTACTCGCCCACTAATTCATCCATATGATTGAGCTTTGTCATCTCTATTGGTGTTGTGCTACTGTTTAGATACTGTCATGAAAAAGTGGTATTGTCCTTGAGAAGTGCTTCATTTGTGTTGTTTTAAATATTTCCTTTCCTTTTTTCGAGCAAATAGGGATGCTAGCATTTAGTTGTCCTCTTGTCTTTCCACAATAGGATCATCTTCCTCTGAAGACGAATATGGAGTGCGTGAAGTGACTAGTTCCGATTATGCCAGGATGAAGAAGCCATGTCTATCTTCTCATCAGAAGGAGCAGTTGAAGGATGGTTACATTACTCCCCACAAGACCAAACTAACTTCAGCTCAGAAGGACTGACAAATCTCTATTTTTTTGCTGTGATGCGCGAGTACAATGTTGTTCTAGGATTCTCATCAGAAGGAGCAGTTCAAGGATGGTTACATTACTCCCCACAAGACCAAACTAACTTCAGCTCAGAAGGACTGACAAATCTCCATTTTTTTGCTGTGATGCGCGAGTACAATGTTGTTCTAGGATTCTTTCTGGTGAGTTCCATTTTTCTAAAAGTGTGCTCTACATGGACCATGTAGGTGCCTGTTTAAACTGTCAATTCATAGTACATTTTGCTTTATACTAATCACTTTTTTTGTATTTGTGCAAACAGGGGTGATCAGCTTGATTTCAACGGGAACTGCACAAAATGTTCATGAATACATCGAATCATTCATTTCCACCACAAGAAAGGAGGTGCCGATAAGTTCAAGGCGTTGCAACATATAAGGGCGAAATCATACAAGCTACGCGTGAATTTGGTTGATTTTGGTGGAACTGCACAAAAAGAACAATTGGTTTATTTAGCACGAGGTGCCATGTCAATGTCTGAACTGATGGCAAACCCTGCCCATTCCACAATCGTAGGCATTTGATATTTTGGAATGGGACAACCTTGTCAAATTTCTCTCATTGATTTTAAGACATGCGTTTGATATTTTCGAATGGGACGCCCCTTGCTGTCAGTAGCGTCGATCAACTTTTTCTTTATTCTTTAGTTGTGAAGTAAATATTGCCTCTAACATGTGAGTCGCTGAGATACATAAATATCGATTATTTTGAATGTTCTCTATGAATTGCCAGCCCTATGTGTTTGATTGCAATGTACAGAAACGCTAAAAAGCTACTCAAACTCTTTGTACTCATTCTGTTCCTTTTTACTTCGCACATTGTGAAAGTGCATACTTTTTTGTATAAGATTGGTCAAACTAGAGATACTTTGACTGCAGACAAAACTTGTATAGAAAGGACCGGAGGGAGTACATGTGAAACTGCTGCAAACGAGGTGATCACCCTGGGAATAATGCTAGTACGTATTGTTTTGCATGTTCATCCAATGCCAGTGATACAGGAATTCGAACTAATCGAAATAAATTCATTCATACACGGTCGGATTTCATATAAACATGCCAGATTTAATTACATTTCATACATTCTTCAACTAAAAAGGGGTGTTTGTGGCCGCATGCATCTCCCAGATGCAGAGGCCGAGGGTCATCCTCCTTTTCTAAAAAAACTAAAAAGGGGTGCGCTAGAGGTATAATTAATTAATCGAAGCTACCCACCTGTGTCCCGCTGAGCCGAACAGAAGCTTCAGTGACTTAACTGCAGGTGCAGTTGCATAACTGACATGTGGCCTGTTGGGCCCATGTGTCAGTCAGCCAACTGCACCAGGAGTTAAGTAGAAGTAGCGTTCTTCTCCAGCACAGCTCTCCGACTCCACGTCGCCACCAAGAAGCTAATCGGCCGTCAATGGTCAACCCGCCTAGCTTGGCTTCAACCGGAGGGTAGCAGCGGTGGCCTTACTTGGACCCGAGTGGCAGCGACCTACCGTGTTCTACTCTTCTTCGTTGTTGGTGGGGCGGGGCCTCGGCGGAGCCGGCGATGTCCTCTGCCTCGTTGTTGGCGGGGTGGGGCCTCGGCGGAGCCGGCGGTGTCCTCTGCCTCATTGTTGGCGCCGCGGGGCCTCGGCGGAGCAGGGCATCATCGACGTTAGCGGAGCGGGGACTCGTCGGAGCCGGCATTGTCCTCTGCCTCGTCCTCGGTCTCGCCAAACAGTGCCTCGCCCGCTTCATCACCCTCTTTGCTAGCCTCTTTGTAGGCGGCCGCAGCCTCCGCCACCCGCATGCGGTACCGCCAGCGCTCGAGGCGGCCCTTGCGGGCGGAGCGGTACGAGTCGAGCAGCGCGTCCTGCTCCGCCCGCTCCGCGGCGATCTGCTCCTCCACCTGCAGGTGCTCCTGGAGGAGATGGTGGTTGTAGGCGGCGTCGGCCTGCGCCTCCCGGAACTGCTCCTCACGCATCTGCCTCACCCTGTCCATATATTGGGCACGGGCCTCGCCGATGGTCATGGTGCAATGCACCGGCGAGGATGGCACGGAGGAGGGGGTTGGCGCCGGATCATCGACTACCATGTTCTCCATTGGGACATCGTCGTCCTCCGGCTGCCTGTCGGCCAGCCGGTCGGCAGCAATGGCTGCCATCTCCTTGTGGTCCGTCGTCCGCCCGTCCCGAAGAGCGCTGGAGCGCGAGGAAGCCATGGTGGGCAGTAGTGGTGTGGACAGGATAAAGGGAACGGATGCGGATGACTGCGGCTATGGCCGGCGCAGCAGTTTATATAGCAATGGTGGGCGGGCGGAGGGACCTACGTGTGGCGCCGGAGTAGCCGCCTCGGCAACCGCGTATCATTAATGTGTGCGGTAGATGGACGGACGGACGGCACTTGTGTCGTTTGAAAGCGGAGCAATCGCCTGCACCGGGAAGCGGGGCGGGCGGCGCTGACTGTTTCGGGCAGAAAGCACGCACGGGCGAGGAGATGACTTTACTTGGATAGGATGACAATGGGGACCCACCAGGTCCATAGCCTCACATACGCAAGTGCCACCTTATTATATATATATATATATATATATATATATATAACTATAATTTATTTTGCTTCCTCCTGGTTTCCTGACATCACGGTCCCACACCATTGTCAACCTATGTACTCCCTCCTTTCCGGTTTATAGGGCTTATCTCAAAATTTTAGTTTTTCCATTTTATAAGGCTCAATTTGGTTGTTTTCCATCACATGTTCAGATTCCAAGGTGCATTAAATCATTGCATGCAAGTATTAAGAGAAAATTGACCAATGCATGTACTTTTTGCATGCATGAATTGCAATTAATGCATTGATAAACATAATTTTTTGAGGATAACAAGAGCATTAATTAGGTGCTTTTGCAAAACTACAAAAAGTATTTCACCACTCGCCATCTACCTTGATTGGTGAGATTTTTGAATTGAGAATTATAAATCGGAAAGGAGGGAGTAGTCAATAAACGAGAGAATTGCACAAGAAGCGGCCGACAGCTGGGACCAAGCAGCTCGAGCAGTATTTGTGTTTTTGAGGTGTGAGCACTCTAGAGTTTTTCGATGTTTACCCCAGATATTAATTTTTCTTCTCTGAACAACAACAAAAACATCGCTGCAGGTATTAACTGGGTGGGCTGTGGCCCGTCTAGCCCAGGCCAGATATCCAGCCCAAATATTATTATTTTTTCAAGCTGAAAATGGCTAGCCCAGCTATACTTTTTTTTGAGGAATACCCAGGCAAGGTCAAGTTGTTATTCTCTGCCCCGCTGGGCTGCAAATCTTTCCTAGGAGGGATGCATTAGGCTTAACAAGAAAATGGGCTTTAAGAAATAATAAATGGGATGTAATTATAAAAACTGGGTAGTAACTATAAAAAAATGCACCAAACAGTGATTACTTTATAAAATATTATTTTTGGAATATTGAAAATTTTAATTTCATTAATTGTTGCGAGCGCAATGTTTCATTGGATTTTTACGTAATATAAATTTATATTGAAATTGTATTTAATCTGACTAGAAATTTTGGGATAAAAATATTCGGATCCCATCAAAATGTGGGCAATTTTATTTAATTCTGTTTTGAACGGTTGGTTGAAATGGGCTGTACTTTTAAGAAACTGTAAATGGGCTATAGTAAATTCCATTAGAATTCAAAAATGGGCTACACACTCTTACAAATCTCAAATGGGCTATAAGTTCTCTACCACACACTTCTAGCCTTACTAAGTTGGCGCGTCCCCTAAAAAACAGAGTTGACGCGTATGCAAGGCTTTGTCAATTTATAGTCAACACAAGGTTCTAGCAGCAGTGGCCGTTGGATGTCCATCCAACGGATGCCGTGCTTCTTCTTCAATCTCGGATATTCTAGCTTCACCCGCCCAAAAAATTATTCCTCCCCCTGACATCTGGGGCGCACCATCGCGGAAGCTGACCTGTGGGCCTACTAAGTTGACGTACCAAGGGCTTTGTCAACTTAGTCAATATAAACGATTCTAGCTGCAATGACCATACGATGTCCATCCAACGGTGATACGTCTCTGTCGTATCTACTTTTCCGAACACTTTTGCCCTTGTTTTGGACTCTAACTTGTATGATTTGAATGGAACTAACCCGGACTGACGCTGTTTTCAGCAGAATTGCCATGGTGTTGTTTTTGTGCAGAAAATAGAAGTTCTCGGAACGACCTGAAACTCCACGGAGTATCTTAGGATAACTAATAAAAAATCCTCGCAAAAGATGAAGACCAGGGGGCCCACACCCTGTCCACGAGGGTGGGGGCGCGCCCCCCTACCTCGTGGGCCCCCTGGTGGCCCTCCGACGCCAACTCCAACTCCATATATTGGCTTTCGGGGAGAAAAAAACCAGGGAGAAGAAATCATCGCGTTTTATGATACGGAGCCGCCGCCAAGCCCTAATCTCTCTCGGGAGGGCTGATCTGGAGTCCGTTCGGGGCTCCGGAGAGGGGAATTCGTCGCCGTCATCATCATCAACCGTCCTCCATCACCAATTTCATGATGCTCACCGCCATGCGTGAGTAATTCCATTGTAGGCTTGCTGGACGGTGATGGGTTGGATAAGATTTATCATGTTCAAGTTAGTTTTGTTAGGGTTTGATCCCTAGTATCCACTATGTTCTGAGATTGATGTTGCTGTGACTTTGCTATGCTTAATGCTTGTCAGTCCCGAGTGCCATGATTTCATATCTGAACCTATTATGTTTTCATGAATATATGTGAGTTCTTGATCCTATCTTGCAAGTCCATAGTCACCTACTATGTGTTATGATCCGGCAACCCCGAAGTGACAATAATTGGAACCACTCCCGGTGACGACCATAGTTTGAGGAGTTTATGTATTCACTATGTGATAATGCTTTGTTCCGGTTCTCTATTAAAAGGAGGCCTTAATATCCCTTAGTTTCCAATAGGACCCCGCTGCCACGGGAGGGTAGGATAAAAGATGTCATGCAAGTTCTTTTCCATAAGCACGTATGACTATATTCGGAATACATGCCTACATTACATTGATGAACTGGAGCTAGTTCTGTGTCACCCTATGTTATGACTGTTACATGATGAACCACATCCGGCATAATTATCCATCATTGATCTGGTGCCTACGAGTTTTCCATATACTGGTTCTCGCTTATTTACTTTTCTGTTGTTACTGTTACAATCACTACAAAATACCAAAAACATTACTTTTGTTGTCTTTACTTTTGTTACCGTTACCACCACTATCATATTACTTTGCTACTAAACACTTTGCTGCAGATACTAAGTTTCCAGGTGTGGTTGAATTGACAACTCAGCTGCTAATACTTGAGAATATTCTTTGGCTCCCCTTGTGTCGAATCAACAAATTTGTGTTGAATACTCTACCCTCGAAAACTGTTGCGATCCCCTATACTTGTGGGTTATCATGACCTTTTTCTGGCGCCGTTGCCGGGGAGCATAGCTTTATTCTTTGAGTCACTTGGGATTTGTATCTGTTGGACACTATGAAGAACTTGAAAGACGCTAAGACCAAGATTTTGCCCTCAACTACGAGGGGAGGTAAGGAACTGCCATCTAGCTCTGCACTAGATTCTCCTTCTGTTATAAGTAAGCTTGCGACGCCTAAACCTGCTACCGCTATGAATTCTGATATGTCGCATGTTATTGATGATGCCACTTCTGCTATGCATGATACTTGTGATGAAACCACTTCTATGCTTGATACTACTGTGCCCCTTGGTGAATTTCTTGATGAGCAAATTGCTAGGTCTAAAGAAAGAGAAATTATTGCACCTGAATACAATGATGAGAGTGATGATGAAAATATGCCTCCTATTCCTAAAGGTTATCTTTTTGATGCAGAATCTTCTGCCGCTATTTTTGCTTGCCAGGATAAATATGAACTTAAGAGGTTGCTAATTAAATGGGGTAAAGAATCTCTTAGAGATAGAATGAGACCCGACCCTGCTTTTGCCACTTCACCTATTTGTGTTCCCGATAAGGATTATTATGATTTTTCTGTTGATCC
Organism: Triticum dicoccoides; assembly: GCF_002162155.2. Lineage (NCBI taxonomy): Eukaryota > Viridiplantae > Streptophyta > Magnoliopsida > Poales > Poaceae > Triticum > Triticum dicoccoides. Next base: position 291,509,532 of record NC_041389.1, read on the forward strand.
AGATATAATTACTTTGGTTGAATCCCGATCCTTTCTATGGCTATGAATCTGAAACTGTTGTGGCACATCTTACTAAGTTGAATGATATAGCTGCCTTGTTTACTAATAATGAGAGATCGCGCTATCTTTATTTACTCAAAATATTTCCGTTCTCATTAAAGGGTGATGCTAAGATATGGTTTAATTCTCTTGATCCTGGTTGTGTGCAAAGTCCCCAGGATATGATTTATTACTTCTCTGCTAAATATTTCCCTGCTCATAAGAAACAAGCAGCCTTGAGGGAAATATATAACTTCGTGCAAATCAAAGAAGAGAGTCTCCCACAAGCTTGGGGGAGGCTTCTCAAATTACTTAATGCTTTGCCTGATCATCCTCTTAAGAAACCTGAAATACTTGATATCTTTTATAATGGACTAACCGATGCTTCCAGAGATTACCTGGATAGTTGTGCTGGTTCTCTTTTCAGGGAAAGAACACCGGATGAAGCGGAAATTCTATTGAACAATATGTTGACAAATGAAAATAATTGGGCACCTCCTGAGCCAGCTCCTGAGCCAATTATTGAGCCTATTCCTAAACCAACTCCGAAGAACAGAGGTGTTCTATTTCTCCTCCTGAAGATATGCAAGAGGAAAAGAAATCTATGAAAGAAAAAGGTATTAAAGCCGAAGATGTTATAATTTACCTCCTATTGAAGAAATACACGGTCTTAATTTACCGCCTGTTGAAGAAGTATATGATCTCAATTACTTATTTACTGAAGAACCTCCCGATCTCCCGACACAGGTAGTAAAGGTAAATTCTCTCTATAGATATGATAAAGCTGAAGTCCCTCCTACTAAAATCGCCAGTCAGTGCTTGGATGAGTTTGATAACTTTATGTTTAAGCAAGATGACTTTAATGCTTATTTTGGTAGACAATTAAAACAAGATGCCTATATGATTAAACAGTTGGGTGATTATATGGCTGATATTAGAGGTGAACTTAAACTTGTTAGCAAACATGCTTCTATGGTTACCACTCAAGTAGAACAAGTACTTAAAGCTCAAAAATAAGCGCTTGATGAAATGAATAGTAAGAAAAATGATTATTCTATTAGAGTGGCTACTAGAACCGGTAGAATGACTCAGGAACCTTTGTATCCTGAAGGCCACCCTAAGAGAATCGAGCAAGATTCTCAGAGAAATGACATTGATGTACCTAGTTCTTCTACAAAGAATAAAAAGAAAAATGATAGGACTTTGCAAACTTCTAGTGAACCTATCGTTGAGCCACCTGAGAATGCAAATGATATTTCTATTTCTGATGCTGAAACACAATCAGGTGATGAACATGAACCCAGAGATAATGTTAATGATATTGTTCATGTCGATGCTCAACCTAGTAATGATAATGATGTAGAAGCCGAACCTGCTGTTGATCTTGATAACCCACAATCAAGGAATCAACGCTATGATAAAAGAGACTTCGTTGCTAGGAAACATGGTAAAGAAAGGGAACCATGGGTTCAAAAACCCATGCCTTTTCCCCCGAAACCATCCAAGAAAAAGGATGATGAGGATTTTGAGCGCTTTGCTGAAATGATTAGACCCATCTTTTTGCGTATGCGATTAACTGATGTGCTCAAAATAAATCGTTATTCTAAGTATATGAAGGATATTATTACTAATAAAAGAAAGATACCTGAAGCTGAAATTTCCACCATGCTTGCTAATTATACTTTTAAGGGTGGAATACCAAAGAAACTTGGTGATCCCGGAGTACCTACTATACCATGCTCCATTAAGAGAAATTATGTTAAAACTGCTTTATGTGATCTTGGAGCCGGTGTTAGTGTTATGCCTCTCTCTTTATATCGCAGACTTGACTTGAATAAGTTGACACCTACTGAAATATCTTTGCAAATGGCTGATAAATCAACTGCTATACCTGTCGGTATTTGTGAGGATGTGCCTGTTGTGGTTGCAAATGTTACTATTTTAACGGACTTTGTTATTCTTGATATTCCTGAGGATGATAGTATGTCTATTATTATTGGAAGACCTTTCCTTAATACTGCAGGGGCTGTTATTGATTGCAACAAAGGCAATGTCACTTTTCATGTTAATGGCAATGAACACATGGTACACTTTCCGAGGAAACAACCTCAGGTCCACAGTATCAACTCTATTTGAAAAATTCCATCAATTATATTTGGAGGTTTTGAATTTCCTCTCCCTACTGTCAAGAAAAAGTATGATATACTTATTGTTGGGGATTTTCATATCCCCGTTCAGGTAACTTAGTGCTATTCGAAATTTCTCCGGTTCCGTGTTAATCAGAATGAGCTTGTTAACAAGACTTGATCAACCTTGTTAGTGGATTCATTTTGATGATCACGAGATGGATGAAACTAGAAGCACAACCTTCTGTACCCTGTCTTTATATTTTCTGTTATTTAGTAGAAATATAGTAAAATAGTACTTTTCTGTCTGTCTCCCGACTTATCCGTGCAATATAAAAAATTTCCCGAAAATAAAAGTCCTCAGAATGCCATGCCAATTTAATATGATTTTTTCGGGAATATTTAAGAATTTACTGTGCAAAAATCACCACGGGGGGGAGCTGCCACCTGGTCACGAGGGTGGAGGGCGTGCCCTACCCCCCTGGGCGCGCCCCCCTGCCTCGTGGGCCCACGGTGGCCCTCCTCCACTTATTCCTACACCCATCTTCTTCCTCTACCTCACACAAACACGAAAAACCAACTCAAGCACGAGTTCCAGCCCCCGTTGCTGTGATTTTCGATCTCCTTGATCAAAGCACCTCTCGCAAAACTGCTTGGGGAGATTGTTCCTTGGTATGTGACTCCTCCATTGGTCCAATTAGTTTTTGTTCTAGTGCTTTATTCATTGCAAATTTGTGCTGCATAGGTGACCATGTTCTTGAGCTTGCATGTCAAATTTATATGGTTCCAAGTAGTTCCAATGCTTTATATAGGCTCTAGGCACTTGTGGGAGTTGTTACTATCAATTTTATTGAAGTTGGTTCACTTTTATTTGAGGTTACTAAAAATTTCAGATTGTTTCAGAAAATAATGAAGAGACTTTTGAGGGGCTCGTCGAGCCGAAGCGCTAAGGAAAAACAAAAGGAAGAAGAACAGAAGCCCAAATTTAATTTGCCTCGCACCGCGGAGGTCCCGCCGTGTGAATGGCCTTCCGATGACTTCTTGAGGAGAGACGGGATTTATGAAGACTTCTATTTATTAATTGAGAATGCTGGCCTCACCGACTTCCTCCACGACCAACGTCATCAGTATCTCTTACTCACAAATACTTTTGTGCAAAATTTCTACTTTTTCCCTAAGATTTCACCTCCATCGGTAGAATTTCATTTATATGACGTTGTTAAGCGGATGCCATTAGCTGAATTTTGCGAGGTTTGCAAAATAACTTTTGAGGGCACCTTGGATGAACCACACCGTAATGAAGTAGAAGCTTTTATTAACACTATCATGGTGGGAGAAACCTGGAAGGTTTCTGATGCAAGAATCACTAGCACACATTTTCCTGTTTTATGCTACTTTGCCTTATTTGCTAGTCGTTGCCTGATAGGCCGTGGAAACTGTGGAAACCTTAGTATTCCTGATGTTATCATTTTGTTCCATGGTTTATATCGAAATAACTCTGATAGTATGGGTGGAATTGTTGCTAGGCGGTTAAGTCTGAACCGTACTAAAGGCCCCATCTTTGGAGGCATTTATGCCTCACGCCTAGCTGGACATTTTGAAATACCTATTAGGCATGAGGAGGAAGAGGAAACATCACTGCCTCGTGCTTATTTAGATTATAGGAGTATGCTAGCGCATGATTTTTTTGTTAAAAGCCGTGAAGGAGAGCTCAAATATGAATTGTACTTTGATAAACATCACCCTGAGATTATTACTTTGCCTGCTCCCTCTTTGTTTAACTTGTCTGCAGGTCCTCACATCGTTCCGTGGGCGGCCATTCAAGCCTATCGAAATCCTGCACCCGCCCCGGAACCGGAGCCATAAGATGAGCCTCCACGACTATCTGTTTATTCTTGGGATCCAGAGGAGGCTGCCAGCCAATGGCAGCCGGAGCCTTCTCCATCACAGTATGACCCCAGCTTCACTTACGGGTATCCGTCAGGCCATTCCTGGCAATAGACCAACTTAGGCCAGAAGCCTAAGCTTGGGGGAGTACGTATTTCCCACCGACATTACATTCATGTTCACACACACTCATTGCTAGATGTCGGTGTTCATACTCTTTCACTGTAATATCCATGCTAGTTTATTTTATTTTTCCTGCTTTCTTCTTGTGTGTTTATTAAACCTTAAGAAAAACAAAACAAATAGCAGTACTTTATTTCTTTTCTGTAGTAATTAAACCAGAAAACCCACAAATATTTCCCGTTCTTCTTTTGCTTGTTGGGAGCTTTCCCGTGTAAATAGTTTTTACTCCTTTTCTTTTCTTTTCTTTGGGGGTCAGTAGGAGAAGACCATGATTAAATTGTTGACGTGGCTCTTATATGCATGATTGTTTATTTGACTTAGAGCCCATATTACTTGTCTTCTCCTGTTTATTGAATGCTTGCAGATTCCAGCTTAGTCCAATGCACGTGCACTCTTATTATTACTCATATCGTTCGGTCATGCAAGTGAAAGGCAATAATGATGATATATGATGGACTTATTGGGATGAGAAAAGCTGGTATGAACTCGACCTCTCTTGTTTTTGTAAATATGATGATTCATCATTCCTGGGTTAGCTATTATGAAGTAAGCATATTTGCAATGACATTTAGAGATTATAGTTGCTTGTGCCATGCTTGATTAGCTATGAGTTATAATGGTTTGCCTTGCGTGCCAACATGGTATTAGAATGATTATGATGTGGTATGAGGGGATGGTATCCTCCTTTAAATGAATTGAGTGACTAGACTTGGCACATGTTCACGCATGTAGTTGAATCAAATCAAAATAACCTTCATGATATTTATGTTCATGGTAGATTATATCCTACTCATGCTTGTATTTGGTGTAAATTAATTTTGATGCATGTTTACGACTGTTGTCGCTCTCCCAGTTGGTCGCTTCCCAATCTTTTGCTAGCCTTCACCTGTACTAAGAGGGAATACTGCTTGTGCATCCAAACTCCTTAAAACCCCAAAGTTGTCCCATATGAGTCCACTATACCTTCCTATATGCGGTATTTACCTGCCGTTCTAAGTACATTTGTATGTGCCAAACTCCAAACCTTCAAATGAAATTCTGTTTTGTATACTCGAGCAGCTCATGTTTCAACTAGGGCTGCCCTTATCTTCCATGTTAGGCGGTTATTCTCAAGAGGAGTGGACTCCGCTCCTCATTCACGAGAAAATGGCTGGTCACCGGGATGCCCAGTCCCATGCTTTATGCAAACTAAATCAAAATAATTGCAAACAAAACTCCCCTTGGGACCCGTTGAATGTTGGAGGCACTCGTTGTTTCAAGCAAGCCATGGATTGATGCTTGTGGAGGAAGGGGAGTATAAACTTTACCATTCTGTTTGGGAACCGCCTATAATTTGTTTAGCATGGAAGATATCGTCATCTCATAGTTGTTGCGTTGACATTATTACTGGTTTATGTTGGGTATGACTTCACTGGATCTCTTTTACCATGAATTACAATGTTTAGTCAGTCCTTGATCTTTGAAGGTGCTCTGCATTTATGTTTTGCGGTCTCAGAAAGGGCTAGCGAGATATCATTCCGTTATATCATGTTATGATTATTTTGAGAAAGTGTTGTCATCCGAGTTTTGTTATTATAGCTCGCTAGCTAATTATGCTATTGATATGAGTAATTGTGAGACCTTTGTGTTATTGTGAGAATGGTTAGTTCATAATATTTGCTGAAACTTGAATGCTCGCTTTTCATGTTTACAACAACAAGAGCAAACAGAGTTTGTAAAAGTTTTTCTTCTTCTCTTTCAGTTTGTCAACTGAATTGCTTGAGGACAAGCAAGGGTTTAAGCTTGGGGGAGTTGATACGTCTCCGTCGTATCTACTTTTCCAAACACTTTTGCTCTTGTTTTGCACTCTAACTTGTATAATTTGAATGGAACTAACCCGGACTGACGTTGTTTTCAGCAGAATTGCCATGGTGTTGTTTTTGTGCAGAAAATAAAAGTTCTCGGAACGACCTGAAACTCCATGGAATATCTTAGGATAATTAATAAAAAATCCTCGCAAAAGATGAAGACCAGGGGGCCCATGCCCTGTCCACGAGGGTGGGGGTGCCCCCCTGGGCGCGCCCCCCTACCTCGTGGGCCCCCTGGTGGCCCTCCGACGCCAACTCCAACTCCATATATTTGCTTTCGGGGAGAAAAAAACCAGGGAGAAGAAATCATCGCGTTTTATGATACGGAGCCGCCGCCAAGCCCTAATCTCTCTCGGGAGGGCTGATCTGGAGTCCGTTCGGGGCTCCGGAGAGGGGAATTCGTCGTCGTCGTCATCATCAACCATCCTCCACCACCAATTTCATGATGCTCACCGCCGTGCGTGAGTAATTCCATCGTAGGCTTGCTGGACGGTGATGGGTTGGATGAGATTTATCATGTAATCGAGTTAGTTTTGTTAGGGTTTGATCCCTAGTATCCACTATGTTCTGAGATTGATGTTGCTATGACTTTGCTATGCTTAATGCTTGTCACTAGGGCCCGAGTGCCATGATTTCAGATCTGAACCTATTATGTTTTCATGAATATATGTGAGTTTTGATCCTATCTTGCAAGTCTATAGTCACCTACTATGTGTTATGATCCGGCAACCCCGAAGTGACAATAATCGGAACCACTCCCGGTGACGATCATAGTTTGAGGAGTTCATGTATTCACTATGTGCTAATGCTTTGTTCCGATTCTCTATTAAAAGGAGGCCTTAATATCCCTTAGTTTCCAATAGGACCCCGCTGCCACGGGAGGGTAGGACAAAAGATGTCATGCAAGTTCTTTTCCATAAGCACGTATGACTATATTCGGAATACATGCCTACATTACATTGATGAACTGGAGCTAGTTCTGTGTCACCCTATGTTATGACTGTTCCATGATGAACCACATCCTGCATAATTATCCATCATTGATCCGATGCCTACGAGTTTTCCATATACTGGTTCTCGCTTATTTACTTTTCCGTTGTTACTGTTACAATCACTACAAAATACCAAAAACATTACTTTTGCTGTCTTTACTTTTGTTACCGTTACCACAACTATCATATTACTTTGCTACTAAACACTTTGCTGCCGATACTAAGTTTCCAGGTGTGGTTGAATTGACAACTCAGCTACTAATACTTGAGAATATTCTTTGGCTCCCCTTGTGTCGAATCAACAAATTTGGGTTGAATACTCTACCCTCGAAAACTGTTGTGATCCCCTATACTTGTGGGTTATCAAACAGCCGTCGTGCTTCTTCAACCTCTCATCTTCTTGCTCCAGCCGCCCAAAGCGGCGCCGGTCATGCCGCCTGCTCCTGCCTCCCGTGGCCGGCTGTGCTGCCGCAGAGGCCTCACCGGCCCCTACTACTCCCACCGTTGGCCAGGCCATCCCTCCACTCACCCACACCCCCTGTTATTATGCGGCGACGGCAGCGCATCCGAACCAGTGAACCCTCGTACTCCTCTCCGCGTGTGCATCCACTGCCGCGTCTTCCCCGGCTCCGCGTCGTCCCCTTCCTAGGCCTCCCCGTCGTCCACCGCCGTGGTGCTCTCGGCGCGGCGTGGTCAACGTGGTCAAGGAACGACTTCCATCGGACGTGGACTGTACGTGGAGAGGCTGACAGCTGGGTCCACGGCAGCCGCAAGGAAGTGCCTCCTTATTACGCACAAAATAATTATTCCTCCACCTGACAGCTGGGACCCACCGGACGGGCCACCGTATTTCGTGAAAAAAATGATTCGCCCCCTGACTGCTGGGACCCACGAGCTACATCTTCGCGCGCAAGGAAGTGCGTCCGAAAAAAAAACGATTAGCCCCCCTGACTGCTGGGACCCACCAGCTACATCTTCGCATGCAAGGAAGTGCGTCCGAAAAAAAACGATTCGCCCCCCGCCTGCTGGGACCCACCAGCTACACCTTCGCACGCAACGAAGTGCGTCCATGCAAAAAAAAACGATTCGCCCCCCCTGACTGCTGGGACCCACCAGCTACATCTTTGCAGGCAAGGAAGTGCCTGACAGTCGGGACCCACCTGGTCGAAGCGTACGTAGCATTGTCATCCTGGTCGCGAACGTGTACGTACATACTGGTCGATGTAGAGGCGCGCACGTGTCGTAGTAGAGGCGCGCACGTGTCGTAGTAGAGGCGCGCACGTGTCATAGTAGAGGCGCGCACGTAGCATGTACACGTACGTAAAGCGGCCAGGGTGCAAGAAAGAAAATACGGCCACGTATGTGTACAAACGGGCGGGGTCTCAAACGCTTAGTCGCGCATACGTACAGCGAGGGCTCATGTTCATGGGGAGACAACGGAATGCGTCGTGTTCATGGGGAGGCAACGGAATGCGTCGTGTTCATGGGGAGGCAACGGAATGCGTCGTGTACATGGGGAGGCAATGGAATGCGTCGTGTTCATCGGGAGGCAACGGAATGCGTCGTGTTCATCGGGAGGCAACAGAATGCGTGAGAGCCAACCGGCTTGGACCGAACAGGCGGTGGAAACGAGGCCTGGTGTACCGCAAAACAAAGGAAACGGCCTTGTGTTCGACCGGCCACGTTCGGAACGGGGTCCTGTTGATCGGGAGGGGTGTGGCGTACCGCAAAACAGAGGAAACGGACCTCCTACGGTCGAAACTGGGGTCCTGTTGATCAGGAGGGGTGTGGCGTACCGCAAAACGGACAAAACGGACCTCCTACGGTCGAAACGGGGGTCTTGTTGATCGGGAGGGGTGTGGCATACCGCAAAACGGACGAAACGGACTTGTGTTGGAGCACTACGGTCAAAACAGGGGTCTTGTTCATCGGGAGGGGTGTGGCGTACCGCAAAACGGGACTCCACGGGACACTGTTCATCTCCACCATCGACCTCCTCCAGCCTCCACGGGCTACCGTCGACCTCCTCCAGCCTCCACGGGCTCCTGTTCATCCAGCCTCCACCGTGCGCTACTCCACCGGCTACTGTTCAACCACCCCTCCACCGTCTACTGTTCATCCAGCCCTCCACCGTCTACTATTCATCCAGCCCTCCACACCACGGGGTCCTGTTCAACCACCCCTCCACGGCCACCCCTCCACCGTCTACTATTCATCCAGTCCTCCACACCACGGGGTCCTGTTCATCCAGAGGCAACGCCACCGCTCACTGTTCATCCAACCCCCCGCCCCCTCGCACAACGCTCACTGTTCATCCAATCGATCGGCTTCAGTTAGCAGCAGTAGCGAAGGAATCACTCCATCGGATTCAGTTAACAGCCATCGATCGATCGCTCGGGTTCAGTAATGTGTAGCCTGCAGTGCAATCGCTCGGGTTCAGTTAGAGCCCAACGCCTCGCTCGGGTTCAGTTAGAGCCAATGCCTCGCACACACGTGCGTACGTGTACGAGAGAAACACGCATCGCTCAGCCCCCGACCTCCCACCGTAACCGGCAACTCCCCGAAATTTTCCTACCCCTCGCTTCTACCACGGTTTTTTCCGTCATGGACGGCCCAAAGAATGTCATGCAGCTGTGTCTCCGGCCCGCCCAGGACGAAAAGCCCATTTTCTGTCATGATTTTTTGTCATAGAAGTAGGAGCCCACCACATCTATGATGATACCGGGTTCTGTCACAATTACCGTCATAGAAGTGTCATATGTATGACAGAAAAAAAAATCGTTCGGCCCAAAATGTCACGGATGTGTCTTTTTTTTGTAGTGTACGCCTTTGTCCACTTTGATTGAGAATAATAATGAATCTATGGATGTGAATTTTTTTGGTAGGAACAATTTTGGTAACAACGCGTAAAGAGGAAACTTTAATCCTAGGTCGTTTCCTAGTAATTCCTCTAATAATTATGGTAATTCCTACAACAACTCTTATGGAAATTTTAATAAGATTCCCTCTGATTTTGAGAATGGTGTTAAAAAAATTATGAGTTGGCAAAAGAATTTCAATGCTTTGAATGAAGAAAAATTGCTTAAGATTGATGAGTTGGCTAGGAACGTGGATAGAATTTCTCTTGATGTTGATTCTTTGAAACTTAGATCTATTCCACCTAAGCATGATATCAATGAGTCTCTCAAAGCTATGAGAATTTCCATTGATGAGTGCAAAGAAAGAACCACTAGGATGCGTGCTAAAAAAGATTGGCTTGTGAAAGCGTGTTCTTCTAGTTTTCATGATAATAATGATGAAGATCTAAAAGTGATTTATGTGACTCCTATTAAATCTTTGTTTACCAATATGAATCTTGATAAAGATGGGACTGGAGACGAGTCAACTTTAGTTAAAAGTCGTCCCAATGATTCGGAGTTTTTAGACCTATATGCAAAAATTGATAAAAGTGGGATTGAAGAGGTCAAAACTTTAAATAGCAATGAACCCACTATTTTGGATTTTAAGGAATTTAATTATGATAATTGTTCTTTAATAGATTGTATTTCCTTGTTGCCATCTGTGTTAAATTCTCCTCATGCTTATGTGCTAGTGTTTCCACGATTCCAAAAACTTTGTGTGATGTGCTAGGTTTCCGTGAATTTGATGATTGTTCTTTAAATTTGCATCTTGCGGATTCCACCATTAAGAAACCTATGGGAAGGATTAATGATGTTCTTATTGTTGCAAATAGGAATTATGTGCTCGTAGATTTCATTGTTCTTGATATAGATTACAATCCTACATGTCCTATTATTCTTGGTAGACCTTTCCTTATAACGATTGGTGCAATTATTGATATGAAAGAAGGAAATATTAGATTCCAATTTCCGTTAAGGAAGGGCATGGAAAACTTTCCTAGGAAGAAAATAAAATTGCCTTATGAATCTATTACGAGAGCCACTTATGGATTGCATACCAAAGATGGCAATACCTGGATCTATTCTTGTTATTATGCCTATCTAGGGGCGTTAAACGATAGCGCTTGTTGGGAGGCAACCCAATTTTATTTTTTTGCTTTTTGATCCTATTTAGTAATAAATAATTCATCTAGCTTCTGTTTATATGTGGTTTTATGTTTTAATTAGTGTTTGTGCCAAGTGGAACCTTTGGGAGGACTTGCGTGAAGTCTTTGCGATCTTGCTGTAAAAAACAGAAACTTTTGCGCTCACGAGAATAGCTGTAATTTTTTACAGAAGAGTGATTTTAGGTTGATTAGTTTTGAAGATCATTAATATACAAAGTCCTCAAGTCCATCAATTTATTTCATAATTTTTGTAGTTACATAAGTATTCTAAAGTTACAGATTGCTACAGACTGTTCTGTTTTTGACAGATTCTGTTTTTCGTGTGTTGTTTGCTTATTTTGATGAATCTATGAGTAGTATCGGGGAGGGGGGGTATGAACCATAGAGAAGATGGAATATAGTAGGTTTAACACGAACATAAATAAATAATGAGTTCATTACAGTACCTTAAAGTGGTGGTTTATTTTCTTATACTAACGGAGCTCATGAGATTTTCTGTTGAAGTTTTGTGTTGTGAAGTTTTCAAGTTTTGGGTAAAGATTTGATGGATTTTGGAATAAGGAGTGTAAAGAGCCTAATCTTGGGGATTCCCAAGTCACCCCAAGGTAAAATTCAAGGACAACCAAAAGCTTAAGCTTGGGGATGCCTCGGAAGGCATCCCCTCTTTCGTCTTCGTCTATCGGTAACTTTACTTGAGGCTATATTATTATTCACCACATGATATGTGTTTTGCTTGGAGTGTCTTGTATGATTTGAGTCTTTGCTTTTTAGTTTACCACAATCATACTTGTTGTACACACCTTTTGGGAGAGACACGCATGAATCGGAATTTATTAGAATACTCTATGTGCTTCACTTATATCATTTGAGCTAGACAATATTGCTCTAGTGCTTCACTTATATCTTTTAGAGCACGGCGGTGGTTTTATTTTATAGAAATTGTTGAAATCTCATGCTTCACTTATATTATTTTGAGAGCCTTTTAGAACAGCATGGTAATTTGCTTTGGTTATAAAACTAGTCCTAATATGATGGGCATCTAAGATGGGTATAATAAAAACTTTCATATAAAGTGCATTGAATACTATGAGAAGTTTGATTCTTTATGATTGTTTTGAGATATGAAGATGGTGATATAGAGTCATGCTAGTAGAGTAGTTTTGAATTTGAGAGATACTTGTGTTAAAGTTTGTGATTCCCGTAGCATGCACGTATGGTGAACCATTATGTGATGAAGTTGGAACATGATTTATTTATTGATTGTCTTCCTTATGAGTGGCGGTCGGGGACGAGCGATGGTCTTTTCCTATCAATCTATCCCCCTAGGAGCATGCGCGTAGTACTTTGTTTCGATAACTAATAGATTTTTGCAATAAGTATGTGAGTTCTTTATGACTAATGTTGAGCCCATGGATTATACGCACTCTCACCCTTCCACCATTGCTAGCCTCTCTAGTACCGCGCAACTTTCGCCGGTACCATACACCCATCATATACCTTCCTCAAAACAGCCACCATACCTACCTATTATGGCATTTCCATAGCAATTCCGAGATATATAGCCATGCAACTTTTCACCGTTCCGCTTATTATGTCACGCTCCATCATTGTCATATTGCCTTGCATGATCATGTAGTTGACATCGTATTTGTGGCAAAGTCACCATTCATAATTTTTCGTACATGTCACTTTTGAATAATTGCACATCCCAATACATCTCCGGAGGCATTCACATAGAGTCATATTTTGTTCTAAGTATTGAGTTGTAATTCTCGAGTTGTAAGTAAATAAAAGTGTGATCGTCTTAATTATTAGAGCATTGTCCCAAGTGAGGAAAGGATGATGGAGACTATGATTCCCCCACAAGTCGGGATGAGACTTTGGACGAAAAAAAAGAGAAAAAAAGAGGCCATAAAAAAAGAGAAAAGTCCCAAATAAAAGAATAAAAAAATGAGAGAAAAAGAGAGAAGGGGCAATGCTACTATCATTTTTCCACACTTGTGCTTCAAAGTAGCACCATGATTTTCATGATAGAGAGTCTCCTATGTTGTCACTTTCATATACTAGTGGGAATTTTTCATTATAGAACTTGGCTTGTATATTCTAATGATGAGCTTCCTCAAAGTGCCCTAGGTCTTCGTGAGCAAGCAAGTTGGATGCACACCCACTTAGTTTCTTGTTGAGCTTTCATATACTTATAGCTCTAGTGCATCCGTTGCATGGCAATCCCCACTCACTCACATTGATATCTATTGATGGGCATCACCATAGCCCGTTGATACGCCTAGTTGATGTGAGACTATCTTCTCCTTTTTGTCTTCTCCACAACCACCATTCTATTCCACCTATAGTGTTATGCCCATGGCTCGCGCTCATGTATTATGTGAAGATTGAAAAAGTTTGAGAACATTAAAAGTATGAAACAATTGCTTGGCTTGTCATCGGGGTTGTGCATGATTAAATACTTTGTGTGATGAAGATAGAGCATAACCGAACTATATGATTTTGTAGGGATAGCTTTCTTTGGCCATGTTATTTTGAGAAGACATGATTGCTTTGTTAGTATGCTTGAAGTATTATTATTTTTATGTCAATATTAAACTTTTGTTTTGAATCTTTCAGATCTGAACATTCATGTCACAATAAATAAAATTACATTGATAAATATGTTAGGTAGCATTCCACATCAAAAATTATGTTTTAATCATTTACCTACTCGAGGATGAGCACGAATTAAGCTTGGGGATGCTTGATACGTCTCCAACGTATCTATAACTTTTGATTGTTCCATGCTATTATATTATCTATTTTGGATATTTAATGGGCTTTAATATGTTCTTTTATATTATTTCTGGGACTAACCTATTAACCGGAGGCCCAGTGCCAGTTTCTGTTTTTTTTTTGCCTATTTTAGAGTTCTGGAGAAAAGGAATACCAAACGGAGTCCAAACGGAATGAAACCTTCACATTGATCTTTCTTGGACTGAAAGTGAACCAGAAGACTTGGAGTTGAAGTCAGAGATGCAACGAGGTGTCCATGAGGCAGGAGGGCGCGCCTAGGGGGTAGGCGCGCCCCCACCCTTGTGGGCCCCTCATAGCTCCACCGACCTAGTTCTTTCGCCTATATATACTCTTATACCCTAAAAACATCAGGGGGAGCCACGAAACCACTTTTCCACCTCCGCAACCTTCTGTACCTGTGAGATCCCATCTTGGGGCCTTTTTCGGCGATCTGCCGAAGGGGGAATCGATCACGGAGGGCTTCTACATCAACACCATTGCCTCTCCGATGAAGCGTGAGTAGTTTACCACAGACCTTCGGGTCCATAATTAGTAGCTAGATGGCTTATTCTCTCTCTTTGATTCTCAATACAAAGTTCTCCTTGATGTTCTTGGAGATCTATTCGATGTAATACTCTTTTGCGGTTTGTTTGCTGAGATCCGATGAATTGTGGATTTATGATCAAGATTGTCTGTGAATATTATTTGGTTCATCTCTGAATTCTTATATGCATGATTTGATATCTTTGCAAGTCTCTTCGAATTATCGGTTTAGTTTGGCCTACTAGATTGATCTTTCTTGCCATGGGAGAAGTGCTTAGATTTGGGTTCAATCTTGCGGTGTCCTTTCCCAGTGACGGTAGGGGCAGCAAGGCATGTATTGTATTGTTGCCATCAAGGATAAAAATATGGGGTTTATATCATATTGCTTGAGTTTATCCCTCTACATCATGTCATCTTACTTAATGTGTTACTCCGTTCTTATGAACTTAATACTCTAGATGCATGCTGGATAGCGGTCGATGTGTGGAGTAATAGTAGTAGATACAGGCAGGAGTCGATCTAGTTAACACAGACGTGATGCCTATGTTCATCATCATTGCCTTAGATGTCATCATAATTATGCGCTTTTCTATAAATTGCTCGGAAGTAATTTGTTCACCCACCGTAATACATGTTATCTCTAGAGAAGCCACTAGTGAAACCTATGGCCCCCAGGTCTCTTTTCCATTATATTGAATCTCTTTTCCATTATATTGAATCTCTTCCATTATATTAAGTCTCTTTTCCATATTGTTGAATCTAGTTACTATTTTGCAATCTTTACTTTCCAATCTATAAAACCAAAAATACCAAAAATATTTACTTTATTATCTCTATCAGATCTCACTTTTATGAGTGACCGTGAAGGGATTGACAACCCCTTTGTCGCGTTGGTTGCAAGTTCTTGATTGTTTGTGCAGGTATTCGGTGACTTGTGTGTTGTCTCCTACTGGATTGATACCTTGGTTCTGAAAACTGAGGGAAATACTTATGCTACTTTGCTGCATCACCCTTTCCTCTTCAAGGGAAAAACCAACGCAAGCTCAAGAGGTAGCAGAGCACGCCAGCCGACTAAGGGGTTATGCACCCCCAAGCCCCCCTCCCACGATCACCAGAGGGGTTCAGTGCGCCCCCTAGGGCTGCCTCCCCCTGGCTTGGGGGGCAAGGCACCTAGGGGGCACCCAAACCCTGGCCGCCCCAACTCCCATCTGTGGCCGCCGCTCCCTAGGGGAAACCCTAGGGGCGCCACCCTCCTCCCTCCCCCTATATATAGAGGGGTATAGGGAGGGCAGCTGCACCCATCTGTGCCACGGCGCTGCCCTCCCTCTCCCTCATAGCCATCTTCCTCTCCGTAGTGCTTAGCGAAGCTCTGCTGAGACTCCACCACCGCCACCGCCACCACGCCGTCGTGTTGACAGTGGACTAGAGCTACTACTTCACCATCGCTCGCTCGATCGAGGAGGTGAAGGCGTCATCTAGCCGTACGTGTGTTGAACGCGGAGGTGTCGTCCGTTCGGCACTTGGATCAGGAGTTCACGGGACAGATCATGATTGGATCGCGAAGACATTCGACTACATCAACTGTGTTTCTTAACGCTTCTGCTTAGCGATCTACAAGGATATGTATATGCAATCTCTCCTCTCATAGATGTCCATCTCCTAGATTGATCTTGGTGAGCGTAGGAATTTTTTTTGTTTCCCATGCAACGTTCCCCAATACCCCACCCAGGTTTGCTTCTAGTTTGTGAGAAAAAGGACGTTCGGACCATCGAGGGGATCGATATAGGACCGTATTGGATGGCAAAACATGTCCAAACCGCGCGGTCCGGATAGTTGCAGACAGTTTGACGGTCCCTAATCTGGTCGTAGAACAACTGATGGCTATCTAGATTGTTGCCACGTGTTGACCCTCTCAAACTCTTCTTTCACTGTGTCTTTCTCCTCACCTTTGCTACATTCCCATTGAAGATATAGATTCAAGGATTGGATTATAACAAAAAGGAAGAAGATAACTAGGTTGAATTTCAATTTCGCTTCCCATGCTAGTGGTGACGAGGATGTCTGGGAGGCTCTACGGTGTAGATAGCATGTAAGTATAAGGAGGATCAAACCTAGTGTCACTGTGATAGCTAGTTCCAAATAACATGGAAATAAAACCAAATAGACTACATGACAATGGAATCGCCGCGCATTGCGTGAAGGACTCGACGGTGGATGATGCACACCGGCATTTCCTTGCACTGACTGTTTATTTTCATGATGGTGCGATCTCGATCATGATGGACTACATGTGTTATTCTTGCATCTTTGCCAAATTTTGTTTTGTCTAGTGTTAATTTTGTATATTTCCCCATTTGTTTGGACATGTGCACTCAGAATTCTTTCGTTCGGGGAGGATGGAGCAAGGGAGGGTGGCTTAACTAAAACGCCATGGGAGAAGGTTAGAGTCTGTATGCTCTTTAGCCCATTATCACACCTAACTTGAGTGGTGACACGAACATCCCCGGCATGTGTTTGGTTCTTTCTCACGTTCATGGCCCATCGTACTTTGGTGTGATAAGTATTGTGCGTGTTTGCTATGCAATCATGGTTATTTAAGGCTGGTTGTATCAATGTTAGTCATCAATCAAATGTGTCTCATGGATGCTATGCCTTATTGAACTGAGTCATCTAGAAAAGTTAGCAGTTAAACCATGCGAGGAAATACCTCCAAGCCAAAAGTTAAATGTGAGCTCGGGGCTTGATGTGGCCAAAATCTCGATCGCTAGCATATTACATCAAGATATGTGTGCATGCGGTCATTTTCCACATTTGCAAATGGAACCTTGTGTCTTGTCAAATTCAACATGTAATCCACCCCATCTAAGTTAAATCTGAGTTCCTCGAGAGGAAACTTAGAGAAGGGGTGTGCACTGGTTTTGATAAAATATAAGGGTACTTTTGTAAATACGTGGGCTTGGGAAGACATGATCACCAGCAAGACTTGAGCCAGTCTTAGAGGCACGACTAGGAACCTATTCTTTACCGTTAATTATTGCACACGTGCATATGAGTTTTCCACTGAGTCGCATATTCCAGCATCATAGCACTTATAACATAGAATATAAACTCTTAATTATGAACATGGAAATATAATAATATTATTATTGCCTCTAGGGCATATTCGCAACAGATTTGGGATGCCCAAACCACCAGCCCACTTAGGTCAACAAACCCATGTCCCATGCAACCGCGTAGTTTCCTCCATTGGCCTCCTTCTTTCCGCACCAAAGGAATCCTCGACAAATTCCAACCATCGCTGATAACGTCTTGGGAGGCAAGTCCAGTGCAAGCATAGTGTGTATTGGAATCGCGCATAATATTGAAGTGATTAGTATCAGGCGCCCACTCTTAGGTAGTAAGGGTCCGCCAGTTTGGGAGGCAGTTCGCTAGTTGGTCCATGAGACCCTGAAGCTGCGCCTTTGTTTGCTTCCGAATTGTTAGAGGCAGTCCCAAGTACGTGCATGGAAACGCCCCACTCGTACAACCAAGCAAAGTACACACGGTGTTCACCTCCTCCTGAGAGCACCTTATGGCCATTGCTGCACTTTTTGCCATGTTCACAGAAAGCCCAGACGCATGCCCAAAGAGGTCCAAAATGGCTCTAGAAACCATGTACTCAAGCTCCACGGGCTTGAAGAAAATCATCACATCGTCAGCAAACATCAACACACGCTGATGAACGCCAGAACGGGCTAGGGGCGCTAGCATACCTTTGGTTGCAGCCAAATGGAAGAGATACTGCAGTGGCTCCATGCAGAGGATAAATATCATTGGGGACAGTGGAGCCCCTTGCCTTAGCCCTTGACAGTTCAAGATTGGCTTTCCTGCTATCCCGTTTACCATGATCCTTGTGGAGGCAGTTGCTAATAGCCCGCACATCCAGGAGATCCATCTCCTCCCAAAACTCATCCATGTTAAAACCTCCAAAATAAACGGCCACCGAACAGAGTCAAATGCCTTTGATATGTAAAGCTTTAGGATCACCATTGGTTTCTTCAACTCATGCAAATGTCTTGTTGTGGATTGCACCAGCATGAAGTTGTCGTGCAAAGAGTGTCCCTGGACAAACGCACTTTGATGGTGTCCAACGAGCTTCGGGAGATCCTCGGTCAATCTTGTTGCAAGCACTTTTTCAAATATTTTGACCGCTCTGTGCACTAGGCTCACCGGTCGGTAGTCCTGGATATCCACAACCCCTTCTCTCTTCGACAAAGGCGACACAATGGCCTTGTTGATGCTGGCAGCCCACACATATCTCCATGGAAGAAGTCGTCAAGTGCTTGCATGAAATCCCACTTGATTATATACCAGCATGTCGCAAAGAATCGATCTGTGAATCCTTTAGGCCCCGGCAATTTGTCCATTGGCATGGACTTGATTGTCTTTTCCACGTCTTTCGCCAAGAAGGGGACCTCAAGGTGCGCCAAGTCCCTTGACAGAAGGCCTAGCATATCCAAGTCAATGGTGTGGTGCCTTGTCGGCGCTGAGCCAAACAAGGCCGTATAGTACTCGTTCACTCCTGCAATGCTTTCCTGCCCGGTGAACACCTCTCCATGATGATGCATGACCGTGATCATGTTCTTGCGTTGTCGGCTGCATGCCGATGGAAGAATTCCGTGTTTGCGTCCCCCTCCCTCAAGTGGAGGAGCGAGACCGTTGTCTAGCAATCATCCGCTCCAGAGAGCTCAATCCCAGCAACTTCGTCCAGGGAGGGCCCTCGAGTCGGCAACCATATCCAGCCTGTGAATAACCTCCATTGCCAAGGCTACTTCCAAGCGCACATTCCCGATCCACTTATCGATCTAAAAGATTAGAATGCAATAAAGATTCACGTGAAAGAAAAACCACAGAACTTAAAAGAGCTCAATGCGCCCTATTTGTGCCTTACCTAGTCATACAACTCAAGGTTCAATAAGATAGAATTCAAGTCCAAGTGGGATGTTCTGGGTGACAGCATTTCGTTGACATTTGGGCGATGATCATGCCGTACGTACGTACGAACGTGCTATGCCGTAAGTTGACCTATCGACTCCGTACTTACCTAGCCCCAACCCTATGCATGTAGTCAGTTATCTAATAGTACTCCTTTGCCTAACCGACGATACAACAAGAGTACGTTGTCAACTTTGGCACTCCGATTATTTTTTGCTGATTGGTTTGTTAAATCGCTCACCAAACTAGCCACTTGGTTGGCCTTCTGGTTAATTAATCAAAGATTGTACGGTACACACATAAGCAGCAGGACGTCAGCTGGGACCAAGCATACAGTCTTGTTAGTTAATGGTCATCACAATTTCTTTTTCATCTTAATCTTGTATAATAATGATGACACCGCAAACTGTCAAGATACACTCTGTATCTAGTCACCATTATTATTATTTTTTCAGAGGAAGAATGAATATTATTCCATGTCACTTTTCAAGGTTATACAAAGATGATCCGGAACAGAGAGTGCGCTTCCGTTGTACTCCCCCCGTTTCTAAATATAAGTCTTTTTAGATATTTCAAATGGACTATCACATACGAACGTATATAGGCATATTTTAGAGTGTAGTTTCACTCATTTTGCTCCGTATGTAGTCATTTGTTGAAATCTCTAGAAAGACCTTATTTAGGAACGGAGGGAGTAGCTAGCATGTGGGATTCCCTGCAGTAATGCTACAGCGACGGACCCTTACAGGGTTTTACGGGGTAGCTTTAAGCTGGCATCATTGGATTAAGGGGAGGGAGGAGGCCCATCCACCTGAAAATCAGGGGGATGGAGCGAATTGAAGGAAAGGGTCCCCGTAAAGCTCATGTAACAGTTCCCGCCAAAAAAAAAACTCATGTAACAGCCTGTACGTTTAGCATTTTTGGATTACCTGTTAGTACGTTCTGGCCGTCCAAAGTTGAAGATGCGCTTTTAAAAACTTTGATGCGTATTTAATCTCCTTCAGAATCATATACTCTTTTCTTCTCAAAACATTTGTTATAAAGTTGAGTTACTTATTTTGGGACGGATTATTTGGAACGGAGGAAGTAATATTCACCTTACAAAAGAGAGAAGAAAAAAAAGAATTATACGATATTTCCTCCGTTCCATAATTCTTGTTGTGGTTTTAGTCCTCATAAAACTCGATGGTGCCTTGAGAGTCGAGGTGAACATGTCCTTCCCCAACACCAAAGCTTCTCTACACACATGTGTGTCCGGGGTTTCCAGATCAGTTAGGCCATAAAAAAAACCGTCGATGCCCCTTGAAACGTTCCATGCTCATGAAAACAACAGATGCCCACCGCCCCTTTGCTCGTTACCTTGGCTACAACACCGTCCACATTGAGCTTCATGTATACAAGGGAAGGAGGGATCCAACACGATGGAAGGTGAGCCTAGCTGACTCCTTCAGTCTGGTTGTGGCTAGGCTAAACCCGCAGTTCATCCAAATAGTGTCGTATGATTAGGTAGTAGATAACTAACTATGAAACTCCTCCTTGGGAATCATTTTCTGCCTCGCCCACCGGATCGCCCATAACATAACAAGAACTTCGAGGAAAGTATCGTGGGCCTTGCTTCGGTAGACCCCCTCCCCCCCAACAAAACGTAGAAGGGCAGAATGGGCATACGAAAGAAACGTATGCCCACCTCGTATTGTACAGCTCTGCCGGGCATACGTATACCGCGCGCATGAAAAAAAAAAGTACCCATGATCTGGGCCCGCCCCCATCTTCTCGCCCGCCCATCTAGTCGCCCGCCCGCTAATCACGGTATTTCCAGAGTTGGCGATCGCCGCCGCAGCGGATCGCCGCCGTCCGAACCCCGTGCGAGGCCACCCTCGCCGTCCCAACGTCGCCCGTCGCCGCCCTCGGCGTCTGGACGTCGCCCGCCGCCGCCCCCGTCGCCGCATCTCACCGTCCCAACTTCACCCGTCGCCGCATCTCACCGTCCCAACGTCGCCCGTCGCCGCATCTCACCGTCGTCCGACGACGCGGACGTGAAGGGCCCGACGTCTGACGCTGCCCTCGCCGCCCGAACCCCGTCCGACACCGCCCTCGCCGTCGCAACGCCGTCCGTCGCCACATCTAACCGTCGTCGTTGTACGCCGGGGACGTGAAGGGCCCGACGTCTGACGCCGCCTCCGCAGCACTGTCGTCGAACGTCGTCGACGTCTACACCGCAGGCCAAGGTTTGTCATGCCCGTCATCTAAACCTAGCGGGATAGATACAGGTTTCGCGTGAGGAATACATGCATGCAAACTCATTTTTTTATTTTTCTTTTTTTGCAAATAAGTTGCGTTGGGCACTAAATTCGTTTACAGTACATGAACGAGTAATTACACAGTTGATGCAGGCTGGTCATTCGTTTGTGCTGCCCGTAACTGCGCATGCGTGGTGTTGTGTGTTTTCTACTGGATAATAGATGTAGTAATGAGCTGGGATGAAAGTAGTAATAACAGTACTAAAAAAATTGTTTTTCTGGAGGGTAGGCTTGAGCCTGTTTAAGCCTGTCTAGTAGACTCGCCGCTGGATAGAAGTGAGGGCTAGTTCATGCATGTACGGATTTAGGGTTTAGGGTTCATCAAAACCTCCCGCCGCAGCGCCTCCTCTACGGACTAGGGCATGATTTACAGAACTAGCGTTGCTTTGGGCATGATGCATTGTACTAAACCTAACACACGATGTTTTGCAGTTCTGTGAGTTAGGCGTGTTGACATGGACGAAGAATCTGCATTCGGGAGGGATGAGAATGGTACTGATAAGGTGACTAAGACCAATAACGATAACTTGAACGAAGATGATGACAGCAGCGACAACGATTCCGTCTCGTCATATGATATCTTACCTCCGAAGGATTTTGATAATAATGAACATGGCGCAAATAGCGAAAACGTAAGTGTCGTATTTTTTTTTTATTTTCGAAATTGCAAAGTATGGCATGGCTAACTGTATATCTTTGTGTACAAATTTCCAGGAAGATGTGGATGTTGACAATGTGCAACATAGTTGGCAGGAATCATTTGCAGATAACTTGAGCCAGGTTAGTTGATAGATGTTGTACATGGATCAATAGTATGATTTAAATGATAATAATTGACATATATATTTTGAAATGAATGTTGTAGGAGGAGTCAGATGGTCCGAGCGTTGATCACGATGAGGGAGAGATCGATATTGAGGAGGCTCAAAGGCAGCAGAAGATGCTTGAGACACATTGGAAGGTCATGGCTATGACCTTTCGGTCGCAAGGGGATGCATACATATTCTACAACAATCACGCCAGAGAACACGGGTTTAGCATAAGGAAACAGAAGGTGAAACGAGGTGCTTCGGGAATGATCCGGTACCGGCGGTTTCTTTGCTCCAGGGCTGGGAGAAGGCAGAGCAAGTTCATAACCATGGAGGGCCGCAAGCGCAGGCTTAGACCGGAGACTCGTTGTGACTGCGGTGCACATATGGTGGTGAAGCTGGACAGAGAACGTGGCGTTTGGTTCGTCGCATCATTCGTGGATGATCACAACCACGCGATGGCTCGGCCCGACGAGGTTTGTTTTTTATGGTCACACAGACGGATTGGAGATGGGCAGAGGGCCGAGATATTGGCCATGGAAGCGGCCGGGATAAGAAAGCATATTATAATGGACAACTTCATCAGCAGATACGGTTCGTACGATAAGTGCGGGCTTATCAGGAGGGACATTTACAATCTTTGTTGCAGAGAAAAAATGAAGCTCATTGCAAAGGGTGATGCAGAGACGGCAGTTGGCATTATGAGGAGTAGGAAGGAGAAGGACCCTGAGTTTTTTTTGAGTATGTGCGTGACAAGGAAGGGCGACTGAAGAGTATGTTCTGGTGCGATGCACAGTCGCGGAGGGACTATCAGGACTACGGAGATGTGGTCGTGTTTGATAGCACGTATAAGATGAACAGATACGGTATGTCGTTCGTCCCCTTTGTAGGAGTTAACAACCACCGTTGCACCACAGTGTTTGGTTGTGCCATCATTGCTGACGAGACGGAAGGGACATACGTGTGGCTGCTGCAGACATTTATGAAGGCAAACTGTCAGGTGAAGCCAAAGTCAATAATCACAGACGGTGACGCTGCAATGATCCGGGCTATTCGGACCGTCCTTTCAGATGTTTTCCATCGTCTTTGTTCGTGGCATATCGAGAAAAATATGCAGAGGCACCTGCATTACAAGTCACTGGATGAGTTCAGATCGCTCCTGTACTATGCCACCTCTCAAGCGAACTTTGAGCAGAGATGGAAAGCTTTCTATGATAAGTGGAAGACGGATAGAACTGAAGAGTGGCTTGACAGGATGTACAGGAAGAGGAGACTGTGGGCAGCTTCATATCTTTCCGATGGTTTTTTTCTTGGTATGCGAAGTAACCAGAGGAGTGAAAGCCTCAGCTCCTGCCTTCACCTTCACCTGGACTACAGTATGACAATTGTTGATTTGGTGGTGCATTATGAGAACTGTATAGTTCGCCTGCGTGAGAACGAGGCGTACGATGACTGCGAGGCATTCCAGAAGGAACCACCGTCTGTTACTGAATATAAAGTCCTTGAGGAGCATGCCGCCAAAGTATTCACACCTGCTAATTTCTACATCTTGCAAGATGATTTGCATAAGATGGGTCAGCTGGAGATATTTGAGACGCTCGTGGGAATTGGGCGTGAGACATTCATTGTGACATGGAAGGATAACCACAAGTTTAGGTACAATGTTGTTTATGAACCAGGTAACTCAGAAGAAACTATTACATGCAGTTGTCTTAGGATGGTTCGGAAAGGGCTGCCATGCAAACACATTCTGTTTGTTCTCCATCATCTGAATTTAACTGAAATACCAAAGTGTTGTGTCCTTCATCGGTTGTCCAAACATGCAAGAGATGGGTTGCCTGTGCAGAGGAAGAGTGATATGTTTGGATGGGGTTGGTCAGGGCCATTGGAGAGAGAACGGTATAGTGCAATATCCATTAAAACCGCACAAGCTGCTCATGTTGCAGCAAATGATCCCTTCTTGTTCGATGAGTTGATGAAGTGTCTAGACAACATAATAGCACAGAAAAAGATTTCAGAGGAGGAACTTATAGGAAGTAGAAGGTATGCTATGCTGAAGAAGGAGGCAAGTCAAGTGCAACAAGTTGAGCCTGGTATTGGTGATCCTCAGAAAGTTTCGACGAATGGTGCACCTAAGAAGGGGCGGTCAAAGGGGGGCCCGGCGTTACAAAGAATGGTAGGCCAAAAGATTTTACAGAGAAGAAAAGTGGTCCTTTGTGCAGTTTGTGTAGTCAAGCAGGTCATAATAAGGCTACATGTCATTTGAACGAGAAGTAAGATGTTATCTTCTTATTGTTGTTATGTTCCTACTTTGATTTTAGCAACTATAATTGCTCACCAATTCTTTATGTTTTGTTCAGGAACTGGGCGTAGGTACAGATGCAGGTTGGTTTGTACGAAGAATAAAAGTGGTCGCACGAACCTTTGTCGTTTTTTATTCGTACGTGTCTGCAAGAAAACTTGATAAGTTATTTGTTTGTGTTTTGATAAAAGATATATGTAATAAATTTGGAGATGACATTGCATATGTTATACTACCTGGGCATGATGATGATTTTGTTTGTTGTTTGCTACCTGGGCATATATGTTGTACTGATGATGATTTTGTTTGATGTTGTTTCTGGCCGCTACTTTCTGCCAAAATAATTGAAAAAGTGAAGTTTTAAAAAAAAATGCCCGACCACCGCTGCTGGGCCCATAGTAGCTTACGGAAGCTACCCAAATCAAGCCCAAAGGCGACTCGGGCGGCCGATCGAGCCCACTAGCGGGCCCAGCAGCAGGGTCCAACGGGGCGCACGGGGATAATAAAAGAGGAGTTCGAAAGGGGGGGCGGAGGCAGCTATTTAAGCCGCT
>NC_041389.1:291535985-291540085 GCF_002162155.2 Triticum dicoccoides
CGTATTATCCCCGTGCGCCCCGTTGGACCCCGCTGCTGGGCCCGCTAGTGCGCTCGATCGGCCGCCCGAGTCGCCTCTGGGCTTGATTTGGGTAGCTTCCGTAAGCTACTATGGGCCCAGCAGCGGTGGTCGGGCATTTTTTTTTAAAAAACTTCACTTTATTTTGGCAGAAAATAGCGGCTGCAAACAACAGCCCGCACTGACCACATCACATTTATTTAGTTGCGACAAATGGCAAACAGTGCATAATACAAAGTGCGTATATAACATGTTCAAAAATCATCACCCACGATGCTGCAAGTAAGAGTGATATTGTAGCAGACCACATCACATTTATTTAGTTGCGAAACATGCTAAACCATGCCGCAGATAAGAGTAATATTGTAGCAAATACCAACCACTGCAAATATATAGATGTCTTAATATGTAAATTGTATCAAGATACCGACAACGACACATTTATTTAGTGGAGATAATAGCCAACACCCCATCCTCCTACTCATTTGGTCTCCATGATCTTGAGGATCTTCTCTTTCACTACTTCCTTCGTGTTGCACTCTGAAAAAAGTATTTCAGCTAGAATGCGTCCCCTTAAAGCATTAACCTCATCTTGATCGAACTCAAATGCCCAACCATCTCCGTCCCAGTGTTGAACGCATTTCACCATGAAAAGACCACAAGAGACTCTGCAAGAAACCACAAGTCAGTTATTGATGGATCATACAAGTACATACTAATTCAACATTTGCAACATACCCGTCTTTTTGTGACGGCATATTGTACTCCCTTATTGGCCAGGAAGATACATCATGATGATCCGTTTCAATAAGAGCATTCACCTCCTTTGTATCAATAGCTATCTCTGCCCTCTGAAATAAAATTGACAAATCCATATGAAGTACTTTTCGAAGAAATATATATTGTTTTATGTAACGTTGTAAGCTTACCAGCTTAGCAATCTTTGCAAGAACTCTTTTGCTGCATTTACCAGTAGAGTTTAATACTTGAAACTATTTTTTCTTGTTGTGCATAAGAACTGTTATCCAATGATTTTCTTCCACATGAAAAGGAAAGTATGCCTACAACAAAGTTTATTCATGTTGGTGTACACACAGATATACTACGAATGATCATACTAAACTGAAGTACCTTATCTTTGATGAAATACTCTTCAGTAACTCTAGACACCATTTTAGTTTGGTTTGTGAAATGATCCATAAAATGCCTCTTAGAGTTGACAACCTTTCCATCAGCACGAAGGATAAGCCAGTGGGACACCCAAGATGATAATATGTGACGGTCAGCACGAGGATTATGGGTCTGCATATGGTTGCAATAACAATTGATGACCTACAAAATAACATAACAGCAATACGCCTATTAGATAATTTATATGCAAATGACATGTCCAACTTAATAACTTATTGCTAATACTTACACCGCCATGCAACCATTTTTTCGAAATGATGGCTTCAAGCATATGAGGTGTACATGTTTCCCCACCAATTCCCGTCATGTGCACGACAGTTTTCCTGGGAAGCTTCTCCGAGTCTGCCAGTGTCCGGATATAAATCTTTGCGGCCTTTATGTGATCCTCATTAATGTAATCAGTATTAATCATAGCAGCTCTTATACCAAACAGACCTAAAATAGTAAGAAACAATGAGTTAATAAAGTGTGCATGCAAGGACAGAAGTATGTTGCTACAATAATCTACTTAGCACTTACTTTTCTTTGCACGTTTACGTCCACCGTTCTGCTGGTAAGGTGAAAGGCAATATTTTGACTGTTTCCTCTTGCGTTTCCCATCATTCTCCTTCCCATCATTCTCCTTCCCATCACTCTCCTGAGTGCCACTTTCTTTCGCATTTTTAATACGGGTGTTCAGACTATCCATACTAAACTCCTCAGATTGATCGGCGCTAGACCCGTCTGACACTTCATTCATATTCTTGGGGGTTGAAGTAAAAGGTGGAAATTCATTCGTGGCTACCGTCTCAAGAGATGGGTCGGGTGAATTACTGTTGTCATAAATAACGAAGGGGTCGCCTTCATCTCCTGTACCAGGTGTGTTGTGATGCACACCTTTATCACGCGCCAATTTCTTCCCGTTCCCGGTGGTGAAGGATGCATCCACCCTGTTGTCCATGTCTTCTTTTGCGGGAGTTGATTTTACATCTGTCCAATATTTTGATTTATATTTTGATGGAACATACTTCCCCATCTACGCTTCACTATGCTCCACAAACTCAATGTCATCACGAAACCCCCTGAAGGCAAGACCTTCCTTCTCTAGCTTCTGCACTACAATCTGCAATGACACATCGAAATTATTTATTACATGCATAAATTATCAATAATCCCATGCAAACTGAAATACACATCAGTATTTACCTCAGCACATTTTTCAGGGAGCAGTCTAATTTCTTTTTGCATATCTTTGATGCATTTCATCACTTGATCTAATGTAGTATCCCTGCTGGAAGAAGCCTCGTCTCTATTATCTTTCCTTCTTTGGGCACGATCTGTTCCATCTTCTTGCTCTAATTCTTCCTCTGCCTTACTTCCTTGCTGAGCAATTAATGTCTGTCTGTACTTCTCACTTATCACGTCATCAATCTGTTACATATTAAATCAATATAAATTTCTCAACACATAAATAGCAACATAATTGCATGCAGTTGGAACCATTAAAACTTACCGTCCCATTACCACGGCCGTATGCCGTGTCGTACGCGTCACGCTTCATAGCCTCATCTTCTGACCAATTGACCATCAACGGATACTCATGAGCTAGTTGATCAAATGCCTCTTCATCCAGTGGCAGCACTTTCTCCCAAAACATGTACTGCACAAACATGAAGTATATCAGCAAATTCTTTTCACAAACTTTAGTTTCAAATAAACAAATATAACATAAGGTTTACCTGTATGAGGGCAAGGTTTCCGATCGGCCAAGTAAATTTTTCAAGATCTGACAAGGTCTTTGTGATGCCTTCCACGCAAACGCGTAAAGTAAATGCGTTCCAATTATATGATTTGATGGCCTCCACATTGTGCACTAACTTGTAGTAAGCATTAGGAACTTCTCTGGTGGACTGCGGTGCAAGAACCGTGCCCAGAAGAACCAGAACAATTCTACGGAGGAAATCATCATCGTACGTGCCACTGGCAACGATGTTGTCAATCAGATCGTCTATCATCATTTGCCCCATTTTCGAATCTACAAAACGACTAGGCACCTTCACCTTCGCCTTTAACCCCCCTTTACCTAGGGCTTTCATGGCATCTTTGCCCTTGTTCTGTAGCCCAAAAATGTCATACACATCTTCGGTGCGCAATGAAATCGCACCGTTTTTTGATGGCATGATGAACCTTTTTCTGTCCATTGCATACGATTTAATAATAAACTTGAGCAAACATTTTCGCATCAGCACACTAGGAATCATCAACATTTTTTCAAGACTAGTGCTCGCAAACCGCGTTTTTTGCCTAGAGTTTAGTTTGCTGACCAAGAGACACCACTTCTCAACCGAACAAAAAATCTCTCCGTACTCCTCCATCGCTAGGAATAGGAGCAAAAATAATGTTAGCTACTATGTATGCGTACATGATAAACATGATGAATGCATAGTACCTCGTGCCATGAGATCGGTGCCGGCCCTTGGGGACGATGGCGCGCTGGCGTTGCTAACTACAAACAAAATTCATACATATATAAGCTATCATGCATGCATAATTATTACCAAAACTATAGCCAAATTAGATATATAACCTCATTCACATTAGACATAATCAAATTAGACATTCTCACATTGTTCTCTAAGTACATAGTGTACTGACCTTGGGACAAAATATTCAACGATCAAGGTTATGCTTATATTTTAATGCCATGTTTCATAACAAATTATTTTCTAAGTACTCTAAAAATATTAGGCCTACTCTAAAAATATTTTCTAATTACTCTAGAAAGTTGGCGTCGGCGTCAGAACGCGTCTACGGCGGCGACGGGGGGCAGGTTTCGGGAGTTACCTCGAAGGTGGCGTCGAGGTCGTAGGGGGCGTCGGGCGTCGGCGTGAAGGTGACGTCGGGGGCGTCGG
>NC_041389.1:291540648-291541429 GCF_002162155.2 Triticum dicoccoides
CGGCAGATGGCGTCGGGGCCGTCGGCGTCGGGGGCGTCGGTGGCGGCGTCAGCCGCAGATGGCGTCGGGGGCGGCGGGCGCAGGCAGCTAGGGTTAGGCGGCGACTAGTGGCGATCGTGGAGGCGGCGTGGACTCGCGATCGTGGACGCGGCGTGGCTTTGACCCCCGATCGAGGCGAGGTCCACTAGGGCTTTGACCTCCTCGGATCGGCTGGAGTCGGCTATAGCCGGGACACCTTCGAGGGCCACTCCCTCCCCGCCACGTCAGCAATAGGTGGGGGCAGTAGGAGGTTAGATCCGGCTATTAACTATGCGGGTGGGTTAGGGTGGGCCCGCGCGCCCCATGCATTTTTCCTATAATTTTGTAAATTCGTGTAATAAAGTATTTTCGTCATGCAAACTTACATGAAAACAAAAATCATTTGCCATAGTCACGTACCCCCAGTGCAACTAGACTCTTTTACGGTCTACCGGAGGGTGGTTCCCGACTACTTTTATTTTTGACTCAGCCAAACGGCACGAAACTTTTTCCGCATGATGGCATCACCCTCGACAGCACCCACGCCAGTTTGCATATCTTTCCGACGCTCGACGCGTTTTCTAGGATTTTCCCCGTGAAAATGTCGTAAAACAATGGTCGGACGTAACGCAACGTTTGTTTTGTGTCCGTTTTCGTTCCAACCTTGCGTGGGGCCCTATGTAGGCTGTGCGCGCGCGTCCGACAAATTTGGTGCAATTGCATGCATGCGATCACGTACACCCAGTGCAACCAGGCTCTTTTA
>NC_041389.1:291541439-291542260 GCF_002162155.2 Triticum dicoccoides
CGTAGGGGGCGTCGGCGTCGGGGGCGTAGGGGGCGTCGGCGTGAAGGTGCATCGGCGGCAGATGGCGTCGGGGCCGTCGGCGTCGGGGGCGTCGGTGGCGGCGTCAGCCGCAGATGGCGTCGGGGGCGGCGGGCGCAGGCAGCTAGGGTTAGGCGGCGACTAGTGGCGATCGTGGAGGCGGCGTGGACTCGCGATCGTGGACGCGGCGTGGCTTTGACCCCCGATCGAGGCGAGGTCCACTAGGGCTTTGACCTCCTCGGATCGGCTGGAGTCGGCTATAGCCGGGACACCTTCGAGGGACACTCCCTCCCCGCCACGTCAGCAATAGGTGGGGGCAGTAGGAGGTTAGATCCGGCTATTAACTATGCGGGTGGGTTAGGGTGGGGCCGCGCGCCCCATGCATTTTTCCTGTAATTTTTTAAATTCGTGTAATAAAATATTTTCGTCATGCAAACTTACATGAAAACAAAAATCATTTGCCATAGTCACGTACCCCCAGTGCAACTAGACTCTTTTACGGTCTACCGGAGGGTGGTTCCCGACTACTTTTTTTTTGACTCCGCCAAACGGCACGAAACTTTTTCCGCATGATGGCATCACCCTCGACAGCACCCACGCCAGTTTGCATATTTTTCCGACGCTCGACGCGTTTTCTAGGATTTTCCCCGTGAAAATGCCGTAAAACAATGGCCGGACGTGACGCAACGTTTGTTTTGTGTCCGTTTTCGTTCCAACCTTGCGTGGGGCCCTACGTAGGCTGTGCCCGCATGTCCGACAAAATTGGTGCAATTGCATGCATGCGATCACGTACACCCAGTGCA
>NC_041389.1:291544935-291546346 GCF_002162155.2 Triticum dicoccoides
AGCAGCGGGGTCCAACGGGGCGCACGGGGATAATAAGAGAGGAGTTCGAAAGGGGGGGCGGAGGCAGCCATTTAAGCCGCTCCTGGCGCCCCCCCGCTTCCGAGGTGGGACTAAAACTTGGGCGCTGCCCCGCGCGGGCGAGGGGAGGGGGCGTGGGCCGGGGGAGGGGCGAGGGGAGGGGGGCTTGGGCCGGGTGAGGAGCCCCGCGCGGGCGACAAATTTGGTGCAATTGCCCCGCACGTCCGACAAATTTGGTGCAATTGCATGCATGCGATCACGTACACCCAGTGCAACCAGGCTCTTTTACGGTCTACCGGAGGGGGTTCCCGACTACTTTTTTTTTCACTCCGCCAAACGGCACGAAACTTTTTCCGCATGATGGCATCACCCTCGACAGCACCCACGCCAGTTTGCATATTTTTCCGACGCTCGACGCGTTTTCTAGGATTTTCCCCGTGAAAATGCCGTAAAACAATGGCCGGACGTGACGCAACGTTTGTTTTGTGTCCGTTTTCGTTCCAACCTTGCGTGGGGCCCTATGTAGGTTGTGCCCGCATGTCCGACAAATTTGGTGCAATTGCATGCATGCGATCACGTACACCCAGTGCAACCAGGCTCTTTTACGGTCTACCGGAGGGGGGTTCCGGAGGGGGGTTCCGGAGGGGGGTTCACGTACACCCAGTGCAACCAGCACCTCCCTAGGATCCCACCACCACGACCGGATCAGCCTCGCTCCCCGCACACAACGACTTTGACCCGCCCCGCCGCATCCTCCTCGATCTCCCCGCCCAATGCACGCCTCCAACACGCCCACACAAAAAAATTTCCCCGCGCGGGCGAGGGGAGGGTGGCGTGGGCCGTGGGAGTGGGTGAGTGGCGCCTTGCCACCATGGGCCGAACTGGGCCGGCCGGTGACAGCACAGAAAACGGCCTCCTGAGCCTTGCGTCGGCCGCGTGCACTGAGGGGCGAGTTGCAATGCCATATTTAGTCCCACCTCGGAAGCGGGGGGGCGCTTGGAGCGACTTAAATAGCTGCTTCCGCCCCACACCTCGAACTCCTTTAATCTAACTCCTCAGTGCTCCGTTGGACCCCGTTTCTGGGCCCGTTAGTGGGCTCAATCAGCCGCGCGAGTCGCCTACGGGCTTGATTTGGGGTAACTTCTCCTCTATGGGCTCAGCATCGGTGGTTGGGTTCTTTCTTTTATGTTGCTTAAATTTTTTGCCGGTATTTTATGTGTTTACTTCACCTTTTTACAGCATCAATGGAAATATCCCATTAATAACAAAAACTATATCAATAAGTGATACATTATACAACCATTCCATTACTCGTTAAAGCAACATAATTTCGTTCATATTTTTTTATGTGTTTACTTCTCCTTTTTACAATATCAATGGAAATATTCCATTA
>NC_041389.1:291547059-291549643 GCF_002162155.2 Triticum dicoccoides
CGCCAGTTTGCATATTTTTCCGACGCTCGACGCGTTTCCTAGGATTTTCCCCGTGAAAATGTCGTAAAACACTGGCCGGATGTGACGCAACGTTCGTTTTGTGTCCGGTTTCGTTCCAACCTTGCGTGGGGCCCTACGTAGGCCGTGCCCGCATGTCCGACCACTTTGGTGCAATTGCATGCATGCGATCACGTGCCCACAGTGCAGCCAGGCTCTTTTACGGTCTACCGGAGGGGGGTTCCCGACTACTTTTTTTTGACTCTGCCAAATGTCACGAAACTTTTTCCGCTCATTGGCATCACCCTCGACTGTACCCACGTACCCCTAGTGCAACGAGCAACGAACTTTGGTGCAATTGTCTGCAATTTCAAAATTCTGTTTATTTTGTTTGCTGTCGTTTCATGATGATGATGCCATTGCATGTGTTATACTACCTGGGTTGACCGACGTGGTGAAAAAACGCACCCGTTCGTGTTATTGTCGCATGCCATGTTTTTTCGGTGTTACTGTCTCATGCATGTTTTTCATATACACGCCGCAGATTACCTCGCATCCCAGCCAACGGCCAGCGCCTCCCTCGAATCCCGCCGCCACGGACCCACCGAATCCCACCTACCCCGGACCCCAACTGGCCAACCAGCGCCTCCCTAGGATCCCACCACCACGACCGGATCAGCCTCGCTCCCTGCACACAGCGACTTTGACCCGCCCCGCCGCATCCTCCTCGATCTCCCCGCCCAATGCACGCCTCCAACACGCCCACACAAAAAAATTTCCCCGCGCGGGCGAGGGGAGGGTGGCGTGGGCCGTGGGAGTGGGCGAG
The DNA here is from genome assembly GCF_002162155.2 of Triticum dicoccoides. Taxonomy (NCBI): domain Eukaryota; kingdom Viridiplantae; phylum Streptophyta; class Magnoliopsida; order Poales; family Poaceae; genus Triticum; species Triticum dicoccoides. The sequence continues at coordinate 291,547,883 of NC_041389.1, forward strand.
TGGCGCCTTGCCACCATGGGCCGAACTGGGCCGGCCGGTGACAGCACAGAAAACGGCCTCCTGAGCCTTGCGTCGGCCGCGTGCACTGAGGGGCGAGTTGCAATGCCATATTTAGTCCCACCTCGGAAGCGGGGGGGCGCTTGGAGCGACTTAAATAGCTGCTTCCGCCCCACACCTCGAACTCCTTTAATCTAACTCCTCAGTGCTCCGTTGGACCCCGTTTCTGGGCCCGTTAGTGGACTCAATCAGCCGCGCGAGTCGCCTACGGGCTTGATTTGGGGTAACTTCTCCTCTATGGGCTCGGCATCGGTGGTTGGGTTCTTTCTTTTATGTTGCTTAAATTTTTTGCCGGTATTTTATGTGTTTACTTCACCTTTTTGCAGCATCAATGGAAATATCTCATTAATAACAAAAACTATATCAATAAGTGATACATTATACAACCATTCCATTACTCGTTAAAGCAACATAATTTCGTTCATATTTTTTTATGTGTTTACTTCTCCTTTTTACAATATCAATGGAAATATTCCATTAATAACAAAAACCATATCAATAAGTGATACATTCTACAACCATTCCATTACTCGTTGAAGCAACATAATTTCGTTCATATTTAGGATATTTTACATTCAAACGAAATTTTACATGAAAGATTACGGCAGTGGAAAGATTAACACTAAAACAAATCTAACTACTCCTCCTCGCTACTCACAAGATCAACCACTACCGTCTGCCCGCCGTCTTCATCGCCGTCTTCGCCGCCGTCTTCGCCGCCGTCTGAGTCATCGGAACTGCCCAAGTCTCCGAAAAATTCTTCCAAGGTAGACGACTGTTGCGCTAGTGTATCGGTCGACTCCCTGATCGCCTGCCAGTATCCCGGCTCGTCTGCCGGGTCCCTCGGGTCAACAACATCCTCCGGCGGCATCCAACCGGTCTCTGACGTGGAGTTCCGGATCGCGCGGATCAAAGCCGGCGACTCCAACGGGTCGCCCTCCTCTTGCATCGCCGCTAGTTCCGGCGGGATGTGAAACTCAGGGGCAGCCGCTGGAGCGGCGGGAGCGGCCGGCGCGCCTGCGCGAGCGCGCCGACCGGCACGGGCCTGCACAACCGGGGCGGGGGGGCGCGAGGGGCGCGTTTGGACCGTCCGCGCGGATGCCCCGAGACTTGTAGAAGCTGACGACGGTGTCGAAGTCGCGGCCTACCCAAAAGTTGAGGCGACCTTCGGGGTTCCACGGACCGGGTTGTGCCGGCCCAGGCGTGGCATAGCCGTCGCTCGTCACGTGCCAGCCGTGTGCTAGGCGACACGACGGCGGCACGGGGATGCCGTGCCGGTAGATATCGACGGTCTGCGGCCCGCTGAGGCTAGAGGGCCACAGACCGCCCGGCGCAGCGCCGCGTCCACCACCTCGTCCACCACCGCTGCCGCCGCCTCCGCCGCCGCCAACCGCCCGGCGACTGCTCCCTGCGCCTCCACTGCCGCCTCCCCAGCCGAACCAACGCCGGCCGAAGCATCCGCGTCCACGAGGCATCGCGCCGGAGAGAGCCGCCGCCCCGAAGATCGATCGGAGAACGCGGGGTCGGGGATCGAAGAAAGAGGAGAGGCGGAGTCGGGGGCGGTTTATGTGAGGCTAGCGCGCGGGTCGGGGGCGGATTTATGGGAGGGAGAGCGCGGGTCGGGGGCAGGCGAGGCGGCAGCGGGGGCGGGGGGCAGGCGGCAGCGCCTCAGCGGGGGCGGCCAACGCGAGGCGAGGGGGCAAC
>NC_041389.1:291550111-291605135 GCF_002162155.2 Triticum dicoccoides
ACGCGGCGCAGGCCGAGGCGGAAGCGAGCGCCGCAGGCCGAGGCGGAAGCGGGGGCGGCCGACGCGAGGCGGAAGCGGGCGCCGCAGGCCGAGGCGGAAGCGGGGGCAGGCCGCAGCGCAGCAATCGGCAGCGGGGCCCGTAACCGCACCATCCATGCATGGATGGATGCCTGTAAGCGCGTAATTAGCGTAGGGGACGTGGGCGTGCGGGGGTGGGCGCGCTGCCGGGGCGACCCGGCCGAAAAAAAAAACAAAAGCGTATACATATACGTATACATTACTTGCGGGGGCGGCCTTTTTTCGATTTATGCCCATCATGCCCTCCGTTATGAAGGGGTATGGGACAATCTTAGCCGTCCTTGTGTTGAAGGGGGTCTATCGAAGCGGAAGTGAAGTATCGTGGGGAGTGTGCTACTACTTGGTTACTTGTTCACCTTTGTTGTGGAACAATAACGATAACAAACGGTCAAATTACACTCCGTGTCAGCTAGATGAACAGGGTCGTGTGCATCTCTTTCAGGAAAAATAAGAAAACATCAATAAAATTAGCCCTTACAAACAGTGGCGGGGCTAGGCAAGGTTGATTGAGGAGGAGGAGGGCCGAATGAGAAACTACAGTTTCTAGAGGGGCCAGAGCTCTAACTTTTTCAATCTAGAACTTCATATAAAAAATTTCTTCACTAAATTAGGCACGGCACCTGCAGACCGCCAATGCTTACAAACAACTCCCTCCGTCCCTAGTGTAAAAAAACGCTTTTATATTATGGGACAGAGAAAGTACTATCAAGACAGAGGAACAAAGTTCAAAAAGAAGAAGAGGAACAAGTATATATAAATAAATGATAATAATAAGCGAAGATGAATTGCGTTCTATTTTTTCCAAAGATGAATAGGTTTTTGAGATAATAATAAGCTAGCGCCACAACACCTGCATTGACTTTTGCACGATCCATGCCGTACGAGCGATCAAGTTGGCTTATCAACCCCTGCGATAATACTGCTACCCAATGCGCATATAAACAATATATGTACGTACTGGTATGTGCAGAGTACCGTACTTATGCAGGACGGTCGGTAGATCCCAGAGAGGACCAGACGATAATATATATCCTACTCCAAGATTCGGTTATTGTTAACCCTAAATCATCGATCGATGTGGTCAAATCAGAGCTCCGGGAGGAGAAGAAGTCTTCTCGTCCTTGCATCATTCTCCTCTTCTTTCTTGGGGAGGTCGCATTTGGCCTGGGTGGCCAGTAGCATGAGCTCTTCTAGAAAAATAAAGTAGAGGGAGAAAGTGACGAGCAAGCCCGGAATGCTGGCTAAGTGGGCTTGGTTCGGTTTGGGGGAGGCAATACCAGATATTTTTCTGGTGCTGGACTGCCTTTTGCTGATGCCAACCAACCAACTTGCCTGAATTAACTACCATTTCTTCTAAATGGCCCTTTTTGAAACTTAAACATCTCTCGTTCTTCGGAGAACTTTTTTTTATGTCTGACACCCGTGGTATACACGCCAAATTTGTTTTGCATTTTACGAATCAATCTGTGGTTAGATGGTTAGAAATGCAGTGGTATCCATTGTCTACCAGAGTTTAAGTTTTAGAGTTGACATTGATGTTAACATTTTGCTGGATTTATTTCAGGCCTTCTGGCGAGGTGTGTTCAGTGGAAAAAGACATTCCGTTAATTTTCAAGATGATGTGTCGGCTTGGTCTTTCAAAAATGCTCTGATAGAATATGTGTGCGTGCGTCCATATAAGTGTATGAGCGTCTATGTCTACACTATGTTTTAAAAAAATGTTTCGCATTTTTGGTGGTGTGTCACACCGTAGGAATTGATATTTTTATGCCAAGCCACACCTAGAATTAACTGACTTGCGGTGGGTGACTTAGGGCCTCTCCAATGTCGGTCCTCAAACCATCCGCAACACCGCGTAGTTCGAACGTGTGTTGCCATTCAACACGGTCCTGCATCGGTCTGCAGTCTTGTCTGGACATGCTTTTTCCCGCACACCAGAGACAAAGTGGGAGGGATTTTGCGGGCATCCGGACCGCCGCCACGTCCGCGTCTGACAACCGCGGCCCATCAAAAATCCTCCTCCCATGCACTCGTGTGTGTTCCCGCCCGTAGCCAGCTGCTCGCATTCATGCCGCTATAGAACGGCCACTCCGGATTGCCGCTGGCCCAAAGCGGACGCGACATCTCACTTCCAGCATTTAAGCGACTTATTGTCCAGGAGAGTGTCCCCGTTACACGCCCGGCTGAACACGCCTCCTCACCACATTCAAACGAGTGCAGAATGCCTGTCTTTCTTTATTAAACCTGCGCATGAGCCGAGAAACCTACTCCAGCCACATGTCCATACGCTAGCCAGGCGACATTAAACACAACGCCGGTTGGCTTCGGGTGTCCGCCCGCTATTTAACGATGCGAGGCGCCGGGCAAAAAATCGCTCCACACCTCCACTCCCCATCCCCTCCTTGCACCATTTTCTCTACACTCTCCATGGCATCTGTCGAGCAGGAAGATGAGTTCTCCGGTATAAAAGCTGCCTGGGTGACCCGCCGAGCCTACCGGATACGAGTCAGGAAACTCTCTGCTCCACCTCCCTCGCCGCTCCAGACCGTTGTAGGCTAGCTCGTGGAGGCTGCCGCTCCAAGTCGTGGTTCAGCAACTCGCCGCTCCAAGCCAGCTCGTGGGAGAGCGCGGCAGCACGGGTACCGTGGCTGCCATGGACGAGGCCATGTCATACTTGTCGGCGTTCTGGGAATGGGGGTACCCAGACTTGCCTGCCTGCGGCCTGCGGCGTGGCTCAAGGGGTGGCCCAGTACGGCCCATCTTCATCAACACAAGCTCAAGACCCTCGTGAGGGGCCAAGCCTCGCGGGGCGGACGACAGGGAGCTTCCTCAGGCACGGCCTCATCAGGCTGGCTCGCAAGGAGGCGGAGAGATCAAAGCGGGGTACCTCACGAGGTGCCCCATGACGCAAGCCATGACGACCAAGGCCAGGCGGGCGCCAGGCGGGCGCCGGCCTGCGCAGAGTCCTTGTTTCCTCTTTGGTGCAAAGGAAGCAAGCGCAGGCAAGAGTATCAAGCAAAGTCAGCCGTTTCGGTGCAACAAGATCAAGACCAGCAGAACGGCAGGAAGGAGGTCATCATGGAGCCCAAGCTGGCGTCACCGCCAGAGTCTTTGGCAGGCGAGGACCAACTTTAGTCAGGATAAGTGTACTAGATATTCCCCTTCAAAATGGCCAATTGTTGGCGCCCTTCCCGCTCAATATTTGGGAAGAGGCCCAGGGCCTCGCTCTATAAATAGGGCTAGCCACCAAAGTATAGAGGCACTGACAGATCGAGTAGTTGAACCCTAGCCAGAACCACCAACACAAGAACTCCCCTCGCGAGGCAGTTCTTCCTTGTATTGTTCATCATCAGCCCTTGAGGCAATCCACCACACCACAAACTAGAGTAGGGTATTACACCATAATGGTTGCCCGAACTTGTATAAACCTCGTGTCTCTTGTGTCGTTCTTCGTGTAGTTTAGATCCTTGCGAGGCGACGAGACATAGGTAGGTAGGAGGTGCGATCTCCGCGTGCACCCCAGAGTTCAAACCTAGAGGGTCTGCCGGAACCCGAAATTCAACATTTGGCGCGTCAGGTAGGGGTGCGCCGGAATCCGCCTTCTGCCGCTCTGTTTTTCGCCGTCCCTCACATCCATGTCAGACGCTCGTCGAGCCCGCGCCGAGCGCAGGGCCACCCTCGCCACTCGCGTCGCCCAGACGGCCCCCGTCGACGGGTGCAGCCGTCGTTCCCCGTCACCTGCCATCAACGCCGCCACTGGCCCAGCGGGGAACGAGCAGCAGGCGTCGTCTCTGCATCCTTCGGTGCGGCGAGAGGGCCGCACCGCCACCCCGTCGCTGACTCCAGCCGGTTCCTCATCCCACGCCCGTCGCGCTCCTATGGACGCGCACGCCGCGCTGCTCCTGGCGCGGGAACTCCTGCACTACTGTCCCGTCGACGACCTCTACGACGAGTGGCTCGCCCGCATCACTGAGCTCGTCAGCGCCGCTGGGGGCTCCCCTGCTCCATCCCTCTCGCTGCACCGCGGCCCGTCCTGTGCGGGCGAGGAAGCTCCGGGGGCGCCCCAGCCGCCACTCCCTCAAGAAGGCGCCTTGGCCCCAAGGCGCGTGGCCCCTGGACGTAACCTGCTCCGTCCGGCACCAGCGCAGCAAGAGAAGAGCTGCCAAGAGATCCCTCGCCCCCAAGAAGCTGCCCGGACGCTCCCCGTGCCGGCACGTCACGATCGTGCTCCTGCTCCAGCGCGCCAAGACCCCGCGCTGCTCCTGGCGGCAGCGCACGGAGACTTCCAAGATCAAGTCCTCCGTCACCCGAGGCCTCCCTCCTCTGCCACCACAGCCAAGGAGGAACGAAGACCATCATCAGGACGAGGGGGCTGGGGGCTTCCAGGAGCCGCACGCAATCGCTTGCATCTTGGGCGGAGCTCAAGCCCCAGCATCTCAGCGCTCTTCAAGCAGTTCGCTCGCGAAGTGAATGCAGTCCTCCCCAAGCTCGAAGCCACGCGCCCCCTCAGGTGGTCAGCATGCGCCATCACTTTCAGCTCAGCGGATCAGCTCAAGTGCGCAGCCACAGCCGGAGTCCTCCCGATGCTTTGTTCCCCGATCATTAGCAATGTGCAAGTCACCAGGACTCTCATCGGTGGCGGGGCAGGGCTCAATGTCCTGTCCGTCGAGACATTCAACAATCTCCAGGTGCCATACAACCAGCTTCAGCCAACCAAGCCCTTCTCAGGAGTCACTGATGGTTTCACAGTCCCGATAGGGCAGGTCCGCCTTCCTGTCACCTTTGGGAAGCACGACAACTACCGCACAGAGCTCATTGACTTCGACGTCGCGCACATCCGCCTGCCGTACAATGCCATCCTCGGGTACCCGGCTCTGGCCAAGTTCATGGCCGTGACTCATCATGGTTGCAATGTCCTCAAGATGCCAGGAAGCGGTGGAGTCATCAGAGTGCCCTGTGAAGAGAGAGACACAATGTGTTCCTTGAAGCGTGCCTTTCAAGCCGCATCAATTGAAGACCCAGATCACATGAGCGGAAGGCTTCCCGAGGGAGTCCCTAAGAAGAAGAAGGTGTCGCCTGGTCAGAATCCTCAGGAGGCAAGCCCCTCAGAATTCGCGCCCGTTCCAAGGGCACCTCCTTCTGTCGCATAGGAAGACGTGCCCGGCGCCCTCCTCGAGCAAAGCTCGGGGGCTCTCTCCTGGAGGGTCATCGACTTTGCTAAGATCATGAGGGAGCCGCTCGGGCACCACTTGGAGGCATGTTTCAAAGCACGTTTCCCTCAGGCAGGAGCAAGGCAAGGAGGACAAAACCCTCAGGAGTTCGTCAGCAAGATCATTCAGGAGTTGCTGGAGTCAAGAGTCATAAGTGGCAGCTGCCGCTTGCCCGCCGTAGCTCCCCATCCGGGCGAGGATGGTGGGCTACGCGTCTGCATCGACATACTAGGGCTCAACCGAGCCGCCTCTCAGGAGCGCCGCTGGCCCTCACGCGTGGGACGCTGCAAAGGTCCACCCCACAACTATGTTTGGATGCCTTATGGCTTGCCGAACGCGGCTGCTGTGCACCAGCGCCTCATGAGGAGCATCCTGGAGGCCCAGGCGGACAGGCGTTCCGTAGTCCTGGCAGAGATGGAGATGGCCCGCGAGGAGCCACCAGTGCCTCCGGAGCCTCCCAAGGCTCCTGGGCCTAGGGCCTCGTGAAGATTGGCTTCCGCAGCACACGACGTCGCTACTTTAGCATCCCTTCATCTTCAACATCATCAGGTGACATCTTTTGATTTTCATTTTTCAGCTGGGAGCGCCCTCAGGGCTGCATCATTCCCAGGCCGCGTGGGTCCGTCCCTGCGGCATGTATCCCTTTTGCTCATGTTTTTAGCTTGCTCTGTTGGGGACGCCCCTCGGGCTGCATCATCCCCAAGCCACTCGGGCCTGACCCAGCGGTGATTGCCTTTTTATACACCTATCTAAATGAATTTGCTCCTTTATGCTTAACGTGCCCGACTTAATCGCCCGCTCGATTGACACCAACTTATGGAGCTGCTCCCTAACGGCATGACGCTTGCGCATGGGTCCGTCCCTGCAACGCCGATAAACCTGAGTGGCTGAGCTCTGGCCGCGGCAACCCCGTACGGCGCCACCTCACCAGGCCCTCAGTGCCCTCGTCACCCTTCCAGAGCAACCAGCAGCTGGCTGGCAATTGTAATGGCAACTTTCGTTTTCCTTGTGATGAGCTCGCAGGATCTCTCGAAGGAACAGCGTCAGGCGAGGCCTTCGCAGCGTCTCTTTCCCTCTCGTCCGCGTGAACCGCTTGCACGTTAAAGGGGGGCCTGAGCATCGCGACTCACGGGCTCTTATTAGCTCGACAGCCATCACCTCCTGGCCTTGTCCACGGCATCGCAACCTGGCATACCAGCGACGGTTGAGCTCGCTCGAGGACCGGGACCTGAGGACGTAGAGCATGAAGGGGAGTAAAGGCAAGAGGGAGGAGGCTCGCGAGGATCTCGCCAGGCAACTCCTCGGCTGTCGACGCGCGGACCCGGCGCCGCGCCAAGGAGTAGCTTCAGACTCTCGAGATAAGTCATCCTACGGAGTGACTAACTATTGCAACGCCGACCTTGCACCTAATGCGGCTCCGTGTTGGCAATGTTGCGCTCCTTCTCACCGAACGATGGCTGCTTGAGCGCTAAAGGGGACCTCCTGAGCATCGCGACTCAGGGGCTCTTACTGGACCTCGGGCCGCTCACCTCCTGGCCTTGACCACGGCATCGCGACCTGGCATACCAGCGACGGCTGAAGCTTGCCTTGGGACCGGGACCTGTCAGCGCAGAGCATCAAGCCCTCGTGAGGTTCGAAAGGAGGAACTAAGCTAAGGCGGGACGAGCATCTCACACTGCTTCATGATGAGGATCATATTAACAAAAGGAACTACATGCACCTAACAAGCCCCCACAGGGTATGTTCTTGGCTCCTCGCAGGGACAAAAGACGTGTATCCTAAGGATCCCTAACTACAGGGGCCATGACGGCAGACGCCATCATCAACAGTGGGCCGTGCAAGGCCAGCGCCAGCCCCATCCAGATCAGCCGCGTCGACCGTGGGCGCGCTGACCCTGCTTCGGGCACGGCGCGAGCTCGGGGGCTCGTAGCTGTCGTCGCTTGTAGCCGGTGTCAGGAAGAGTCCAGAAGAGTCAACGGACCCTCCGGTACGTCCGCTGCCATCAGAGGAGCTGCTGGAAGGGCGGGCGGCAGGCTTGGTCCTTGCCGCTCCAAAGCTTCGGCTGCTGCCTCTGGGGCAGCACTCCAGCCGGCGTCCATCTTCGTCGAAGACTTTGAAGAGCATCAGGGAGGCGCCATCGTAATCCAGGTGGATCACAAGGGCCCCCTCCGGTCGGCAGACCCGGGCGATCTCGCTCCAACCCCGGGTCATGAAGACCTTGCCTGGGGCGACGACCTCGACATCCGCTTCGGTCGCAGGAGTCTGGCAGTCGGCGTGCTGCAGCCAGAGCCTGAAAGGCCCCCTTGGCGGAATCTCGAAGAAGAAGGAAGGAGGAAGGCGGATCCAGGACCGGGGAGGCATGGCGGCTGAAGCACAAACTCGCGGGAGGAAGCCTCGGTGTGAACCCCGGGAGGAACGACGCGCACCGCCGTGATCCGCCGACGGCGACGGCGCCTCTGGCGGTGCTGCTCGGCGCCTGCGCCTTCGGGACCCTCGATCCGGGCGTACAGGGGCAATGAGAATCCAGGAGGCGGCCGCTCGAACCATGGCCTCGACACCTCCCGCCAGCCACCCTCCTCCTCGCGGCGGGAGACGAGCCGTTTCTTCGACGGAAGCGGGGAAGGACCCTTTCGGGGGGCTTTCCCCTTCTCCTCGGCAGAAAACCGCCGGATCGGTGCCATTGGCGTATGGTGGAGCAAGGGTAGAGAAGGAGACGGAGAGCAGAAGGAGACGATGGACTGGAGAGGCTCTCACCGTTCCGTACATATAATCTGAGGAGGCCAACCGTCGGCCTCCACGATCACAGGTAATCATGACCCGCTTTGCATGCAGGGACTTGTCAATTCGTGCAGTTGCCGAGGCGTCGTGGGGGAGCGGGGACACCCACATCCAATAAACCGCCACGCGGCGCCCAAGGCCGCAGGCTGTTGGGCCCGCGGCGCTTCGCACTTGCCCCTTCGCTTCTCGGCTAAGCCAAGTACAGGTGCGCCTTGGGCCCGGGGGCTACTGTCGGCGTTCTAGGAACGGGGGTACCCAGACTTGCCTGCCCGCGGCCTGTGGCATGGCTCAAGGGGTGGCCTAGTACGGCCCATCTTCATCAACACAAGCTCAAGACCCTCGCGAGGGGCCAAGCCTCGCGGGACGGACGACAGGGAGCTTCCTCAGGCACGGCCTCATCAGGCTGGCTCGCGAGGAGGCGGAGAGATCAAGGCGGGGTACCTCACGAGGTGCCCCATGACGCAAGCCATGTGACCAAGGCCAGGCGGGCGCCGGCCTGCGCAGAGTCCTTGTTTCCTCTTTGGTGCAAAGGGAGCAAGCGCAGGCAAGAGTATCAAGCAAAGGCAGCCGTTTCGGTGCAACAAGACCAAGACTAGCAGAACGGCAGGAAGGAGGTCATCGTGGAGCCCAAGTCGGCGTCACCGCCAGAGTCTTTGGCAGGCGAGGACCAACTTTAGTCAGGATAAGTGTACTAGATGTTCCCCTTCAAAATGGCCAATTGTTGGCGCTCTTCTCGCTCAATATTTGGGAAGAGGCCCAGGGCCTCGCTCTATAAATAGGGCTAGCCACCAAAGTATAGAGGCACCGACAGATCGAGTAGTTGAACCCTAGCCAGAACCACCAACACAAGAACTCCCCTCGCGAGGCAGTTCTTCCTTGTATTGTTCATCATCAGCCCCTGAGGCAATCCACCACACCACAAACTAGAGTAGGGTATTACACCACAATGGTGGCCCGAACTAGTATAAACCTCGTGTCTCTTGTGTTGTTCTTCGTGTAGTTTAGATCCTTGCGAGGCGACGAGACATAGGTAGGTAGGAGGTGCGATCTTCGCGTGCACCCCAGAGTTCGAACCTAGAGGGTCTGCCGGAACCCGAAATCCGACAGTACCGCTCCTTGTGTACCTGCTATCGTGCCCTACCGGTGGAGAAAGAAGCCAACTTCGCGGAGATCGACGAGGCGGTGGCTTAGCACGTCTGCGCTTGCCACCATCATCGAGGAAAAGTAGAACATGGGAGGTCGTCGCCACTTGGGTCTCACGAAGGCCATCGCCACGGCGTGCATTGTCGGTGTCTTGTCTGCTAGCAGGCCAGCGTCATTCCCCCGCCCAACAACCAACCCTCGTCTGTGCTCCACGAAAGCGGAGGGCACCCTTCGCCTCCGGCTTAAGCATATCGCACGATGATCGGCGCTGCCGGACATGGGAAAGCAGAGGCTACTCTTGCCCTTTCCGCTGAAGCATATACCTCGGGGCTCACGGCAATCCGATGAACGGGCTACCGGACATGGGAATGCCAAGGGAGATCCGTCACAGTCAGCATTTGGTTTGTATTAAGTTCGTCCGATTTGTTTAAACAGTGTTTGAAATGTATGCAAGTAGCATTGGATAGCTAGCTCCCACATCCGTGCCCACAGAATGTCCCATGTACGCGAAGGATGCAGGAGCAAATTTGCGGGTCAACGTTGGAGATGCCCTTAGGGCCACTGATATGTTGGGCCCACATGTCAGTGACACAAAGTTATCTTACGTTAAAGTCAACCAATCCGAGCCCCTTCGTGTCAAATGTGTGCTTAAAAAGCCGAGCGAGATTGCCCGTGAAGGAGGCCACCACGTCATTAAAAAGCTGAGCGAGATTGCCTGATTTTTCGAGGGCACCTCTGAAGAAGGAAACGGTGGAGAGAAAAACCACAAGTCAACAAATCATCAGTTCAAAAAGAAAAGAACAATCAACAAATCATAATAGCCATAACAAATCATTATCTCCATAACATAAATGTTGTTATGTTGTGTCTGAAGAAATACATTACGACTCAGTCCGCTCAATCGCATTGATAAACGAATAGGAGGAGCATCACAACGACGACCATGACTCAACGCTGCACTTTGCCAGCACCATCAGTTTCTCAACGGGCAAGCCGCCCGTCCCAACTCCATCCATGGAGCACACCATCTTTCACCCTACGGAGCCATTACTCCAATGGCTGAACTACTGCCGTGCAATGCACGATCAATCCCTGACCGGAGACGCGCTGCTCCGGTATTCCGGAGCACATACACACTGCAGAGAGAGTTAGGTGAAACACAAGTCAGCATAGGCTGGTTGATATGTTATACATAATCGAGAATACACAACCGCCAACATAGCAACATTTCAGGTTAAATACATCAGGACCAAAGTTGCTCCTTGCGACGGCAAAGTACCAAATAGTTGCAGAATTAGCATGCTATGAAATGTGCTGGAATCTCGAGACGTGCAATCTTACCAGTTCCAATATGAACGAAATGAACTAGTGTAATCAAGATCATCAATTAGTCACCCTAGAATCTGGATGTCTCAGAGCAGAATGAGTCAACTACTGTAACAGAAGTAGGTCGTAACAAAACTACAAAAGAGTAAGCGATAACCCTCAGGAGCACAGACATTGAAGCAAGTTTTACAAGAGTCCCAATTCAGGAAATACCTTGCTGAGACCGAAAGAAGCTTCGGTCTTTTATTGCAGTTGCAGTCCCGCTGTCTTGTACCTCAGCACCAGGTTCCGCTTTTCCTACAGAATCACATGGGCAAATGACAAGACGATCAATAACAGAGCGCACACATCCAGTGGCAACTACTCGAGTGCCAAATCCTCTCACTTCCCCTTCACCAAGGCTTAAACTTTTTTTTTCGAAACGGAGGCAAAAGATTTGCCTCATTCATTAAATAAGAGAGAAGTGTTTTAGAGTGTTACAAATGACCCATATGCCCGGCATGGCAACTACTCGCGCACAAGAATACACCCCAGTTTTTTAGCTCCCGCGAGAACCCAAAGCTTGACGTCGTTGATGATAGCACGGAGAAGGACCGGAGGCGGTGCGCTCTTGTGTCGGAAGACCCGAGCATTACGCTCGTTCCAGATCGTCCAAGAGACTAGCATTGTAAGTGAGGCCAAGGCTCGTCGGTTTGGGTTTTGCAAGCAGGTTCGCTTTTCCCACCATTCCAAAACGGATCCATCCAAATGCCAAGAGGAGGTGTCCATGTGCGCTAGACCAAATTCAAGGATGATCGAGTTCCATAGCCTTATGGTGTAGCGGCATTTGTAGAAGAGGTGTGCACCCGTCTCGCCAACACGTTTGCAAAGCGGGCAAAGTCCACAGTTTTGCCAACCGCGCCGCTCCAATCTGTCGGCTGTCCAAATCCGGTCTTGGATAGCCAACCAAGCAAAAAACTTGATCTTAGGAGGGGCCCAAGCCTTCCAGATCATAAAGTCCATGGGCGAAAGTGTCAGTCCAAGAAACTGAGCCTTGTAGGCGGTGGCCGCGGAGTAGGACCCGTCGTTGGCGTGCTTCCAAATAATGTCATCGTCAGTTTGTTGATCCAAGTGTAGGTCATGCACAAGCATCCATAACGTGAAGAATTGGAGGATGTGGGCACCGGAGACGATGGTGTTGCGCCCGATCTTAAGAATCCAAGCATCTTCATGGAGGGCCTCACGCACCTTCCAGTTCTTGCGCGTGGAGGCCTCATAAATCAAAGGGGCAATGTCCTTCGGTTTCCGCCCAAGAAGCCATGGGGAATCCCAAAAAGGTGTTTTGGCACCGTTGCCCAAAATGGTCGTTGAGGCATAGAAGAAGTCCATGTCCTCCTCCGTGCAAGGGTTCCCAAGCCCCACCCAAAGCTTGTTTGGCTCCTTCCATTCATACCATGGCCACCTAAGACGTAAGGCCCGAGCAAACTTGTCAGTGTCTAGAACCCCAAGGCCTCCATACTCCTTGGGGCGGCAAACCACCTTCCAATTCACTTTACATTTGGCACCGGTCGTCTTATCCGATCCAGACCAAAGGAAAGCCCTCTCCAATTTGTTGATGTTGTGAAGAGAGCGTGGTGGCACGATGAGAGGTGTGATGGCATACACTGCTTGGGAGGCAATAACCGATCTGACAAGTGTCGTGCGCCCGATGGTGGTGATGTTTTGGCCGTCCCAGGTGGCAAGCTTGCCGGCCGCCTTGTCTTCAAGGTATTGGAAATCCACGGTCTTGAGCTGCCAGACCGAGAGTGGGAGTCCTAGGTATTTCATCGGGAAGGTGGCTCTAGACACGGGAACGGCACTGAGGACATGATCCAAGTCAACATTGGTACATCTGATTGGCACAACCGAACTCTTGTGGAAGTTGGTGCATAGACCCGTGACATCACCGAAACCCTTCAAGATGGTGGCGAGGTTGTCGACGTCGCTTTTGATTGGGGCCATGAAAATAGCTGCGTCATCTGCATATAAGGAGGTTCTCATCATAGCGCCTCGTCCCCGAATCTTATGCAGGAGGCCCTTCCTAGTTGCCAACTCAAGAATTTGGTGAAGCGGGTCAATTGCGAGCGAGATCGAGGACGAATAGCAGCGGCGAGATCGGCTTAAACTTTTTGACGCAACAGAGGATTGGTCTTTCAGGGAGAAGGCATTCCAACAACATCCTATATGAAAGATCATGCACTTGTGTCAGTTTTTAAGACCTCAAACGACAAAAGACCACCACCTTGGCGAGGCTAAATTCCCATTGTTCTGCTCAATGGAAAACTTCGCCTGCACCTCTAGTACTGACTCCCACCAGTAAGTAAGAACAGTAGTGCCTTTTCCAAACTGACGCCCTGTGCCCACGGTCCCATAATTGTCTCTTAACCTCCACCATTTTGTTCTCACCTCATGTTCTCATTCCTTTGGATACTTGGGCTTGAGGCCTGAACTAGCTCTGGACCCAGAAAAAAATTTGCTAGACCAAATGTTTAGGTGCGGATGCAGAGAGGCCAAGGATTTCTTACCTTCGGTTTTCTCAGAACATTGAACGTGCCTTTATACAGGCCAAGCCCTGGGGTAGGGCGAGCAGGGCGGACGCCCTGGGCCCCAGATATACCGTATGTAGTCTGTACTAACTGGGCCTGGCCAGCACACAACGCAGCTAAGTAGCAGCACAGGCGCCAGGCCAGAGGCAGGCCAGGTGGCGTGACACCATGGACAGATAACCACGCCTACGCGGTGTGAGTATGCCCCTTGCGACGCTTCGCTTCGTCGCTCAATCTTGGACTAAAGCCCGGTGTAGTAGATAGCAGGTTCCCGTGTTGACTCGAGCAATCAATTAGTACAACACATGGTTCAGCTATTTAATTTTCTAACGGTTTATAATTGGCTTTCTGTGTGTATGAGCACCACATGGCACGTGAAGGCAAAACCATGATAATACACATCCTCTCTTTGGGGGTGAGTTTGCCAGCTAAATACGCAAACTGCGCATGGCACACTGATAGTATTTTAGCTTTCTTCATTCATTTTACTTTTCAGTTTCATGTAAAGGCTTTTTCAGATTTGTATTCTCATTATTATTTTCTACCACAAGTAAAAATATCTTTTCTGAAAGCCTTATCTGATTTGCATTTTCATAGAAAATTTAACTTTTTTCTCGGTATATTTAGTGAGATTCGCCCTCTTCTTTCTGAAGATATAAAACAATTATACCGTGATGGGTGATCAATACATTTAAAATGTGGCAGCGACCTTCTCTTCCTCCTTTAGGCCAACTAAATCTCAAATATACATACGGCTCACCGACATGGGGTGTTCAGATTTTTTTTTCCACAAGAAAAACTGATTTGTTCTTCTTTTGCATATAAGGGCCCCAGTTTCTAGTTTTGCCCTGGGCTCTCCAAATCTCAGGACTGGCCCTGCCTTTATAAACCCTTTCTCCAACTCAGTATGTTCCGCCTTTTCTTGACTTGAACAAGAGCAGCTCTAGGCCCAAATTCCAATTGGCACTGCAAGCCATTTTACTGGGACTTTATAGTTGATATTTTAGCTCATGGAATCAAGCATCTTGGTGGAGGCAGGTTAGTTGCATAGAGAAGATTGAAATAGGAGATAGACTGAGGGAGTGATGGCGAGACTTTTTTGGATTTGGGACTGAACATGTAGCTATTTGGTTAGCTTATCTATATACTTCCATGAGTGCAGCTGTGGCATACGATTACATGAAAAATACTCTTGAAAGCTATTTCATGAGTGCTGACAACCAATTGAGCATAAACAATGCACTCTTGAAAGGAAAGGAAACTTCATATCCCATGCATAATCTACACGAGTGAACCTGTTGTGACGAATGAGAATCAAATATTGACCAGAATGACTAGTTCTCTACACTACACACTACTCTGCGTAGACATGAATAACTACCACCCTTGCATAAGGAAATGTTTTTTGCCAAACTATGCAACTATTTTTGCATGAATAATAGTCACCGTTGCTCCCAGCTGATCATTTTCGATTAAAACTTTGCAAGATGTAGCTCCAAACCAACATACTGAATTACTGACTAAATTGCAAGAACCCCTCAAAGCACACAATTCAACCACTAGATGGTTTGCGCAATAGCTCCTAAATGCATTCTGCATGTAATCACTCTAAGAACAGCATGATAGGCAGGATGAGAAGACAACCTGGTCGAGCACGCGGTGATTGCTCTTCTCCACCTCCCTTGCGAGCTTCTCCATCCTATGGAGCATCCCGGCATACATGCTATCCATCTCCGCCGCCTGCCCAGCTGCAGCGCAGACGAGCCCTTGCAGCCTCCCCAGCCCAAACCCGTCCACCATCGCATCGACGGCCTTCTGCTCCCCAATGCTGTAGGCATCCTCTGCTTGGGGCGCCGCCGGCGGCGGCTGAGTCGTCAGCAACGGGAAGGGCGACTCCGGGGCGAAGGAGTGGTACTGGTCCCGGAAGCCGGGGCCGACGTTGACGACGGTGAGCGAGGTCGGGACGAGGCGGGATCCGACGAGGAGGAAAGCGCGGTAGTCGAAGGAGTGGGTGGAGAGGTCGTCGGAAGCGGAGGGGGAGACAAGGATGAAGAGGAGCGGGTGGGTGAGGGGCGATAGGGTTTTGGACAGGGAGCACGCGAGGGCGTGCTCGCGCATGGAGGCGCGGAGAGGGGTGCGCCGGCGGGACGAGAAGAAGCCGAGGGGGCAAGGGGAGGAGGGTGGCGGCGGGTTGGGGCGGCCGAGGGGATCTGAGAGGGAGCAGGGGTGGGAGAGGGAGGAGTGGCCGGAGATTGAGATGAAAAGGCACGGGGCGGCGGGGGCTTGGTCGTCGTAGTCGGAGAGGGTGGGAGCCGGCGGAGGGGGGCGGTGGGCGCGGCCGAAGAGGAGGCCGTCGCAGTCACCCGCGGCGGCCCCGCAGCGGTGGAGGAGCGCCGCGAGGGCGGCGCCGGAGATGGAGAGCTTGACCTCCTCGCCGACGGCCATCGGTGGGTGTGATGGGATCGATGGGGACGTGTAAAGGTCAGTAGTCTGCACGTCCTCTTTACTATCTCAACGACCGCTTTCTGCACATCATATTGCCCTGCTTCTACAGTTCTAGTACAATTTTACGTTTTTTTATATAAAAAAAGTACATAAAATATGGCAAATAAAAGATCTTTTGAAACCATCTTCAAGAATTTTTTGAAAAATCAAGGATCATGGCAGGGCTTCAAGCCGGGCCTGAATCTAAACCCTGATGTTCTCTTGCTGTGTCTGGTGCCCTGAAGTTGCTTCAGTAAACAACAGGAAGGCAAACAACAGCGAAAAACGACCATAAGCATACGGCAACAAATCAAATGTTCGTCCATATAGTTCGTGTCCCTTTTCGCATTTCAGTTCAGTTTCGAATCAGATGTTCGCTGCATTGTGAATTAAGATCCAAAAAAACAAGAAACGAGAAACTGGACAGTGGTTTTCTCGGTTCAAGAGACAAGGGCTTCTGAATTCAGACAAAGACAAAGAGAGGACCCTCCAGGGTCTTAACAGTTTGCTTTGCAGTTCACTCATCAGCAGCAGCAGCTTAGATAGATACTTAGATACTAGTAGGTATAGGTTCGAAGTGTCCGTAGATCAGAGAAAGCCGGTCGGTCAGAGAACAATGGCAGAGCAGTAGCATCTGCTGCCGATTGACTTCATCCCTGTATTCACCCAACCACAGCCTTCCTTGTAGCGCTCCACCTGACAATCCATCCAACACAAGGCGTTTCAACAGTTGATCAGCACAATTTTTCTGAGAAACTACACATCAAACAGCGAGAAAATCAAGTGATAAAACGGCTGAAACTGAAGGGTAATCTAGGCAGTAGTATAGTTTGGATGTTAGCAGCCGTATGGTGCTCGGCGGAAAATTGCATCTGGGTGTAGCTACCTACCACATCCAAGATTGTATCTGCTTCACCTTTGACCCCACCCAGAGTGAATATCGAACCACCGAGCACAGCTGAAGAGTGGTACCCTCTGGTGTAGTTCATTGGTTCCACCATCACCCATGACGGCATTCTTGGCTCGTACAACTCAACGGTGGATGCCATTGCTCCAGCATCAGCATCATAACCACCCATTACATATCTGAAAGAAAAACACGGCATTGCTAAGCACCATGACGGGCATCTATGCTGTTTTCAGTTGTAGCAAGAGTCAGTAAAACAAAATTTTGGATCACATGGGCCGACATCATACAAAATTTACGCTGATCCCCCGTCCCCGTGATTTACCACAAAGAGCTATACCAGAGACTTAATTAGATGCCCACGTTCTACAATTTCTAGTGGACCGTCCTGATCTGTAAAAAGAGATGCACGTACTTACATCTTCTCATCAAGCACTGCCACTGTATGACAACCTCTTACTGTACTCATTGCTGGGAGCATTTTCCAGTTAGGCTCCCTAGGATCAAGCCTCTCAGCAGAGCTGGTAACAAACATCGTACTATTAGCAAAATGGAAATTATGCATTCTCACTTTGAAGAAATAACAAGTTCATTGTCATGCAAGCCATAAAGAAAATAGGCTAATGAATACCGTACTCAGTTGATTACAGATTTACATACTGCTTCGATATAAGGAGAGTGTTTCTCTGTTGCTCGAAAAGGGGGTCGACAGAGTAATATGCACTAAGCCATGAGTTATGAAATGTGCTCTAGGACTTTTGCAGGTTGCATTGCTGCACTAAACTACTTACTTTTGCTGGGTTGATAGTACCTAAATCAGTTTGTAACTGAAACTTGCCAAAATAAGTACAAGTGGTGAAAGGATATCACCTCAGATACCGAACGCCATTGAAACCGCCAACTGCATAAATCACACCATTAAGTTCTGCACCAGCTAGAGAAAAGCGCTGAAAACCAAGCACCACAGATTATTCAGACAAAAGCAATCATCACATCATAGAGGTTTATAGGCTGGAATATATAATTATATGGACATGAGTAAGAAACCATAAATAGCAAATAGAGAAACAAGAACAATTATACAGAGTACTACAGAAGTACGCACTTTTGCATCAGGACAATCATTATCTTTCCATAAAATGGTCCTCCTTGATGCCAGCTTTAGATGCATTTTACAAAGTAAAAGATACTAACGAGTTTTGCTAGTCAACAAAAAGTAAATTTTACAAATTTAATGCAAATAAGCAGTGGAGACCAACACCCAGCCTAGAAGTTATTTATGTTCATAATCCAGGAACACATTTTTGTTCATTTGTTCACATGAATAAGAGACTGTCTCCCTGCTTAAGCAGGGAAAACTTCTAAATTCCATACATCTGTAGTGAATTTGCGGAGCCCCTGTTTTTTTTCCTTACAGAAGACTTAACCCTGACCCCATCCAGTTAAAGCCAAAACCAGCATGGTATTTCTGGTGATCCTCGTGGGAGAAGGAACCATCGAGTATGTCAAAGACATTGTTGTGGATATTAGGCAGTGGTGTGGAGGTTATGGTGGAGAAATCTACAACATTGGGATAAGATGCTACAATGTTAGGCCAACTTATGGTAATTCAAGCAAGAGCAACCCGCTGAAAACCAACTTATGCTAATCCTCCTTTTTAACATGCGCACTGAAACAAGGTGTGGTTTCCCCAGCAGATGCTGACTAAAAGTAGGAAAAATACCCAGCAACAACAGAGGAGACCATCACATATAGATCGAAGAGTTACCTTTTCCATATTCTATGGACCATTCTCCGACATGGAGGTTCTTATCTGTAACTGCTTAGGATTTCGTAGTTCTCATGCTTGCATCGAGAATGAAGAGATAAAAGTTGGTGCTATCTCGTCTTTGTATTGAAAATGGAGCAACTAATTTATCAGTAGGCTACTTACTCGTTCATAACTAGTTTTTCTGTAAACCCCACAGTTTTTTCTCTTTACGGTGTAGTACTCTCGTTCATAACTAGTAATTTTCCTGATCTGCAGCGTATACAACAATTACTAGACTCGATTAAATCATCCTGCAATCAAGGTAAGTTGAATCAAGGATGACATGTTGAAAACGTATGTACCTTTTCTAGCATAGGGTAACTCTTTGTCCACTTTCCCTGAGCAGGATCAAACACCTCCATGTCAGAGAAACAGCCAATGCCATCTCCACCGCCAAATGCATAAATTTTGCCATGCAAACCAACTCCAGCGAGGCTCCCCTTTCCATGAGTCAGTGCTGGGCATGGGGTCCAATCATCACGTCTTCGGTCATAACAGTCAACTTCAGGAGAAAGGATAGATGCATATATTAGGACCTAAAAATTTGCAATCAGGGAGGCCATCAAAGACTGAACACAGAAACCAATGAGTACCTGTATCAAACCAGCAAGCACCATCACCACCACCAAGAACAAATATTTTGCCATCTAACGCGACAGCAGAGGTATAGGACTTCCCAGCAGTCATTGGTTTCAGAGGTGTTAGTATGTCCAAGGAGGGTGAGAAGGAGTCTAATGATGACAAAAATGAGATGCCATCGGAACCACCAATGAGATAAATGACATCTTCTGAACCCAAACATTCTTCAACAAACTGATTTAGTGAATCATCTAGAGATAAAGGATCTATTTTGGAATTCAAATTCTTCACTGTGTTCTTTAGCTCAACAACTCTTTTCAGCAACCTGTCATTCACTCCTTGTAGGCATTTGACTTCTTTGTTGGAAATAATCTGCATTTGAACATATCAAAATATTAGGAACAGAACACTAAAGAAGCTGAATTTGCAGTTCCCAACATTTACATACAAAATGTATAATCCTATACACTAGAGAATACATAAAAGTAAACTTAGTTTGAAAATACAACCATCCTGTAGGTCACCATGAATTGACGCTATGATCAACTTACTGATTCATAAACTTTAAGATCCAAAAAAAAAAAAACAGTATGACAAATATAAGGCATTTGAAGATATTACAGCATTTCGAGATACCTGCTTCTTCTCCATAGTCTCTATACGTTCGGACAGTCCTTTGACCATATCTATCAACTGAAAAACAAAATAACCGTGAGAAAGTTGGAATACATAGATATGAAGCTGTTTGAAGGAGTATTCGTATTAGTCAGACAAGATATAAGGACGGTAGTAACCCTGTAGCTCTGTTATAACTAACCTTAGCTTCTGAATAGGATTCATAGTCCAATCCTTGAAGTAGCAAACTGGAATGCTCCCAGGCAAGCTGATCGACTTCGGTATCTAAGTTCTCCGGCAAACCACAGTGCCCCTCAAGAAATATACCTTTAACTTCTTGCATGTCCTTACATCCATATGCATCAATGCCTTCAGTTCCAGCTCCATTGGCATAAAATTCAGAACTAAGTTGCTGGACTGATAGAGCCTTAAGCTTCTCTAATACCAATGTGAAGCTAAGCTCATTTTCCTGCTGGGCAGATTGTTGCTGCTGTTGCACTTCAACTCCCTTACTGAACAGTGCATGATCCTCCCACTCTGGTGGTGTCTCTTTGCAATCGAGATCATCGAAACCATTGGAAGATTCTTTGCTTGAGCTGGCATGCCCATTGTCCACATCTGCCATTCCAACTCCCTCAACCTCAAACTTGTTCTGCTTTACCATGTCTGCATATGACACTAAACCCTTTTCTGGTAAAACCTTTTCTGGTTTGAGCTCGTTGTTTCGCTCATTGTTCCACTCATTGTTCCACCCATCATCCACATCTCTTAGTCCAACTCCCTCAACCTCAAACTTGCTTTGTTTTACCGCATCTGCATATGACACTAAAACCTTTTCTGCTTTGAGCTCATTGTTACCCTCAAATTTTTGTACCCACACAGGAGGTGGTGTTGGTTCGCTCACATGCTGAGCTCCTGGTTGTGAAACAGGAGGCGTCCAGAACTTGATGGGGGAAGGCGAAGGAGTAAACATAGCCATCAAAGCACGTGTTTGTGCATGATCCAATTCAAATCTGAAGAAGTGAGGCTTCTGGCCATAGACAGTGGGCGTCTTCTGGTAATAATTGCCTATAATAGCATTCCTGAATTTACTCTCTTCTAGTGGAACACACCACATTCTTATCCGCATTGCAACCTAGATAATTGGAAGAGTACAATGTTCCCTTTGAGTCATTTTATCGAGGTTGAGCAAGGTGGCATATACAAGAGTAAAGGATGATACCTGAGCAGGATAGCTTGTCTTTTCGTAGCCATTATTTGTCCATGCATTTGATTCGGGACAGAATTTGCCATTGCTTGCAGCTTCATAAACACCATGCAATCTGCGATCATCATAATTGAACAGGAATAGAGGTAGCCCTTCCTTGATGTTGTGTACATATGAGAGATGTGCTTTAGGCAAGCCTGGCATGCAAGTTATATAAGTTAGTGCATGATTCAACAGACTGATTTCAAAAATCTGAATTCTATTCTTTAAAAAGCATGAAAGAAGAATTTTTAGCACAAGATATCGTAGATGCATCAAATGGAGAAGGCACACGCTCTAAAAAAACGGACATGTCACTTCTTTGTAAGAAAGAAAAAGAAAGGGCTTATAACAACAAGACTATGATTAAGAAATATAGCATACCAAAAAGTTGGCGTGAGTGGCACTCAGCAATAGTATTGTTTGTGCAGCCGAAAATTACAGCTCCAAGATCCTGCAGTGGAAGATTTCTTGCAGGAACAAAGAGGTTTGTTGGCCTGCCACTCACAACCTGGCTCCATGAAGATTTCTTCTTGACCATTGCATTAAGCTGAGAAGAAGCAGAAATGATTAAACAAAGTGCAGCACGAATTGAAGTTGTTTAGTCATAAACATTTTGTAAAGATGAAAGCACGATGCACAAATCAAGTAACACCGTCGCATCATTTAACTATACTTAATTAGCTGTATGAAGGTTCAGTGAATATTGTCTAGGCATTGATATGAAGCAAGTTGTTTAGGCATGACTATTAGTGAATCCCCTGTCTGCATGCAAAAATTTCATCCGGAACATCATATAAAGAGCCTATTTGGCACCATTTTTAGTAAGAAAGGAAGCATTGGCACATGAGAAGCTATACAAGTACTACATTGTACGTTGAGGACACACAATGATTCGAGGATAATGCATGCACTTTCAATAACACCTTCCCCTTTGAAGCCCCAAACTTACAAAAAGGATATAGAGAGCAATAAAGGGGAGTGAACAACCAAACATGTAGTGTAGCGACCAAAAATCTGCGCAACTCAACGTCTCAGTACACTAGACATAATTAGTGCAAGCCCCAGCCCTACTACTCCTATATCACCTCATACTAAAACTCACTTGCACCTGAGACCGCATGGCACAGTTAATGATGGGAACCAAACAAGCTACGAGTACTAGTCCTAGCAGCAGAAGAAGGCAGCAACAGGGCAAGCACAGTGATAACACAAGGGAGGGCCTTTTGCGGTTGGCACCCTGCGGTACTTGCTAATCGGACATAACCCCGCATTCACAACAGGAAAAAAGCGAAAATCGAGGGCATCAGTCGCGTGATGCAAATGCCAGCACGCGCCCTAATTCCCCCGCTTGGATCCTACATTGCGCAATCCCGTTGATTTGCATGGAAAATCCGAAGAGACGCCCCACCGCCACGAAGCAGAGGCAGTAGCAAGAGCAGGCAAGGCAGGCTGGGAAGCAGTTCGGGGAGGGTGGGTGGAGAAGAAGCACGATCGGGCGAGGTTGGGTGGAGACAGGCGTCCCGTTGGCACGGTGCGACGTTGCTTCGAGGCGAGAGCGAGCGCTAGGTCGTTAAATTGCAGCGCGGGGACGGAGTAAAGGGAGGAAGGAGGCGGCGGTGATTTTACCGAGGAATCGCCGGGAAGCGGTGGAGGGAGCTCCCGTCCGGCAGTGATCGGCGGCGACGAGGGGTGGTTGCTTGGGGTTTCTTGGGGAGGAGGGAGGGGATTGTGTGAGCGGAGGGCAAGGGGAGGGAAGGGGGAGGAGGGTTTATTGAGGGGACGGGAGGCGAAATGAAGAGGGTGTGCTGTGCAAATGGTGGTGGGTAGGAAGGCAAAGGAAAAGCGGATTCCTTTTTACTCCCCTCCTCTCCTCCCTTCGTCCTCCCCGGGTCTCTCTCTTTCTCTCTCTCGTCTCTTCTTTTTTCCTCTCGACGAGTAGTCTGATTTATTTACGCGGCCAAGGAAATGCCGAAAGGAAGAAAGAGGCAAGGCTGTGGGCAGGCAGGAGCTCCACACGCAAACTCGGCAGCTCCCGTTCCGGGCAAAAGGCACGTCCAACGGACGGAAACACAGGGAGATGGTCAAGGGTGTCCATGGACCAGGTCCGTGTACGCCGCAGACTGACGAACGCACACTCTGACACGCATACGCATAGCCGCAGAGTGCGAGGAGGAGGAGGAGATGCTCTCACCGTCAGTCCTCCGTATAGGAGCCAAAGCATCTAGCCATCTATCTCTCCGGAAGCTGCAGCCGAGCACGCATTTCTCGTCTCTACTTTCACGCGTTTCCCTCGGCACGGGCAGGCATGGTGATCCTACACTAGCACGCACGACGGGCCTGATGCATGCACGTTTTCTTCATTCTCGTGTCGATCGGGGGATGCCACAAGGAGGTTTTCTTTCGGCTCCAATATCTTCAACTTTGATGAGGAGACTCGTCGTACAAGTGCCCGGCTCGGCTACTGCGCTAGATGAGTTGGAGACGGGCAGGCGCTGCCGTCGACTCCACGTGGCCTTCTTATCCTACCTGCCTAACTCAGACTATCTACTTTTTCCGACTAATCCCATTTTATTCACCAATTGAACAGGATCTACAATGATGACAGGTACTAGTACTAGATAATCTACATTCACGAAAACCCGTGATAAGTAAATGAATATGGTGAAGCGAGAAAACAATGTTTCAATATTTATTTGATCGGCTAACCAATATCAAAGACCCAACTATTGGTTGAATTGTTAATGAGGTAGTATGTCAGGCATTAGCTAGAACCTAAAGCTCTGAATTTCACCCAAGAAACAAGACAAATTTAATGTTGTCCGAGCGCTAACGACTGTGTTCACGTCCATCTACGATCGAACAACTTGAGATCCAACATACACGTTCGTGTTGGCAACTTAAGCTTGGGGTAATTGATTGAAGATCGAACAATCCACAGCTACCGGGATGCCGCCTTGTTGCTCGCCTCACAACAACCCGAAAACCTCTTCTTTTCTTATTGTTTATACCATTTTCTATTTTTCGTCATATAATGGTTATAAAGCCAGCCTTTTTCCTTCATTACAGACATTATTGATGTGATGGGATAAACCCTATCCGTCACTAGTGTGGTCACGTTTAAGTGTTCGTCTCCGAGTAGAGATCCCTCAACCTTCGACATGTTTGAGTTTACTTACTTTGAATTTAGTGTTAACTCTAGTCTGAAGTTTGGTTGGGCCTATTGATTGGTACAAATGCCTTTCGAATCTCCAGGGCATGACAGATCTCACGATGTGTTGTGGTTTAGACCTGATGTAGGGTACAGACCCTATGTGGCCCAATCTTCACGAATTGGAGGTGCATTTGAGGAAGAACACCAAGAACGCGAGGGGAATCACACAAATCAACACACATGTATGCAAATAGAGATACACATAGAAAAAAAATCCTTGATCTCAAATCATCCAAAGAGAGGGATGAAACAAGATGGGGTTCTTCCCCAAGTCCTAGAACAAGGAGGGATTGATGCTTCTAGGAAGCATTTCTTCTCCACAAGGGGAGGCCTAACCATAGATGGTTCTCCTCATATAGAGGTCTTGCAATCCCTTAGGATTCTCCACTCATGGTGGTCTTAATCTCCATAGGAGAGGATAGACCCCACAATGGAAGGTACATGAGCTAAGTTCTATGGTGTTTGTTCTAATCTTAATTAACCCTAAAAATCAAGGGGGGTCTATTTATAGTACAAGCCACGAGTGTGTAGGTGGGAGAGAGATACATGGGCTTTGGGCCCAAGCTTCCACACAAACATGCATCAAATGTACGGTGGGTATCGGATGTCCGGCACGAGGCACCGGATGTCTGGTACGCACCGGAAATCCTTTGTGTTTCCTCTCGGATGCCCTGGCACCGGATTTCTGGTGGGTACCGGATCTCCAGTTGCCGGAGCACATCCTGGCCTTCTTCAGCTCCTTGCTGCTCCTCTTCATCAGGCACCGGGCGTCCTGTTGTTTGACGGGATGTCCGATGGTTGTAGCTTGTTGCAACTCTGTCTTCTTTCGTCTTTGCTTTGAAGCTTCCCTCGCGGATGGTGTAGTCATTCCTTGATGCTTGCACTCCTCCTCGTCATCCATGAAGCTTCGAGCAAACCTATACATGAACGTGGGGGGTCAAGTAGTATACCATACTCGAAGGGATCAAATGGACACGTGTAAAGGGGATGATTCACCTTTATATGTACAAAGTAGATGTCACACGTGTCACTTGACCAAGGGACTCTTGACATGGTGATGTCCGTAGGATGCTCTACATTAGTACCTCCAGTAATACCCCCCTCCTTGTCCTGGATCTTGATGGTGGCGTGGTCTCATCAGTAGCGACTTGGCGATGATAGGCTTTGCTTGGGGTGAAGTTTGGTGCTTGAATCAATAAGTGCAGAAGAAAACATAGTGGTACTTTTTTCGGGGTTTAGGTGCCAAATCATGTAGCAAGTAGCGGTGGGAGGCACATGCGTAGATGACCGGCAGTGGTATAAGTTGTAGGTAAAGTCATGGTTGCCAGTTCACTGGTGTAAATCCTTTCATTTTTCCCAGGCAAGTTTCAGTATTCCACACAAAGGTGAGCTTCTTCCGTAGCTTCTAAAGCCCTCGTTGTATCAAGATGAAGGGGAATCTAAGTCCTTGGACATTGGTTGTTTGGAGCTTGAGTTTGTAGAGTTGGACATCAAAACATTTCAGCAGTCTAGAAAAGTTGGCATGAAAGAATTTGTGGACTTTACTGCTTCAGCGCTTCGGGACAAAAGAACTTCGTGAGCATCTAGAACAACTTTGACAAAATTCACAAATTTTTCAAAGATGATTGCATGAAACTAATGGAGAGGATGTAAATGAGAACCTCTAGTCACCATAAGGAAATTCCCCTTAAAAAATCTCCATTAAGTGATACCCTAAAAGATAATTCACCTACTAAAGTCACCCGAAACAACTACCTTGAAAATCTATCTATATGTGCAGTGGGCACTTCTTGACATGTAGTGTAGAGAGCTGCATTTGTGTGACACTCCAAAGCAACCACACATCCACCCCCACATGCGCAACAAACCACTACTGATGTTGCCCCAAATCTTGGAACTATTCCTCACCACATGCCACAACAACATCTCAATGTTACTGAACAACATGACACATAAAATAGCAGTTTGAATGTCCCAACGGGAAATGTGCATCAAAATATAAAGCACCAACTCCACATGAATTCCACAAACCACAACATGTAGTCAAGCTGCAAAACTGAATATTTCTAAATTTGAGGGAGATGAAGTTAATACCTGGATTCATACAATGGAGTTATAATTTGATTCTACTAGAACCCCTCTTAACCAAACGTCAGATCTTGCAGTAGAAAATCTGAAGGGCAAGTCAGTTCAGTTGTGGAGGGCAATGTATTCAGTGCTTCCACTCTTTCGTGACACGTGTTTTTTGTAGATTTATGATGCTACACATGTAAATAGATGGGGGCACACCCCTAGAGACAAACCAAGCCCCAAGGCGCCCCTCCTCACTGAGTTGCCTTGCACACTTTTTCTCCCGCAAGTTCTCTCAGTGGTCTTTTGGTGCCGGTCCATAGAGTGTTGATACGTCTTCATCGTATCTACTTTTCTAAACACTTTTGCCCTTGTTTTGGACTCTAACTTACATGATTTGAATGGAACTAACCCGGACTGACGCTGTTTTCAGCAGAATTGCCATGGTGTTATTTTTGTGCAGAAATAAAAGTTCTTGGAATGACCTAAAACTTCACGGACAATATTTTTGGAATTAATAAAAAATACTGGCGAAAGAATCAAGGCCAGGGGCCCACACCCTGTCCACGAGGTGGGGGCGCGCCTACCCCCTACCCCCTGGGCGCGCCCCCTGCCTCGTGGGCCCCCTGGTGCTCCATCGACCTCAACTCCAACTCTATATATTCACGTTCTGGGAGAAAAAAATCAGAGAGAAGGATTCATCGTGTTTTACGAATGGAGCCACCGCCAAGCCCTAATCTCTCTCGGGGGGGGGGGGGCTGATGTGGAGTCCGTTCGGGGCTTTGGAGAGGGGAATCTGTCACCATCGCCATCATCAACCTTCCTCCATCACCAATTTCATGATGCTCACCGTCGTGCGTGAGTAATTCCATCGTAGGCTTGCTGGATGGTGATGGGTTGGATGAGATTTACCATGTAATTGAGTTAGTTTTGTTAGGGTTTGATCCCTAGTATCCACTATGTTCTAAGATTGATGTTGTTATGACTTTGCTATGCTTAATGCTTGTCACTAGGGCCCGAGTGCCATGATTTCAGATCTGAACCTATTATATTTTCATGAATATATGTGAGTTCTTGATCCTATCTTGCAAGTCAATAGTCACCTACTATGTGTTATGATCTGGCAACCCCAAAGTGACAATAATCGGGACCACTTCCGGTGATGACTGTAGTTTGAGGAGTTCATGTATTTACTAAGTGTTAATGCTTTGGTCCGGTACTCTATTAAAAGGAGGCCTTAATATCCCTTAGTTTCCAATAGGACCCCGCTGCCACGAAAGGGTAGGACAAAATATGTCATGCAAGTTCTTTTCCATAAGCATGTATGACTATATTCGGAATACATGCCTACATTACATTGATGAATTGGAGCTAGTTCTGTGTCACCCTATGGTATAACTATTGCATGAGGAATCGCATCCGGCATAATTCTCCATCACCGATCCAATGCCTACGAGCTTTTCACATATTGCTCTTTGCTTAGTTACTTTTCCGTTGCCACTGTTACAATTACTACAAAACTACTACTGTTACTTTTGCTACCGCTACCATTACTTCCATACTACTTTGCAACTAAATACTTTGCTGCAGATACTAAGTTATCCAGGTGTGGTTGAATTGACAACTCAACTGCTAATACTTGAGAATATTCTTTGGCTCCCCTTGTGTCGAATCAATAAATTTGGGTTGAATACTCTACACTTGAAAACTGTTGCGATCCCCTATACTTGTGGGTTATCAATACTATTTTCCAGCGCTGATGCCAGGGAGCATAGCTCTATTCTTTGAGTCACTTGGGATTTATATCTGCTGGTCACTATGAGGAACTTCAAAGATGAAAGAACTAAGATTTTTCCCTCAACTACGAGGGGAGGTAAGGAACTGTCATCTAGCTCTGCACTTGATTCACCTTCTGTTTTGAGTAAGCTTGCGACACCTAAACCTGCTTCTGCTATTAATTCTGATATGTCGCATGTTATTGATGATGCCACTTCTTTTATGCATGATACTTATGATGAAACTACTTCTATGCTTGATACTACTGTGCCATTAGGTGAATTTCTTGATGAACAACTTGCTAGGGCTAGAGAGAATGAAATTATTGAAACTGAAAATATTGATGAAAGTGATGATGAAGATTCTCCCCCTAGATATGAATTGCCTGTTGTGCCTGAGGGTTATGTTATGGATGAAGAAACTGGTAGAGACTTTCTTGCTTGCAATGATAGGAATGATCTTAAGAAATTATTAGCTAAGCTTAAAGAAAAATCTTTGAATGCTAGAATGAAATATGACCCTGCTTTTGCTACTTCACCTATCTGTGTTACTGATAAGGATTATGATTTCTCTGCTGATCCTGAGATAATTACTTTGGTTGAATCTGATCCTTTTATGGCTATGAATCTGAAACTATTGTGGCACATCTTACTAAACTAAATGATATAGCCACATTGTTCACTAATGATGAGAAAACTCGCTACTACTATATCCTTAAGTTATTTCCATTCTCATTAAAGGGTGATGCTAAAACATGGTTTAATTTCTCTTGATCCTGGTTGTGTGTGTAGTCCCCAGGATATGATTTATTACTTCTCTGCTAAATATTTCCCCGCTCATAAGAAACAAGCTGCCTTAAGGGAAATATGTAATTTTGTGCAAATTGAAGAAGAGAGTCTCCCACAAGCTTGGGGAAGGCTTCTCCAGTTACTTAATGCTTTGCCTGATCATCCTCTCAAAAAAAATGAAATACTTGATATCTTTTATAATGGACTAACAGATGCTTCCAGAGACCACCTGGATAGTTGTGCTAGTTGTATTTTCAGGGAAAGAACAATTGATCAAGCTGAATTGCTATTGAATAATATGTTGACTAATGAAAATAATTGGACACTTCCTGAACCAACTCCTAAGCCAACTCCGAAGAAGAGGGGTATTCTATTTCTCAGTCCTGAAGATATGCAAGAGGCAAAGAAATCTATGAAACAAAAGGGTATTAAAGCTTAAGATGTTAAGAATTTACCTCCTATTGAAGAAATACATGGTCTTAATTTGCCGCCTGTTGAAAAAAATACATGGTCTTGATAACCCGACACAGGTAGTAAAGGTAAATTCTCTCTATAGATTTGATGAAGGTGATATTCCTCGTTATAAGACTGCCAGCCAATGCTTAGATGAGTTTGATAATTTTATTGTTAAACAAGAAAACTTCAATGCTTATGTTGGTAGACAATTGAAACGAAATGCTTATATGATTGAACACTTGAGTGATTATATGTCTAGAGTTAAAGGTGAACTTAAACTCATTATTAAACATGCTTCTATGGTTACCACTCAAGTAGAACAAGTACTTAAAGCTCAAAATGATTTGCTCAATGAATTAAATAATAAGAAAAATGATAGGGGGTAAAATGACTCAGGAACCTTTGTATCCTGAGGGCCACCCCAAGAGAATTGAGCAGGATTCTCAGAGAACTAATGGCGATGCACCTAGTTCTTCTAAAAAGAAGAAAAAGAAAAATGATAGGACTTTGCATGCTTCTAGTGAACCTGTTGTTGACACACGTGAGAATCCCAATGATATTTCTATCTCTGATGCTGAAACACAATCTGGTGATGAACATGAACCTAGTGATAATGTTAAAGAAACTATGTTAAAACTGCTCTATGTGATCTTGGAGCCGGTGTTAGTGTTATGCCTCTCTCTTTATATCGTAGACTTAATTTGATGCAACATCCCAAAATTTCAATTTGGAATGTTATACAATAGATCATCATTGCATATCATATTTTATCGCATTTTGGGTTGATCTAGAAATTCTACGCAACTCAAGGACCCACGGAGAGAGTTGGGGATTTCGATATTTTCATATTTGAGTTTTTCTCAAATATTGAAAAGAGGATCGTTTGATTTTAATTATTTTTCTATTCAAATATTTGTTATACGAAAAATAAAAGAGAGGGGATAAAATGGCTTCCCCAAAATAAAGAAATATTGGAGGTTAAATATTGAAATCAAATAAGAATTTTATTCGGAGTTTTATCACTATTTTATTTGAATTAGGAAAAAATGCGTTTTTCAAAATTGCACTAGAGGCCCAAATAAATGTTCACTTTGTCCGCTATATTTTTAGAGGACGGGGAAAATTTATTTCAGGATTTTTGGAGTCTGTTTAGTATTTCTTTCCTTTTTTCTGTGCGACAATTTTTTTTAAAGTCAACCGACCTACTGGGCCGTGTCCGCCTAGGACTCCTAGCCCGGCCGGCCTTATAAGCAGGAGGCCCGAGCCGCCAGCCACCCCACCCGAAACCCTAGCGTCGCCCGTTCCACCGCCACGATTCACGCCGCCGCCGCCGCCCGCGACGCCGCGCCACCGCGCCGTCTCGCGGCCGCCCCGTTCCGCCGCCGCCGGAGCCCGTCGTCGCCGCCCCGACGCCTCGCCACTGACCCCTCCGCGCCGACAGAGCCGCCTACCATCGCCGGAGCCGCCGCCCGCCGCTGGTTTATCTGCGTAAACCATATAGTTTTTTTTTGAAAACCCTAGGTTATTTTATTTTTGATCAGTTTTTCCCAGTTTAGTTAAATAGCGGACGTTCATCCGTGTGTTCGTTTTAACGAACGATGTTCACCTGTTAGCCGCAGACAGCGAACTTTCGTTCGCTTATTCGTCAGTTTTTTCTTTTCCAGGGTTTTTCCGCGATTAATTTCGATCGCGATTTCTGCCTTGATCTTCGTTTTAGTTTATCTTTTAGCTCGTTTATCAGAATCAGGTGATTCAAGCGCCTAGATCTTCGTCTCGAAGCCCTCTTTCTGTTTAATCAACTTGAACAAGATTTTGGTATTGTAAAAATTTGACTTTAGTCCAGATTAGTAAACGGATCTTGTTTCTTTCGCAGTTTGAGTTTCGTTGCTTCGTTTGATTTGTTTATTTTTGTAAACCGGAGTTCTTAAGTTGAACTTTCTGGTTAGATCTCTTATTTGAGTTTTACCCGTGCTTCTAGTTGAGTGCTTATTGTTTGTTATTGTTTGTTGCGATAGAGTACCCGGAGTGCGAAGCGTGCTACTACGAGTCTCTAGGTTTCACGGATCATCAGCAAGGCAAGTAACACTTTGATCATACCTCTTTACTACCCAGTTTTATTGCATTAGATCAATCCTCAAACATTGCATGGTTAGGATCTGATTAATATGTGGATTTTGGGAAGTAGATGATGAGGTAGAACCTATTGCCCTGTTTATTATCAAACCTTTGGGAGTTACTTCTACGTGATGCTTATATTGCTATGCTATGCTTGTAGACGTGGTTTGGGTGAGTGTATCCATGACAGATGTGAGAATTGTAAATTAATGGTTAACTTAAGGTGGCTACTTAAATACACATCTGGGTGGATTGCTTGAGGCACCCTGGAGTACCCAGTGGTTGTTAGGGCACCTGGAGAATCCAGTATTGTCCTAGGATATCCCGGAGTACCCGTGTGATCATCCTACGGTCCGCCACCCAGACTCAAAGGGATCATAAGATTATTCATGCTAGAAACTTCTGTGCACAGCCACAAGCCAATATGGGCTCTGGCATAGTTGAGTAAGTTGCGTGAAGCTCGTGAAGAGGTAGACTAGCAGATGTAGTGGGTTGTAGGTGGTACTGTCCATCCAGAGTAGATAGTTAATGCTTCAGAAAGATTGTGTCTCAAATCTCCGACCATGGATGTATTCGAGTCTTGTGGGGAAAAGTGCGCAAACCTCTGCAGAGTGTACAAACTAATCATGGTTAGCCATGTCCCCGGTTATGGACATCTTGAGTATCTGGTTCCTGGATTATCATGTTGATCTCATCACTTTAATATAATTTAATTGGGTTTAATGATGATGTTTAATTGGGATTGAGTTGGAGGAACCTTCTCAATGTTTAACAACCACCATGATAGCTAAACAAAATTTATTCCTTTGTTGTAGGGGAAAATTGGCTTTATGCAAAACTGTAACCATAGAGCTTTCCACCAGCCATATATGCATGTAGTGATAGCATTTATTCTGTTCATTACTTTATGTGTTACATTGCCAGCATATTCCATGTGCTGACCCGTTTCGGGCTGTAACGTTCATGTTGCATACTTTTTAGACGACGAGTAAGGTGCCATAGGTCGTTGTCTTTCACTCAGTGATGTCGTTGGAGTTGATGGACTCAGTTTATCTTCCAAGCCTTCCGATGTTATCAATTTTAGATGGCCTTAAGCCATCACTACAAAAAAATACACTTCCGTGATGATACGTGTTTGTCACAGTAGGTTGTGTTTTCTGTCATGCATATACATCCATGATGATTTTATGACAGAATCAAGATAGTCATACATGTGTTGTCATAGAAGTGTTCCATGACATTACCAAAATTATCATCACGGAAGTGTCCACTTCCATGACGATAAATCGGGTGTCATAGAAGTGCTTTCATCAAGGGTGACCGACACGTGGCATCCATCGTAACGGGACGCCGTTAACCACCGTTAACCTATCTGAAAGAACATGTGGTGCCCCCATGTTTGTTTTTGGTAATTGATGACAATCTCTATGGACTAATGGTTGTCTTGAGTTATATTTTAAGGATTTGTCCATAGGCTTTTCTTGAAGTCCATGTGTTGGTTTCAAGGAGTTTATGAGTTGACCAAGGTGCTATTAAGGAATTATCCAAAGATTGGTCATGTGAGTGTTGAGCTCATTGCAAGCATGTCTTGAAGAAGAAGATTGTGTGATCATTCATGTTTACCTTCAAGACATCATCCAAATGAAGAGAGTTGGAAAGATTCAAGGTTGATCAAGACTAAGTCAACAATGAATCAAGTTGATCAACTCACAAAGCGTAGAAGATGTACCGTGAGGGATCAAGTGATCCCATGGTATGGTAAGCATTGTCCATTGCACTTTGTGTACTAACCCATGGTCTATGTGAGAGTTCTTTGTGGGGTTAGGTACGTGTCCATGGGCTTGCGTCAAGAGGAAGATATCATACAACCCATGGAAAGGATGGCATCAAGTGGTGATTGTCATCAAGATTGCCATGTGCAAGTTCAAGTGGAGCATCATGAAGAGATCAAGTGCTTGAATCTTGCCATCCATTGTGGTGTCAATGGACTTGTGAAGATGTGCAAGAGTGGCTCACCCATAGTGGACTATGGGGGAGCAATCATCTAGTCTTCATCGAGCCAACGCAATCAAGAAAGGTGGTCCAACTTGAGGGAGTCAAGATCGTCATCATCTAGCTCAAGTAGACCATGTGCAAGGCAAAGGTTTTCCCTTGATAGGTTTTCTATTTTACCGGTCTCATGTTGGTAGTTGGGAGACCGGGTTATAGGATCGTTTGCCGTACTATCAAGGGGGGCTCTTAAGTTGGTAGCTTGATCGTATCGTTAGTAGAGAGCTCAAACCATTGCATCCTTGCATCATGTTTCTTGGTTCTTGTTTGGTTCTATTTGTGAGTCTTCGAGCTTATGGTCATCTTGATGACAAGATTGAGTTCATCGAAATGGAGTTTGCATGCGTCTTCTATGATGTTTTCAGTGTTGGAGGTTTTACCGGTCTTCTCCAAGGAAGGGTTCTCACCATTTTCTTTTGGGCCTTTTCTCATTTGCTTATTATTGGTATTTATTTCAATATTGGGTTAGCCCTTGTATCTAGCTTTCCAACAAACTTGGTTTCATCGAATTCGGAGTCCGTTTGCAAAAGTTGTGGCAGTTTTGGTGTTCTGAAAAGGCTGCAGCGGTACTACCGCGAATTGGAGCGGATGTAATTTTTTACTACCGCTCCAGAGCGGTACTACCGCGGCTCCTAGAGCGGTAGTACCGCTCCGAACCAATAAACTCGTCCCAAGTCCTGCGGAGGTAGGTACGGAAGTATATTTTTTGTACCGCAAGCAGT
Organism: Triticum dicoccoides; assembly: GCF_002162155.2. Lineage (NCBI taxonomy): Eukaryota > Viridiplantae > Streptophyta > Magnoliopsida > Poales > Poaceae > Triticum > Triticum dicoccoides. The sequence goes on from NC_041389.1 coordinate 291,584,042, forward strand.
AGTACCGCGATCCCTAGCGGTAGTACCGTGAGGACGAGCGGTAGTACCGTGAGGACGAGTGGTAGTACCGCTCTGTGCGGGTTGTGAGCATAACGGTTGGATTTTCCCCCACCTATAAAAGGGGGTCTTCTTCCCCATTGAACCTTATCCTTTAAGCTCGTGTTCTTCCCCCATTGTTGACCTTCTTTGAGCTTGCTAACTCTCAATCCCTCCATGAATTCTTGCTAGTTTTGGGGGGAAAAGAGAGAGGAGATCTAGATCCACATTTCCACCAATCACTTTCTCCTCTATGTGAGGGGAACCCTTTGGATCTAGATCTTGGAGTTCTTTGTGTTCTCTTCTTCATTCTTCCTCTCATTTTCCTCCCTAGCATTAGTTGCTTCGGTGGGATTTGGGAGAGAAGGACTTGGGCACTCCGTGTGCCCTTGCCATTGCATTTGGTGCATCGGTTTGAGTTCTCCACGGTGATACGTGGAAGTGAAGTTTGAGAAGCTCATTACTCTTGGGTGCTTGGTGCCTTTGAGCTTGTTCCTCTTGGGTGCTTGGGCGCCCTAGATGGTTGGTGGTGTTCGGAGCTCAATCATTATGGTGTAAAGCTCCGGGCAAGCGTCGGGGTCTCCAATTAGGTTTTGGAGATCGCCCCGAGCATTTTGATGGGTTCCGGTGACCGCCCCCAAGGGTTGCCAAAGTGTACGGGTTCGGTGACCGCCCCCAAGGGTTGCCATTTGTGCGGGTTCGGTGACCGCCCTCAAGGGTCCCTTAGTGGAATCATGGCATCTTGCATTGTGCGAGGGCGTGAGGAGATTACGGTGGCCCTAGTGGCTTCTTGGGGAGCATTGTGCCTCCACACCGCTCCAAACGGAGATTAGCATCCGCAAGGGTGTGAACTTCGGGACACATCGTCGTCTCCGCGTGCCTCAGTTATCTCTTACCCGAGCCCTTTACTTATGCACTTTACTTTGTGATAGCCATATTGTTCTTTGTCATATATCTTGCTATCACATAGTTGCTTATCTTGCTTAGCATAAGTTGTTGGTGCACATAGGCGAGCCTAGTTGTTTTAGGTTTTGTGCTTGACAAATTAACTGTTAGGTTTATTCCGCATTTGTTCAAGCCTAAACCGTTATTATTTTAAAGCGCCTATTCACCCCCCCCCCTCTTGGCGACATCCTCGATCTTTCAATTGGTATCAGAGCCTCGTCTCTCTTTGTTGGGCTTAACCGCCTAGAGAGTAAAGATGTCGACTAGGGGATTAGGATTCTCTGACACTCCTAGTTTCGATGGCACAAATTTTGATGTTTGGGTTATTCGCATGCTTAATCTCTTTAGGGTCATGGACCCAAATTTAGAGCGAATTGTAGATATGGGTTTTTCTCCTCCAAAGGATCCCCAAAGATTATCTTTAGAGGATGAGAAAAACTCTTATCTCAATGCTCAAGCCTCTAATGTGCTTTTCGATGCTTTGAGCAATGTAGTTATATTTCAACTCATGCCGTTCCGAGATGCTCATGAGTTGTGGACAAAGCTTCGAGATAAATATGGTGTGTCCAATATTTATGGGGATGATTGTTCTCCCTCCACCTCCGATCATATAGTCTTCTCAACTTCTTCTACTTCACCTACATGTGGTTTGCCACAAGGTAATTATATGGTGAGTAGTGTTGGTCATTGCAATGATGATAGTATGCTTATTGTGGATGATCCTTCATCACTATCTTACTGCAATGCTCCGTCTTTGGGCTTTAACACTTCGAACACTCCAAATGTTTTACATGCTTGTGTTGATAGTCCTTGCATATCATGTAGAAATTGCTTGACTAAATCTCATGATGATATGCTTGCTATGTCTTGTTGCCATGATAAAAATGCATCTATTTCCTCGAATTGTTGTGCTAACAATGTAGAGGAAACCGAACACTCCATGGAACAAGATGTGGTGTTTAATGGTGCCTCAAGGGATCCTACATCATCATCTATTGCTTTTTGCCTTATGGCTAAGGCGTCAAAGGTATCTCCTACTTTGTACCCCAATATGTCTCTTGATGATGATGTTGATGCTAATGATGAAGAGAATGATAATGTCGCCTCCTTAAAAACTAAGGGGGAAATGATTTTTAAAGCTCTTCATAAAAATAAAATTGCTCGTTTCAACTTCATGGAAATAATGTCCATTGCCATTGATGGCAAGAAATGCATTGAGGAGTTGGAATCTCATCTAGAGGAGCATGAGGTCACCATTGAGAAAATGGAAGCTCATGGGTGTGATTACGCAAATGAGATCGCGGAGCTATCTCAAGCTCTTGAACATGAACAAACCACCTCCGAATCTCTTGAGGAGACTTTTACTCTAGAACTATCTAGAGTGAGGGAATCTCGTGATAGAGCTCTTGAGGTGGCCAATGATTTTGAAACTAAAAATGAGGAGCTTGAAGTTGCGCATGCTAAACTCCTTGAGGACTTTGAGCACCTCGAAAATGGCTCAAGGGTCATTAAGAGTGAGCTCATCAAACTCACCGAGTCTCATGCTCAACTTAAAGCTTCATATTCAAAAGAGCTTGCCAAGTTGTCTTCTCCTCTTGTTGCTAATGATGATGCTTGTGCTACTAACTCTATCTCTTGTGAAGCATCCATATTGAAGGAGAATGTTGAGCTATGGGCTCAACTTGAGTTGCTGTCTAGCAAATATGGGAAATTGGAAGAAAGCCATGAAAAGCTCTCAAACTCTCATGATGATCTTCTAGTATCCCATAATGTGCTAAATATAGCTCATGAGGCCATGCTTGCTAAGGTAACATCTAGTGAGCCTCATGTGGATACTAGCACTACATCTAGTCAAAGTGCTATATTGCCATATGATAGTCCTTGTAATTCATCTACTCACAATGTTGGTACATCTTGTGATGAATTGCTTTCCTTGCCTTGTTGCTCTAACAACGAAGCTTATACTTCCTCTAGTACTTGTGTTGAGACTAACCATGTAGAGGAAATCAAAGAGCTCAAGGCCCAAGTCACTTCTTTGAAGAAAGACTTGGAAAAGTGTCATGAAGGGAAGGCCACACTCAACAATATCTTGAGTGTGCAAAAATCCCCCAATGACAAAGGTGGACTTGTATTCAACTCCAATAAGAAGAAGAAGTCCAAGAGCATCAACAAGAAGGGCCAAAAAAAAGTCAAGAGTTCGGCCAAGATTATTTGCTTCAAGTGCAAAATTGAAGGGCATCATGTTAGATCTTGCCCATTGAAGAAGAAGACCTTTAGTGACAAGCAACAAGGAAAGCGGCTACAAGTGCATTCTCATGCTCAACTTCAAGTTGAAGAAAGGCCTCTTCCCAAGAAGACTCAAGCTAATGCTTCTCAAGTTGAGAAATCAAGTGAGAAGAAAGAGAAGAGTAGATGTTGCTACCTATGTCGTGAGAAAGGTCACCTCGCTTCTTCATGCACTAGTGGTAACTTATCCAACCCAATTATTATTGATGATGTCTATTCTCTTGGGAAGGATAATTTTGGCAATGTGGTTGCCAAGTTTGTTGGTACTCAAAGTGGTTTGAAGCAAAGAACCATTTGGGTAGCCAAGCCTATTGTGACTAACCTCTTAGGACCCAACTTGGTTGGGGACCAACTAGCTCAAACTTGATCAATAGGTGTTGTTGGAGGGCATTGGAGACTTGGCTACATTATGAAGAATTAAGGGGACTTCATCATTCTCTTTGTCTCAAGCCAAGTCAATTGGATTATCAAGTTTCTATCTTATATCCAATGAGCCTCCTTGCGGTAACTTGTACTTAAATTGTATACCTTGAAAGTTACTTGCCCCCTTGCATGTTTTGGTTTTGTTCCTTGCATGTGTTTGTATATGTTGTGCTTCCAACTTGCTTATCTTGAGCAATCAAGTATGTGTGTGTTGGTTTGCACATCATGTACATGTGCGTTGTGCATTGAGCCTTTTTGCTTCTTGTTTGTATCCTAGTTGGCTCATGTGAGAGATTAATGGAACATCCCATTTTGGGGGAGTGATGTGCTTTGTGCACCTCACAATCCTATAAATGTGTGTACATGAGGAATACCATCTAGTATTGATATTACAAGATTATCTAGTCGCTTGGTGGTATATCTCTCATGAGAAATTCAAATTCTAAATAGTCCATTAATTATCTCTTGTTTGTTCCTCTTATTGCCTCTTGTTAAGTTCTTATTGGTATCACATTATGGGGGAGTAATATGCTAAGTGCATATTACAAGCCTAGAAAATGTGTACATCTGAGATATTGTCACCTAGAATTGATATTGTAGATTATCTTGTTCCTAGGGGGCATGTTAGTTCTACAAGTTGCAATTTGCTTGTGTGTGTTGTGAAGATGATGTTGGATATCCTTGTTATCTACCACCGGGAATTATTTCCAAATACTTCTTGTCTTTTGACAATTGGTAGTCACTTATGTGTGGTAGAATTTATTGATCATCTTTACATTGGCTTTTGTTTTTATTTGCCTTTTCTCTTGCCAAGGTTTGTGTCAACTCCCGTTATCTTCCATACCACTTGTGGATCTTGTTAATTTCTTGTTCTTGTCTAGTGTTTTCTAGATATAGTGAAAGTGGTGATCCACCTTGTGCATTTTGTATTCAAAAGCAAATTTTCTATAGTGCACAAATCGTGGGGGAGCTATCCTATTTTCTTTAGAACACTCTTCTTGTGATCCTTATCAAGTGTGTGTGTTGGTGGAAGGCAAGCCGTTTTCCTTTGGTACCTTGTGCCATCATGAAACTTTGTTGAGAGCTTGGTTTGTTTGGAACCATCCTCTCTTTGGGAGTTTGACATCTTTAATTTAGTGTGTATCAATGGATATCTCATTTCTTGATGTATCTTTAATGATATCTTCCAAGTGATGATTTATCCATTTGGTATCCTTTTCACTTGGCATTTCTTTTTCTTTTGGTATCGATTCTTGAAAGTCTTGAGCATGCATTTTAACTTCATGTAGTTCCTTTGGCATGTTTTCTTTCTTTGACCCAATATATAGGGGAAACTCCACCAAGTCTCAAATTGGATGAGATGTGCATGAAATTCATTTTCATATCTATATGCACATATTTATGTGTAGTTTGTCCTATGTATTGGTGTTTCTAACTATTTGGTCCTGATGAGTTTGGGTACCGTTTAGTTTGTGTTGTTCTTCTAGGAACATTTGGAGATGCATTGGATGCTCGTCTCACTCACAAGTAAGGTGTTTTCACCATGTGCATATTGGAGTCAAGCTAGGATGATCAATGAACTACTATCTACCTTCAATTGGTATCTACTATATCCTTCCAATGGTATCTCGGTAACAAGTATCATCATCTACTTCATGCACACATTTCTTGCATCAACCTTGTGTAGGTTGTATCATGGCATGTTATTCATTCTTTCTTGTGTTACTTGTTTCCTTTCTCAAAGCATCCCAACAATGATCTCTTGTTGCTAGTTGTGATGTCTTTGATGTTCGTGTGGTTGGAATTCATTTATATACAATAAGACCATATCAAGCCAAGTGCTATGCTTCCAAGCAAATATCTTATTGGTATATTTATGACTTCCTTGTGGATATCTTGTTCCTTCGTGTTGTAACTATTTCGGGTGTACATCCTTCTTTGTAGATATATATATCATCATGATTTCGTCTACATAGAACCTTATACACTTGAGAGAAATTACATCTCTAGTTGATATCCTTTCTTTCACGTCCACCTTGTCTTTCTTATGTTATTTCTTTGGTGGCTCCGTGAAAGCTTTTGCCTTGAGTGTGTGTCCTCTATCGTTGCATCTTGTTGCACTCTTGTGTGGTGAAGATTATTTTCCTCTTGCTTATCTTTACGAGGCTTTTGCCATCTTTTTTGGTATCCCTCGTCTTGATGAGCCTCTCATCTTCTATCTTCACCGCGGTTTGTCACAAGCATAGGTTCTCTATATGCTTATTAGTAAGCTTGTGAACCCATTCGCTAGTTGTGTGTGGGAATGATAGGCCTTGCACCGTGTGCCTCATTCTTTGAAGACTTTATTGATGCTTAATGCTCTTATGTACATTAGTCTTCTCAAGTGCATTGCCTTGAGTCACACACATCTTTTTGGTTGAGCCCACTCTTAAGTTACCTCTCTTACTTGTTGCTCAACCTTGTGTTTGTTGCAAGTACTAGTCTTAGTTTCCTATATGCTCACTTGCACTTTTTGTAAGTTTCTATTGATTTTGGGGGAGCTATGATCCTATTTTGTGCACTTTGTATCCAAATACAAGAATTCTTGCTGTGCACAAATCATGGGGAGCTTATCTAGTTTCTTTAGAACACTGCTCCGCTCTTATCATAATATCCTTTATTCATGTGGCTCGTAGGATCTTTGGCCTAGTTGGTTCAATTGGTATCTTTTGATAGCTTGCTTCAATTGGTATCTTTTGATTGCTTGATTGCTTGTTTCTCTCTTTGATTATGTCTTTGTGGCATATCTCTCTGTTGCAATCTTTGGGCCTCAATACAGTTTGTCTTCCTCCAAGTATTGATAGTTGGATATGTGTATTGCATTCCACTCTCCTGTTGAGAAATACACAATTTATAGAGGACCACAATTTATTTTAGCCTTCTAAGCTTTTTGCCCATTTTGGCAATCAATGCCAATGGGGGAGAAGTTTCAGAGAGTTTTCTGGAGAAGGTTTCAAAGTTTTCTCCTTGCTTTGGTTTTGTTCCTAAGCATTTGCATCTCATTCTCCTGCATCATTGGTTGTTGCATTGCATTGTGATGCATAATTCCTTATATAAACTCTCTTGAAAGTGATTGTCATCAATTACCAAAATGGGGGAGATTGAAAGAACATGCGGTGCCCCCATGTTTGGTTTTGGTAATTGATGACAATCTCTATGGACTAATGGTTGTCTTGAGTTATATTTTAAGGATTTGTCCATAGGCTTTTCTTGAAGTCCATGTGTTGGTTTCAAGGAGTTTATGAGTTGACCAAGGTGCTATTAAGGAATTATCCAAAGATTGGTCATGTGAGTGTTGAGCTTATTGCAAGCATGTCTTGAAGAAGAAGATTGTGTGATCATTCATGTTTACCTTCAAGACATCATCCAAATGAAGAGAGTTGGAAAGATTCAAGGTTGATCAAGACTAAGTCAAGAATGAATCAAGTTGATCAACTCACAAAGCGTAGAAGATGTACCGAGAGGGATCAAGTGATCCCATGGTATGGTAAGCATTGTCCATTGCACTTTGTGTACTAACCCATGGTCTATGTGAGAGTTCTTTGTGGGTTTAGGTACGTGTCCATGGGCTTGCGTCAAGAGGAAGATATCATACAACCCATGGAAAGGATGGCATCAAGTGGTGATCGTCATCAAGATTGCCATGTGCAAGTTCAAGTGGAGCATCATGAAGAGATCAAGTGCTTGAATCTTGCCATCCATTGTGGTGTTAATGGACTTGTGAAGATGTGCCGAAGAGTGGCTCACCCATAGTGGACTATGGGGGAGCAATCATCTAGTCTTCATCGAGCCAACGCAATCAAGAAAGGTGGTCCAACTTGAGGGAGTCAAGATCGTCATCATCTAGCTCAAGTAGACCATGTGCAAGGCAAAGGTTTTCCCTTGATAGGTTTTCTATTTTACCGGTCTCATGGTGGTAGTTGGGAGACCGGGTTATAGGATCGTTTGCCGTACTATCAAGGGGGGCTCTCAAGTTGGTAGCTTGATCGTATCGTTAGTAGAGAGCTCAAACCATTGCATCCTTGCATCATGTTTCTTGGTTCTTGTTTGGTTCTCTTTGTGAGTCTTCGAGCTTATGGTCATCTTGATGACAAGATTGAGTTCATCGAAAATGGAGTTTGCATGCGTCTTCTATGATGTTTTCGGTGTTGGAGGTTTTACCGGTCTTCTCCAAGGAAGGGTTCTCACCATTTTCTTTTGGGCCTTTTCTCATTTGCTTATTATTGGTATTTATTTCAAGATTGTGTTAGCCCTTGTCGCTAGCTTTCCAACAAACTTGGTTTCATCGAATTCGGAGTCCGTTTGCAAAAGTTGTGGCAGTTTTGGTGTTCTGAAAAGGCTGCAGTGGTACTACCGCGAATTGGAGCGGATGTAATTTTTTACTACCGCTCAAGAGCGGTACTACCGCGGCTCCTAGAGCGGTAGTACCGCTCCGGACCAAAAAACTCGTCCCAAGTCTTGCGGAGGTAGGTACGGAAGTATATTTTTTGTACCGCAAGCAGTAGTACCGTGATCCCTAGCGGTAGTACCGTGAGGACGAGCGGTAGTACCGTGAGGAAGAGCGGTAGTACCGCTCTGTGCGGGTTGTGAGCATAACGGTTGGGTTTTCCCCCACCTATAAAAGGGGGTCTTCTTCCCCATTGAACCTTATCCTTTAAGCTCGTGTTCTTCCCCCATTGTTGACCTTCTTCGAGCTTGCTAACTCTCAATCCGTCCATGGATTCTTGCTAGTTTTTGGAGGAAAAGAGAGAGGAGATCTAGATCCACATTTCCACCAATCACTTTCTCCTCTATGTGAGGGGAACCCTTTGGATCTAAATCTTGGAGTTCTTTGTGTTCTCTTCTTCGTTCTTCCTCTCATTTTCCTCCCTAGCATTAGTTGCTTCGGTGGGATTTGGGAGAGAAGGACTTGGGCACTCCGTGTGCCCTTGCCATTGCATTTGGTGCATCGGTTTGAGTTCTCCACGGTGATACATGGAAGTGAAGTTTGAGAAGCTCATTACTCTTGGGTGCTTGGTGCCCTTGATCTTGTTCCTCTTGGGTGCTTGGGCGCCCTAGACGGTTGGTGGTGTTCGGAGCTCAATCATTGTGGTGTAAAGCTCCGGGCAAGCGTCGGGGTCTCCAATTAGGTTGTGGAGATCGCCCCGAGCATTTTGACGGGTTCCGGTGACCGCCCCCAAGGGTTGCCAAAGTGTACGGGTTCGGTGACCGCCCCCAAGGGTTGCCATTTGTACGGGTTCGGTGACCGCCCTCAAGGGTCCCTTAGTGGAATCACGGCATCTTGCATTGTGCGAGGGCATGAGGAGATTACGGTGGCCCTAGTGGCTTCTTGGGGAGCATTGTGCCTCCACACCGCTCCAAACGGAGATTAGCATCCGCAACGGTGTGAACTTCGGGACACATCATCGTCTCCGCGTGCCTCGGTTATCTCTTACCCGAGCCCTTTACTTATGCATTTTACTTTGTGATAGCCATATTGTTCTTTGTCATATATCTTGCTATCACATAGTTGCTTATCTTGCTTAGCATAAGTTGTTGGTGCACATAGGCGAGCCTAGTTGTTTTAGGTTTTGTGCTTGATTATCTTGCATTTGTTCAAGCCTAAACCGTAATTATTTTAAAGCGCCTATTCACCCTCCCTCTAGGCGACATCCTCGATCTTTCACTATCGGGTCCGGTTTTGGATCCGATAACCCGCTAACAGCCACGACCAATGCTGATTTTCCACGTATAAAATTCTCATTGGCTGACGGATCCACGCATCAGCTCCGCGTTGGCACATGTGTCACTCATCCAACGGTCGAGATGGGCTTATGATATGTTGACACGTGGACCGGCCCAAAAGTGGCCCATAAAGTTTAAATGGGCCGGCCCAACTTAAGGCCCATAAGATTTAGCGGACGACAATGGGCCGGCCCAGCTAAAGGCCCACAAGATTTTGCAGACCATAATGGGCCAGCCCAGCTAAAGGCCCACAAGATTTAGCGGACCATAATGGGCCGGCCTAGCTAAAGGCCCACAAGATTTTGCAGACCATAGTGGGCCGGCCCAGCTAAAGGCCCACAAGATTTAGCGGACCACAATGGGCTGGCCCAGCTAAAGGCCCGCATGATTTTGCTGACCATAATGGGCAGGCCCAGCTAAAGGCCCAACATTCTCTGTTAAATCGGCCCGTCAATGGCCTGTCCTAAACTTGTCATCACCGCGGCCCATGGTCACTTGTGGCCCGTTAATAGTCCGCTAAGTAATTGGGCTGAATTATGGTCCGGTGTATTTCCGGCCTGTTAAAGGTCCTCCTTCATTTGGGCCCATTTACAGGCCATCAAAACTTTCGGCCCATAAACGACCATGAAGGATTTGGGTCATATTCGGCCATGTCTGACATTCGGCCTGTTAGAGGCCCACTATAGATTTGGGCCACTTTCGGCCTATTGTCATTTTTGGCGTGTTAACGCCGGACGAAAACCATGGGCCATATGTGGCCCAACGTCATATCGGGCCCATTAACGACCCATATAAAAATGATGATAATCTAGCCCGACCGAAGTTCCGGACTGTTAAAGGCCCGTGTATTAGGTTGGCACATTTACGGCCCGTCTGAATTTCGGCCTGTCAAAGATCTGCATCGTAAATGGGCCACCATTTCGGCCTGCTAAGACCAGTGGGTTATTTGGCACAATTAGGGCCCAATCTCACTTTCGGTCTATTAAAGGCCCATGTTTTTATGGGCTCGAGATATTTACACCTGTAAACGGCCTATTTTTACTGAGGGCCCAAATTATGTTTAGGCCTGTTAAAGGCCCACTATGGGCATAGGCCTACCAGAAAAATACAAAAGCTTATGCTGATTTAGGCCCAGATATTTTTAGTGGGCTACCTGCCAATTTCGGCCCGTAATCGTTTTTAGCCCAATTGGAATGGGCCCGATGAATGTTGGCATGTTGGGCTCCTACGAAGCTTTCGGCTGAATACATTACTAAGATAAACCTACACTGTACAAAAATAGCGTCGTAATTACTGCAGCCTATGGCAGCATCATAAATGTTGTATCACAACAAAATAAATTCCAACCATACAACAAAAGGCCTGTTGGCATAAAGTTTACAGTCCTTCTAGATAAAAGCACCATCAGGTGTATAGAAGCACAGATCATTTGACCTGAGTGCTAATGTTTCAGGCTGTAGAATCTGATGGAGCAGCACGATCTTCACCTTTTTCGCCATTGCTTTTGAACAATGAAGCGAATGTCTCAGAGTCTCATTTCAAAACCATTCATATCTTGACGACATTTGTCAACCACTATTCTTGTTTCCGAAACAACATCCATTAGGGATTGTACTTGTGTCTGGAGCACAGCTATATCACTCTGTCTAGTAGGAAGATTTTGTTCAGTAGGCGATTTGGACGAGGTTACCTTGACAACCTACCCAGAATTACTCAAGAAGGTGCTTTTTGCACTATTAGTGGAGAGATACTGACGCACTGCAGCAAGAGGTGACATTGTGCCTGTGGTAGTCTAGTCACCTTCAGGTGGTTGTGGTTGTTCAATCATTTGTTCCATAGCTTCCTGAAAGTTTGAACTTGTAGATTAGTGTACCAGATAAGTTACTAATGAGACAAAAACAAACAAAGTAGGTTACATATTTATACATAACTTATTTTGGTGAACTACTGTAATACATTAGCATGTATTGTGGTGCCAACTACATAATAAAATCACTTTCGGAACATATGTCCATGTAGCATGCCTATTGTATTGTCTATTTCCTCACATTCGTTGACATCTAAGGATAAAGAGACATGGTTTAAAGTAGGATGAACATAGTATGACATCATTCATATCATGGGCAAACAAATATAAAACAAACAGGCTATTTTATCATTGTGTGCGCACGTGAACATAACAACTAGGTTAAAGATCAAGACCAAAAGAATATCCTTCATCTCTTTCAAACCATGTAAGGTGAAATGATACGTTAAGACAGCTGTGTATAAAAGTGAATAGAGTAACTGACATTGGCTGCAAACCAAGTAGTTAAATGAACACATCACAGTACCAACCAGTTCAAAGGCAAGAGGAGTAAGGACTTACAATAGCGGCTTGAACTGGTGTGCTCATGCCCTTCATCTTGCTGGTGTGGCAATCCTTGAAGATTTGCACTGCATCCGGTTCAGGTTCTTTTTGGTCTGCACGGGCTTTCCTCTTTATTTGGAACAAGTCAATATAGATACGATAATATGGCACAAAAAGAAGAAGGAAGTAGCAGCTATTTACAAGAGCCTCGCAGTGTGCAATATAGCTACGAGATCCTGTTGTCTATTGGAATTTCACTTTAGAACGGTTGGTTTTGTTCTTCAAACAGTTAGCCTAGAAGAAGATACACTTGTAAGGCACATACATAAATATAAGTTCAATATGTGGTTTGATCAAATATATATAGCCTACCTGATACTTTGGATCAGACCAGTGTTTAACGAGGGCTGTCCAGTCTTCATCTATAATATATTCCACTAGAGATGTTTGGGCGATTTTATTGTTAGCCTTGCCTTCAAAGTGAGATTTTCTAAGGTGGTACCGATACTGTCGCAGAACAGACTGAAAAACATGAGTGCATGCTTGTTTAGTTGCATCATCTTTCGGATCCAACTTTAACCTCATCTGTTGAAAAAAGAATGTGAGTCTTATTAGGAGGAAGCTAGAAAGTATGGGACAGAGCAAGACAATATTACTAATTGTGACGAATAACAGTACTTACAGATAAATGGTCAAGGAAGATGTTAAACTGGGTATTGTCTTTCTCATTCCTGTACTGGATCCACGTTGGGAGGATACGTACATGACACCTAACAGCAACAGCTACCTCTGATACTAACTTGGCTGACTCTATAGCATCACGTGGCCTTTTTAAACCTGCCTCAAAACGGATCTCCATTCTTCCTCCTTTAGATTTTGTTAATCTATCAAGCATTATCCCTATTGTCTGTTTCCGCTTGCGCCGTGGTGCTAGTTCAACAACGAATATGGAAAGTGTTAGTGTACATTAAACTGTGAGAGTACATATAAAGGAGCATGCAACCGCAACTTGACTCGGTCAGGTACCGTCTTGGTGTTGATGCTCATGAGGTTCATCTGATCTTGCCAAGTCTTGTTGTGTCAGTAGTGCTTCGGAAGTAGTGTTAGGTGTGAAGGCAACTTGGGAACTGGCCAGTTCCGGAGCAAACGAACGAGTAACTCGTTGAGATGCTGGTACAATTGAAGTGGATGCTGCAGCTGGTGGAGCAGGTGATACTGTGTTTGTAGATTTAGCCGGTGGACTTGGACCTTATACTGCACTATAAGTACCAGCAGAATCTCGACGGCAGATCCTTTTCCATTTCACCCGATGAGTAACAACACTCCCTACTATATTATTTTCCTTGCTCTTTTTTGACTTTGCCATGTCAAGCCGTACCCACAACACAAAAGAATAAAATCGCTCTTCAGAAATCATTGATGCATGCTACAGACAAGCAATACTTTGATGTAAGACAACTGTATGAGGATGGAATATGTAAGAAAAACAGGATGGCATGACATATTCACAGCTACGATGTGCAAACTAAGCAGAAGGATTTTCAAGAAAATAGAAGTAATGCAAGCTAGACACCATATGAAAGATGCAACCAATATTACTCTGCCAAGTTAAAAGTGTCTTGTCATAAGTGGCAATTCAAAAAATTAGAAGCGGTACAACATAGAAATCAATGCAAGATGCAACCACTATCAAACTGCCATGCTAAAAGGGTCCAATCATGAGTGACTGATGCGGGATACACAACAGCAGTACTTGGATGTAAGAACATGGTATGATAGATAGATGCAGCGTATTCTAGACACAGAAAGCCATGTCATATGCACATGTATAACATAGAAACTCAGCAGGTGCAATTTAATCAAAATAGAAGAAATACAAGATAGACTACATATGCAACATGAAACCAATTATCACACTGTCAACTTAGAGCAAGCACCTGTGATGGTGGAGTACGGGAGATGAACTCATCATGTAGACTTGGGACTTCAACTTCATTAGCAGTAGCAGTGGCAAATCTAGAGAGTCTCTGTTTGCGTCGGTGCAGAGGACCACCAACATCCCCTAACTTACTCTTTTCCTTCCTATTTTCTGATATTGCCTTATGAAGTCAAAACCACAAGAAGATGAATAAAATTAGCTCTGCATAAATGGTTGATGCATGATACAGACGAACACTACTTTGATGTAAGGCAAGCGTAGGATAGGAGGATGGAATATATACAAAAAAAGACTGCATTTCATATTCACACATACGATAGGAGGATGGGATATGTATGAAAAAACAGTAAGCGGAAGGCATTTCAACAAAATTAGAAGAAATGAAAGCTAGGCACCATATGAACATGCAACCAATATCACTCTATCCGGTAAAAAGTGTCTCGTCGTAAGTGCCATTTCAAGAAATTAGAAGCAGTACAAGCTAGAAGACAATGCAAGATGCAACCTACATCACAGTCCCAAATTAAATGTGTCTTATGGGTAAGTGATCGTTGCAAGTATAAGTTGTAAGCTACGCAGATGCAATTCAACACAATCAGAAGCAATACAAACTAGACATCATACGAAAAACGCAACCACATATAACAGTTCCAAGTAAGAGCAAGCACCTGTGATGGTGGAGTAGAGGAGATGTGCTCATCATGTACATGTATGTTCTAGAAACAGGAACACATGTCATATTCACAGGCATTATGTGTAAAGTAAGCAGATGCAATTCAAATTAGAAGCAATACAAGCTAGACATCATACGCAACATGCAACCACATATAATAGTGCCAAGTTAGAGCAAGCACCTGTGATGGTGGAGTAGGGGAGATGTGCTCATCATCTACACAGCTACATTGACTGTCCAGCCTTGTGTTGTCTTGCGTATCTTGTTGGGAGGATGGCGGAGTAGAATCTGTAGAGACCCCCTGTTTGAGTTGCTCCGAAGGACCACCATCATCCACTGCTGGACTAATTTCCTTCAGCTGTAATGATTTTGCATTGTGAAGTCAAACCGATAAGAAAAAGGAATAAAATACGCTCTTCAGAACTCATTCATGCATGATGCTGACGAACACTACTCGAATGAAAGGCAAACACATGGTGCGAGGATGGAATATGTATGAAAAACAGGATGGCATGACATATTCGCACCTATGATGTGGTAACTAAGCAGAAGGCATTTCAACAAATTAGAAGCACTGCAAGCTAGACACCATATGAAAGATGCAACCAATATCACTCTGGAAAGTTCAAACTGTATGGCGTTTCAACAAATTAGAAGCAGTACATGCTAGAAATCATATGCAAGACACAACCAATATCATAGTGGCGACTTAAAGGTGCCTTATCATAAGTGACTGATGCGGGATATGCACGAAGAGTAGTCTGATGTAGAAACAGGAAAACATGTCATATTCACATGCATTATGTGTAAAGTAAGCAGATGCAATTCAACAAAGTTAGAAGCAATACAAGCTAGACATCACACGCAACATGCAACCACATATAATAGTGCCAAGTTAGAGCAAGTACCTGTGATGGTGGAGTAGGGGAGATGTTCTCATCATCTACACATCTACGTTGACTGTCTAGCCTTGCATTGTCTTGCGAATCTTGTTGGGAGGATGACGGAGTAGAATCTATAGAGAACCTCCATTTCAGTTGCTCAGAAGGACCACCATCATCCAATGCCTTGCCAATTTCCTTTAGCTTTATTGATTTTGCATTGTGAGGTCATACAGACAAGAAAAAGGAATATAATTCGCTCTTCAGAACTCATTCATGCATGATACTGATGAACACTACTCTAATGAAAGGCAAAGTCATGATACGAGGATTGAATATGTACGAAAAAATGGACGGCTTGACATATTCACACCTATGATGTGGTAACTAAGCAGAAGGCACTTCAACAAATTAGAAGCACTACGAACTAGACACCATATGGAAGGTGCAATCAATATCACTCTGCCAAGTTAAAACTGTCTCGTCATAGGTGGCATTCATCAAACTAGAAGCAATACATGCTAGAAATCATATTCAAGATGCAAACCAATATCACACTGCCAACTTAAAGGTGTCCCATCATAAGTGACTGATGCAGGATACACAAGAAGAGTAGTTTCATGTAAGAACATGGTGTGATAGACAGATATAGTATAGTACAAGTAGCAGGAGAATCTGCAGAGATCATCTGTTTCAGTTGCTCCAGAGGACCACCATCATTCTATGCCTTCGTCCTTTCAGATTTTTCCTTGTCAAGTAAACTCACAAGAAAAAGGAATGAAATTCGCACTTCCAAATTCATTGATGCATGGTACTGACGAACACAACTTTTATGTATGGCAACCACATTGTAGGAGGATGGAATATGTATGAAAAACACTAAGCAGAAGGCATTTCAAAAAATTGGAAGCAATGCAATCTAGACACCATATGAAAGATCAAACCAAAATCACTCTACCAAGTTAGATGTGTCTCATTATAAGTGCCACTTCAACAAATTAGAGGCAATACATGTTTGAAATAACATGCAAGATGCAACCAATATGACACTGTCAACTTGAAGGTGTATCGTCAGAAGTGATTGATGAGGAATACACAAGAAAAGTAGTTTGATGTAAGAACATGGTTAATAGAAAGACATAGTATGTACAACATGCAACCACATATCACACTGCCAAGTAAGAGCAAGCACCTGCGATGGTGGTGCGGGGGAATTGCAATCATCAACTAGAGAGCTATGTTGACTATCTTCATTTAGCCATGCTGTTTTTTGAGAATCATGTGGGGAGGATGACACTGCACTCTTTAAACAAGTAGGGCGTCTCACAATAACCCACTGGGGTGTCTGTCTCATCATAAGTGATTGACGAGGGATACAAAAGAGCATTAGTTTGATGTACGAACATGGTTAATAAACTTATGTAGTATGTATCAAAAACAGGAAGGCATGTCATTATCAAAGGTATAATGTGTAAAGTAAGCAGATGCAATTTAACCAAATTGGAAGCAATACAAGCTAGACACCATATGCAACATGCAACCACATTTGACAGCGCGAAGTTAAAGCAAGCACCTGGGATGGTTGTGTGTGGCAATTGAGATCATCAACTGCAGAGCTACGTTTACTGTCTCCAACTACTGACACTGCACCCTTTAGAGCGTTGAAACGCTTAGTGCTTATCTTTGAATTACACTGGAGCGACTTCTGTCTTTTCTTTTCTGCATTCATCAACACCGCGTTAGAGTCTGAAATACCCATGCATAAAAAACAATAGTATGAGTATGGGTGAAGTGTGTGCACAATTAGTATAGTGTAAAGGTAGAAGATAGCAGGTCGGTGAGAAATAAATGACGGGAGACATATGATAGCTCTACAACATGCATGGCACACTAAATTACTACAGGATTCTATGAAAATAACAGTCGACTGAAAACAAATAGGTCAGTCCATTTTTTCTGCACCATCCGATGTACAAAGAACGAGCAAATCGCCTTCATCTACCTCCAGCCAGTCAGTGTTGACGATCTTCCTTGAAACGCCAATGACCACCAGCCCAGTATTCCTCCCCTGCCTGCGCCCTCCCCTCGACCTCACCGCACCGCCGTGCTTGGCACCGCCCCCCGGCCATCCATTCAAGCTCCGCCGACCTCCAGATCGGGCGCAAGCAGCTCCTGCGCCCCACACCCCTATGATAGACACCGATGCGCCGCTTCCCCGGGGAACATGCGGACTAGGTGCTCCGCGCGCCTAAGCGGGTGCTGCTTTTTTTAATTGCAGTTTGACTGACCCTGAATTGAAATCCAGGTGGGCTACTGACCTCTAGCAAAGGTGAAATAGTAAAGGGAGGAAACCTTGTGCATTTAGTATCACGAAGAAGATACAGTAAGAAGCGCTCAAGTAGTTTCTTTCGTGGGATGAATACGGTGTGAGCAGAGACGTAAGATTTGCACAAATAAGGGAAGAGGAGTACCTCTTTCTGCTGGCAGTGTTGTATCCTCCTTCTGTTTTCCCAACGATCTTCTTGTGGTTCGTTGGAAATGAGAAGTTGTGGAGGACGGTGGAGCCTTGGACGAACCCATGGCCAAGTTGTTGAGTGTGGTGCGATGGCCATCTGTCGGCAGTGGGGAACCAGATCCGAGGCGGCGAACGACGGCGTAGCGGGAATAGCTCCGGTGCGGTGGACGGTTGCGAAAGTGGAGCGGCAACAGTGAGGCGCAGGATGGCGTGGTCGGAATGGTTCTGGTACGACGCACGTCGGCGTTGGCATCATGGAGGCAGCTCTGCCTCGGCTTCAGCTGCTAAGTCCTTGATGGCATTGCGGTTGCGGTTGCGTTGGACGAGGACGTTGGGGTACCGGCTCCAGTGCGATGGAGGAGGGCAGCGGTGGATTGGCCGCTATGGGGTGGAGGACCGAGGAGGCTGGGGTTTCACGGCTGGTGGAGAGGGCGTTTTGGCGCCCATGGAGTATGAATGGGGAAACGGAGGGAGGCGGGGAACTAAGGGGGAACAATGTTTCGGTTTGAGACACGCTTGTTTGAAATTTGGGGAAAGTTACAAACTTTGCCCCCATCTAAAATTCGGACATATTGCGGGTTGGGGGTAGGAGAGTAATCTCAGGTGTCCCAAATGTGGGCGGGATAGATTTAGGCCGAGCGCATGGGTGTTTAGGCGCCCATGGCATATGAATGCTTCTCGGAGGCGGTTGAGATTGGCGTCTTGGTGAAGTTACAAACCTACCCCGATTTAGACCTTTGTACATCGGGCCGATAGGCTACAGGGCCAGAGTCAGGACAGTAATTTCCTACCACCAAACATTAGTCTCGCGTGGTTTCGGGTGACCACAGGCCTATTTGACGCTTCGTTCAATATTTGGGAGCAGAAGCATTAACGTTTTCGGTTCTCTTGAATTGAACTTTCAGGATTTGTCAAACTTCACAAATCTTTACTCTTGAAAATCCTAAAGCTACGATTATTTTGGAATGGAGGGGGTGCATTTGAATATACATTGTACACAAGTATATATTAAAAAATATGCAACTTACCTCAGTTCATGCATGGTTCCAGATATAATCTCCTTGGTTGCAAAAAAAGTTAGATATGCGTATGAATATATATAACATGTTCAAACTCACAACAAAGATTGATACCCCCTTTTACATCTGATTTACAAATGCCGTTATCTCGGGTTCAAATAGACGAATGCACTTCCTATGAATTCGAATCTTCGAAACCCCCTTTATGTTGAATTCGACATGTATTCTATTTCATAGCTAGCAATTTGGAATGTATCCATGCAAGTGACAAATGTATAAAGTGCTTCACACTAACAACATGGAGTGCACTAATTAATGTTTATATATGAATTGCAAAAGCATCCATTGCCTGTATTTCAAACCGCTCTCACTCTATGGATCGATAATATGAAATAAACACATGCACATGCTAGAATTCAATAGAGTATGGGTGTCTGATAGACCGATTATCGTCCATACACAATTTGCAAAAATTCATGATCTCGTCCAAAAATAATAATGCCATTTATATTTTAATTTAATGCGTAGAACCGCCTTTTACACGTAGATGCACTATGCCTCGGCCGGTTCTCACAAACGCGTTATATCTCTCTCTATCTAACGCATAAGTGCACACACTTTATATGCATCGGCATTTCTCTTTCACACATGCTCACAATCTCTCTCAGGGTGTCGCGGTGTCTCACGCACATGCTCTCTCTGTTTCTCTCTCTCTCTTTCTGACTACTATGTACCACTCTTTTCACTAATCTTAGTTGGAAAACACTATTTCTCTCACATGCATATATATACACGCACGGTCTCTACTAGCCCTCTATACGCACATATATGTGCCTACGTGTCGCCCGCACGCACATTATCTTTAGGCCTCTCTCGCACACATTGCCCTTCCCCCCAGACACACCTCTCTCTTAGTAGTTGGCAGATATGATTTCATCATATCATTCGGTAGGATATCCCTGACTATTAGGCTGGATGGTAATATGAGGCAAAGTTTTACCCTAGTTCGGACCCTTGCAGTTGAAGAAAGAGCCTACTCCTGGTACTGTATATTAGTGATAGGGGTGTGTACAAAGTACACGTGAATACCAGGCATTGTGCGTGTGTGTATACTATCGACGAACTAGCCCCCAAGCTTCTATAACATACTGGGGGCCTAGGGTTACAAATCATATATAGTCGGCTTATCACCAGTGGGATAGAGTTCTCCGCGACTCTGGTAGCTTCGTGTTGTACGCCGAGTCCTCCACATGGGTCTTCGTATAACGCGTCTAGGTCCAACCTATATGTGGTGCAGGATGGAACCGACCCATGAGTCTTCATGTTGACCCACCACAACTAGAAATGATGTGCCCACCACACCACACACGCAATCGCCCACTAAGAAAATAAGCATATACAATAGTACAATGGTATCTAGCTCACGATATGTCTCCATATTTTGTTGATGACAATGACGGACTTTGCATTTGATGCGTGCTCCGTATTTTGTTGACGACACTTACGGTCATTATATTTGAAGCGAAAACACGATATGGTCACTGGACTTCAGAATAAGCTCATCATGGTCGCCACATACATTTTGTCGTGCTAACCTACATGTGGTTGGATGGTTAGGAGGACAGTGGTTTCTCGAGCCCACCAAGGTTAAAGTCCCGATTCTCGCATTTATCTTGTGTTAATTTCAGTATTTTCCGGCGATGTGCATTCAGTGGGAGGAGACATTCCACTCGACTACGACGCACCTATGGTGACTTCGTAAAATCTCAAGATCATATGCTGGCCCACTCTCTCGAAGGTGCTCATAGGGGTAGGGTCCGCGTGTGTGCGCTTATAGTGGTGAGTGCTTGCACGTATATATGAGCCATTGCGTCTGTACCGTGTTAAACAAATACATGTCATGATTATACGGTCACTGGCTCACCCATACAACTCCGTATTTTGTTGATGACACAATCAATTGACCAGTCAAATGGTCCATGCGGCGCAACTAGTGTTGCACCATCGGGGCGCGTAACCGTGGGGCCCACTTGTCAGCCCGTATATGAAAGAAAGAAATGGTAGTTTGAGTCTGTACCGTGTTAATAAAATAGGAGTACATTTTAGGGTGATCATACGGTCACTGGCTCACCATACATCTCCGTAATTTGTTGATAACACGATTAATTGACCAGTTAAACGGTCCACATTCAGCAGCGCACATTACCATAGGGCCCACCCGTCAGCGCGTATATGAAGGATAGAAATGGTAATAAATTAGTGGT
>NC_041389.1:291605715-291642824 GCF_002162155.2 Triticum dicoccoides
CGGGGGTGGAGTTTGATGATAAACTGGAGGCCCTTGATTTCGTATCCAACGGCTGGAAAATCTAATGACCAGAGATGAAAAAGTCAGTCGACTGACGTGTAGCCTCACCCCGCACGTACACATGCACGCACGCAAGACACGCACGCATGCAGGCGTGCAACAGTGACACGTACACATAACACACACACGCACGCATGCAGGCGTGCAACACTGACACGTACACATGCACTCACGAACACACACACGTACGCACCCATGCATGCAACACTGAAACATACCCTTGCATGCACGCAACACTCGCACGCCTGCATGCACACAGCACACAACACAAGACACACGCTCAACCTATACGTGCATGCACCCTTTGTTAAAGACATGGATTGTTACGGGTATTAATCAATCTTATCTGTGTAAGCAGAACATTGATGTTTGCAGCGGTCTTTATGAATCACAACATATCAAACGGGCTATCAACATAGTTTGCTTATCTACATGAAAAATATGATGTCACACTCAATGAACAATCATCGGTTTATGAAATGCCCGCTTCTGACCGCCCTGGCCCACCAAAGGTTCCTCTACTGTGCGCTGCGTGTGTTGGGTCACTGACATGCAGGCCATGTACCCAAAGAGCCCACACGTCAGTGGAAGAACGGCGCAGTGTCCTAGGTTAGAGTCGAGGGCGCCACTCGTTGCACGCTCGGCTGAACATGCCTCCTTGCCGCATTCAAACACCTACATGAAACCCGCCCGTGTGGAAGCCGAGAAACCCCCTCTGGACACACGTCCGTTCATGACCGGGTCGGCATTAAACGCAACACCGACCGAGCTCCTCCCGTCCGCCGTCTATTTAATCTCCTATTTAAACGAGGCCAAACGCCGGCCAAGAATCGCACACCTCCGCCGCTCCCCTATCTCCTCCTTCACCATTTTGTCCACTCTTACAGTGGCTTACGAAGAGTAGTTATTCCGCATCCAAGTCAGCTGGGTAGCCCGCCGGATATGAGCTATGCAGCTCGTTGATCCACCTCCCTCCCCTCACCCGATGGAGCCAGTTGCCGCCCCAAGCCAGCGCGTGGTTCAGCAACTCGCCGCTCCAGGCCAGCTCAACGAGGAGCGGCGCACGGGCGTCATTGCTGCCGTCCACGCCGCCGCCTCGTACCGCGTCTCCCATTTCTATGGCCGAGACTCCCATGCCGGTGGCTGCGCCATGCAAGCAGCGACAGAAGCCGGGTGCCCAAAGAGCGACGAGTCGGTGGCCAGCGCCTCCGCGTCCACCGCCATCATCGAGGAGAAGTAGAACACGGGAGGCCGCCGCCGCTTGGGTCCCATGAAGGCCACCGTGGAGGCGACGCTGACGTACACAGCAGGTGTCTTGTCGGATCCTTTTATTGCGAGGAACTTCTCGACCCCGCATGGGCTCCACGGAAGAGGGGAATGTTAGGATGAACTCGAGCCGGTGCCGGCCATGGTGAAGTAGTGGCTGGTGATGAACTCAAACCGGTGCCGGCCACCAACATCTTCGGCATCAGCTAATGATATCAGCTGGGCAGTGGGGAAGCAAGCCGTCCTTTGTGCTAAAGCATATACCTCCGGTGATCATGCTGCCGGACATGAGGAACACAAATCGATCGGCGGGCGACCATTTAGGCCAGGTATTATATACCTGTGCTGTCCAGAACTAGCACCGTGTAGTTCATTTGAATGTAATGAAATCCTTCATGTTTGTATGAAAATCCGGAATTTTATATGGTTTTCGTCATTGTTTATATGAAATATTAGTTTGTCTACGTGTTTGCGAGAATTTCGTCCAGTTGGTTGAGTTGCTGTCATAATGTGTGCGACTACAGTTGGATGGCGTAATTTGCGGGTCGCCGGTCGGTCTGCGGGCGGCTCGGGCGGCGTGGTGGGACAAAAAAACACAGCTCGTGCGAGCTCATCCCCAACGTTGGGAGGATGCATGAGCACCCGAGCCATTCCTCGTTCATCGGTGGCAAAGGCACCGGTGGAAAAAGGGTCGCCAATATTTTGGCTACCCCGGGCAAGATCCAAATAGCCCCTCCCAACAGATTCAAATCTCTCGTTCACCATGGAATTTTGCCATGTGTTTTTTTCATGGACTAGCAAGATGCCCTTCCATTGCACGGAACATCAAGATGCATTTTTTACAAACTCCCGCATGCATGCAAGGGATAATTAATGTCCTCCTTTGCTAGTACTACGAGGAAAACACCATTAATATTGCATTGATTAGTGTAAGTGGCCTTGTATATCTGCAAATTGTAATTTTGATAGTGGCCCCTTGTATATAAAAATGGAGGGAGAAAGATGAGAGATAAGGTGAGGAGGAGTGGGGCGTGGTGGTGACTGGTGGTCGGACTGGGCGGAGGCATGGGGATGGATGGCGCATTATGTCTAGGTTTGTATCTTTCTCACACACACCCACGTAGGTGGGGGACGTGCACGAAGAGAAGAGGTGCACGCACGACGCACATACTCCCGTCTCTTTACCAACCACACCCGCGCGGGTACACAGTGTAGCTCATTTCTGTACGGAAAGGCAACCCATGTGGTAATTTGACATGTGTACTGGTTGTCCACTTGGTGGAGGGAGGACCGTCTACCACGGGTGAACCAACAAATTGCGACTTGACGTGTTATGTTAAAAAAGAGGCAAACCATGTGGGGCTTACCTTAGAGGCAAGGCTCTATACACTGGAGTACTTTTGATGTGTCCCGTCAACTCGTAGAACGAGGAGAAGCTTGCTTAGTACGCCATATCCCCCGCCCATGGGCACAGTGGCTCGCAGGATGAGGTGAAGCTTGCTTACGAGTAGTAGTAGTACTACTACTGTACGCCTTACGCCCGCTCCCTCGCCAACGCGCGCGGTGGCTCGCAGGACGAGGAGAAAATTTTACTACTCCCTCCGTTTACTCCTCGTCCCTACAACATACCTTGGTTAGAGAGGTTATCATATTGTTTGGAATATATATGTCCTTTAGTACTCCCTCCATTTACTTATACAAGGCCACTATAAAAAATACATTTTGCATCTATACAAGGCCACAAATAGTAATCGAGACAAAAGTTACTACTCCCTCCTTTCTAGTTTATGGCTCAATTTCAAAATCTCTCCAACCAAGGTAGACGGAGAGTGGTCGAATTAATTTCGTAGTTTGCACAAGTAATTAGTACGCTCATTTTTCTCAAGAAGTTATGTTTACTGATGCATTAATTAGAACGAATGCATGAATGACCACTAAATTTCCATGAACTTCTACATGCATTGGTGAGTTTCCTCTTGATACTGCTTGCATCGGGTGATCTAACGCACCTCGAAATCCAAGATGTAATGGTACTACTACTAGTAGTAGAATTGAGACTTATCAAACAGAAAAATGAATGTTATTTAGATGAGCCCTATAAACCCTAGTGGATACGTACTCCGTAAAATCAGATTTTTCCAAAACTAAGTTGCTCCCTTTCATGAATTCTGTAGTATACTCCTCCATGGCGCTCCCTTTCATGAATTATGTACTTCCTGTCGCCGACATGTGGGACATATAGCAACCAGGTCGACGTGTCAAGCACCAAATAATAGTGCAGAACAGCAGGGGGATGCACCCCAGTCGTACCGGCCTAGTAGTAGTAATGAGCAATGAGACGTCAAATCACAATGCCGCACCTTCCTAGACGGACGAAGCAACCATTATTTCACACTTCGGTTCGCCATCATCTCAAACCATGTAGTATTGCTTCTACCTCAAGAGGGACACGCGCATCTCCTTGGTACATCATGACACGTGGGACCACATGACAGGCCATGCTCCCACGCCGATCGCTCGGTAAAATCACCTCATTTTTACTATACTTCCTCCTTATCGGTTTACATGGCATGCACGTCGTTCTAGGTTGAGAATTTAACTGGCTATATATGTGATGAACAGTACTCTAGCCTTTTAAAAATGTACACTTTTGTACAGTAGTAGTATCGATGGATTGCGCCATGGAGCAAAAATTCAAATTAAAAAAGGTGGTACATATAGAGAGCGCTTGTCGCCAAATTATGCATATAGTACTATTAAAAAAGCTAGTACATGCTTAAATGGGGTGCTAAATTCTATTAAAGAAATACTAGTAGTATGTACATACTGAAGAGTTAAAGTAACGAGAAGAAATATAACATAGTTCTGCTAGGGGCTCAACATAACACACCCCTCAAATTAAACTAAGCACACCTGAAATTAAACTATGCAACTAATCCGCTAGACACTGCATTAGAACCACCATGAGCAACGACACCTACACCTTACTCACTCGGAGTCCTCGTCCACATCCTCGACTTCGTCCTTGTCCCTCTTCCTCTTGGCTGAAACTTCTTTGCTTGAACCGCACACTTGGCTCTTGCTCTTCATCCAATCCTTGTAGATATTGAAACAAAGGTAGCCATCCATTGCAGCATAGTGGATGTGGTATATATCTAGTACATTCCGTTGCCATGCACGACGATGAAACGTGTATTGAGGTTTCTCCAGTTTACTGTACGAAGGATGAACCATGGCTCCTGCCAGGGTCAGCATTGAAGGCTGGACACTGGAGGGCAGCAACCAATTCTTTTGGAGGTCGAAGGGGTTGCCTACAACGAGGCCTATCCGACCCAGGACATCCTTGTCGTTCCTAAAGTCTACAGTAACGAATTTGAGTAGGTTGCTCTTGAGGAAGTTCTTAAAATCCAGGCATTCAACGTCGGCATGACATATGTGGTAGACCAAGCATAAGTCATGCACACAAACCTGGATCACGGCGGGCTTCTTCCTCTCTTCCTCCTTTAGATCCTTCTCTCGTCCTAGGACTGTGGTGTACTCAACATCTAGCCCAGCGACCCACTCATCATCTGAGTTTTCGAACATGCGTCTGAAGCGAGAAAGGCATCCTTTCACCGTCGCGGAAGAACGGGTGTAGATGGCATCGAACTCATCACCGGTGATGGTTCTAACCTTGTACTCACCGCCGATCATGGAGATTTGGGATGCCATGGATTTGGGAGGAGGGTTAGGATTAGTGGAACTGCCGTAATGTGAAGGGACGGGACGACTAGGAGCGAACCGTCGTAATATTAAAGGACATGCGGGGACGAGTAGGAGCAAACTGCCAGCATGCGAATGGTAGGGTAGTGGATTTCCATTCTCCCATGATACGGGCTTCCAAGAGCCCTTGGATCTGAGATCAAACGGTTGCATGGCGTGATTCTAGACCTATGGGTGAATATCCTATCCGGGAGGGTTATTCTGCAAATTTTCACTTAGCATGCGACTGTTCGTTCTCAGATCCAAGGGCTGCCAGTAGCCCGTATCATGGTCGCGCCTACCACGACCATCGCGTCGCTCGTGCGGTCGCGCCCTTGGAGATTTAACATGGTGCGTTAGGCTATCTGATGTTGGCATGTCATCACTTAGTCACTCATACTACATCACTTAGTCACTTAGTCACTCTACTTAAGATCCGAAGGCAAGATCTTTGTTGCCAAGAACGGATGCTTTCTGGAAAAAGAGTTTCTCTCGAAAGAAGTAAGTGGGAGGAAAGTAGAACTCGATGAAGTACTACCTCTTGAGCGGGAAAGTGGCGCAGCGCAGAAAACCGTTTCTGTGATGCCCACACCGACTGAAGAGGAAAACAATGATGATGATCAAGGTACTTCGGATCAAGTTACTGCTGAACTTCGTAGGTCCACAAGGACACGTTCCGCACCAGAGTGGTACGGCAACCCTGTCCTGGAAATCATGTTGTTAGACAACAATGAACCTTCGAACTATGAAGAAGCGATGGCGGGCCCGGATTCCAACAAATGGCTTGAAGCCATGAAATCCGAGATAGAATCCATGTATGAAAACAAAGTATGGACTTTGACAAACTTGCCCGATGATCGGCGAGCGATAGAAAACAAATGGATCTTTAAGCAGAAGACGGACGCGGATGGTAATGTTACAATCTATAAGGCTCGACTTGTCGCTAAGGGTTATCGACAAGTTCAAGGGATTGACTACGACGAGACTTTCTCTCCCGTAGCGAAGCTGAAGTCCGTCCGAATCATGTTAGCAATTGCCGCATACTATGATTATGAGATATGGCAAATGGACGTCAAAACGGCATTCCTTAATGGGCATCTTAAGGAAGAACTGTATATGATGCAGCCGGAAGGTTTTGTCGATCCTCGGAACGCTAACAAAGTATGCAAGCTCCAACGATCCATTTATGGACTGGTGCAAGCATCTCGGAGTTGGAACATTCGCTTTGATGAGATGATCAAAGCGTTTGGGTTTATGCAGACTTATGGAGAAGCCTGCGTTTACAAGAAAGTGAGTGGGAGCTCTGTAGCATTTCTCATATTATATGTAGATGACATACTCTTGATGGGAAATAATATAGAATTTCTGGACAGCATTAAGGCCTACTTGAATAAGTGTTTTTCAATGAAGGACCTTGGAGAAGCTGCTTATATATTAGGCATCAAGATCTATAGAGATAGATCGAGACGCCTCATAGGTCTTTCACAAAGCACATACCTTGATAAGATTTTGAAGAGGTTCAAAATGGATCAGTCCAAGAAGGGGTTCTTGCCTATGTTACAAGGTGTGAGATTGAGCTCGGCTCAATCACCGACCACGGCAAAAGATAAAGAAGAGATGAGTGTCATCCCCTATGCTTCAGCCATAGGATCTATTATGTATGCCATGCTGTGTACCAGACCCGATGTAAACCTTGCCGTAAGTTTGGTAGCAAGATACCAAAGTAATCCCAGCAAGGAACACTGGACAGCGGTCAAGAATATCCTGAAGTACCTGAAAAGGACGAAGGACATGTTTCTCGTTTATGGAGGAGACGAAGAGCTCGTCGTAAAGGGTTACGTCGACGCTAGCTTCGACTCAGATCTGGATGACTCTAAGTCACAAAACGGATATGTGTATATGTTGAATGGTGGAGCAGTAAGCTGGTGCAGCTGCAAGCAGAGCGTCGTGGCGGGATCTACGTGTGAAGCGGAGTACATGGCGGCCTCGGAGGCAGCGCATGAAGCGATTTGGGTGAAGGAGTTCATCACCGACCTAGGAGTCATACCCAATGCATCGGGGCCGATCAAACTCTTCTGTGACAACACTGGAGCTATTGCCCTCGCCAAGGAGCCCAGGTTTCACAAGAAGACCAGGCACATCAAGCATCGTTTCAACTCCATCCGTGAAAATGTTCAAGATGGAGACATAGATATTTGCAAAGTGCACACGGATCTGAATGTCGCAGATCCGCTGACTAAACCTCTCTCGCGTGCAAAACATGATCAACACCAGAACTCTATGGGTGTTCGATTCATCACAATGTAACTAGATTGGTGACTCTAGTGCAAGTGGGAGACTGTTGGAAATATGCCCTAGAGGCAATAATAAAAGTATTATTATATTTCAATGTTCATGATAAATGTCTTTTATTCATGCTATAACTGTATTATCCGGAAATCGTAATACACGTGTGAATACTTAGACCACAATATGTCCCTGGTGAGCCTCTAGTTGACTAGCTCGTTGTGATCAGCAGATAGTCATGGTTTCCTGACTATGGACATTGGATGTCGTTGATAACGGGATCACATCATTAGGAGAATGATGTGATGGACAAGACCCAATCCTAAGCATAGCATAAAAGATCGTGTAGTTCGTTTTGCTAGAGCTTTGCCAGTGTCAAGTATCTCTTCCTTCGACCATGAGATCGTGTAACTCCCGGATACCGTAAGAGTGCCTTGGGTGTATCAAACGTCACACCGTAACTGGGTGACTATAAAGGTGCATTACAGGTATCTCCGAAAGTAGCTGTTGGGTTGACACGGATCGAGACTGGGATTTGTCACTCCGTATGACGGAGAGGTATCTCTGGGCCCACTCGGTAATGCATCATCATAATGAGCTCAATGTGACCAAGGTGTTGGACACGGGATCATGCATTACGGTACGAGTAAAGTGACTTGCCGGTAACGAGACTGAACAAGGTATTGGGATACCGACGATCGAGTCTCGGGCAAGTTACGTACCGATTGACAAAGGGAATTGCATACAGGGTTTTGATCGAATCCTCGACATAGTGGTTCATCCGATGACAACATCGAGGAGCATGTGGGAGCCATCATGGGTATCCAGATCCCGCTGTTGGTTATTGACTGAGAGCGTCTCGGTCATGTCTGCATGTCTCCCGAACCCGTAGGGTCTACACACTTAAGGTTCGGTGACGCTAGGGTTATTAGGAAGACTAGTATGTGACTACCGAATGTTGTTCGGAGTCCCGGATGGGATCCTGGACGTCACGAGGAGATCCGGAAGGGTCCGGAGGTAAAGATTTATATATGGGAAGTTGTCAAACGGACACCGGGAAGTTTCGGGGTCATACCGGTATTGTACCGGGGCCACCGGAAGGGTTCCGGGAGTCCACCGGGAGGGGCCACCCCTCCCGGGGGGCCACATGGGCTGCATGGGGCAGGGAGACAGCCCCTGGTGGGCTGGCCGCACCTCCCTCCCTTGGGCCCATGCGCCTAGGGTTGAGGGGGAACCCTAGAGGGGGCGCCCCCCTTGGCTTGGGGGGCAAGCCACCCTCTCCCCTCTCCCCTAGGCCGCCGCACCCCCCCTAGATGGGTTCTAGGGGGCCGGCCCCCTTCTCCCTTCCCCCTATAAATAGAGGGGTGAGGGGAGGGCAGCCGCACCACCCTCCAAGGCGCAGCCCTCCCCTCCCCAACACCTCTCCTCCTCCGTTGTGTGCTTGGCGAAGCCCTGTCGGAGTACTGCCTCTCCACCATCACCACGCCGTCGTGCTGCCGGTGGAGCTGTCTTCCTCAACCTCTCCTTCCCCCTTGCTGGATCAAGAAGGAGGAGACGTCTCCCGTCCCGTACGTGTGTTGAACGCGGAGGTGCTGTCCGTTCAACACTTGGTCATCGGTGATTCGAATCACGTCGAGTACGACTACATCATCACCTTGCAAGCTTCCGCACGCGATCTACAAGTGGTATGTAGATGCAAACTCTCTCCCTTGACTCGTTGCTTAGATGAACTCATAGATGGATCTTGGTGAAACCGTAGGAAAAATTTTAATTTTCTGCAACGTTCCCCAACAGTGGCATCATGAGCTAGGTCTATGCGTAGTTCTCTTTGCACGAGTAGAACACAATTTTGTTGTGGGCGTGGATTTTGTCATCTTACTTGCCTCTACTAGTCTTTTCTTGCTCAACGGTATTGTGGGATGAAGCGGCCCGGACCAACCTTACACGTACGCTTACGTGAGACCGGTTCCACCGACAGACATGCACTAGTTGCATAAGGTGGCTGGCGGGTGTCTGTCTCTCCCACTTTAGTTGGAGCGGAATCGATGAACAGGGCCCTTATGAAGGGTAAATAGAAGTTGACAAAATCACGTTGTGGTGATTCGTAGGTAAGAAAATGTTCTTGCTAGAACCCAATTGCAGCCACGTAAAAGATGCAACAACAATTAGAGGACGTCTAACTTGTTTTTGCAGCGATTGATCATGTGATGTGATATGGCCAGAAGTTGTGATGAATGATGAATTGTGATGTATGAGATCATGTTCTTTGTAATAGGATTCACGACTTGCATGTCGATGAGTATGACAACCGGCAGGAGCCATAGGAGTTGTCTTTATTTTTTGTATGACCCGCGTGTCATTGAATAACGCCATGTAAACTACTTTACTTTATTGCTAAACGTTAGTCATAGAAGTAGAAGTAGTCGTTGGCGTGACAACTTCATGAAGACACGATGATGGAGATCATGATGATGGAGATCATGGTGTCAAGCCGGTGACAAGATGATCATGGAGCCCCGAAGATGAAGATCAATGGAGCTATATGATATTGGCCATATCATGTCACAAATATATATAATTGCATGTGATGTTTATTATGTTCATGCATCTTGTTTACTTAGGACGATGGTAGTAAATAAGATGATCCCTTATAAAATTTCAAGAAGTGTTCTCCCCTAACTGTGCACCGTTGCTACAGTTCGTCGCTTCTAAGCACCACGTGATGATCGGGTGTGATGGATTCTTACGTTCACATACAACGGGTGTAAGACAGTTTTACACAGCAAAAACACTTAGGGTTCACTTGACGAGCCTAGCATGTGCAGACATGGCCTCGGAACACGGAGACCGAAAGGTCGAACACGAATCGTATGGAAGATACGATCAACATGAGAATGTTCACCGACGATGACTAGTCCGTCTCACGTGATGATCGGACACGGGCTAGTCGACTCGGATCGTGTAACACTTAGATGACTAGAGGGATGTCTAATCTAAGTGGGAGTTCATAATTTGATTAGAACTTTATTATCATGAACTTAGTCTAAAACCTTTGCAAATATGTCTTGTAGATCAATGGCCAACGCTAATGTCAACATGAACTTCAACGCGTTCCTAGAGAAAACCAAGCTGAAAGATGATGGCAGCAACTATACGGACTGGGTCCGGAACCTGAGGATCATCCTCATAGCTGCCAGGAAACAATATGTCCTAGAAGGACCGCTAGGTGATGCTCCCGTCCCAGAGAACCAAGACATTATGAATGCTTGGCAGTCTCGTGCTGATGATTACTCCCTCGTTCAGTGCGGCATGCTTTACAGCTTAGAACCGGGGCTCCAAAAGCGTTTTGAGCACCACGGAGCATATGAGATGTTCGAAGAGCTGAAACTAGTTTTTCAAGCTCATGCCTGGGTCGAGAGATATGATGTCTCCGACAAGTTCTACAGTTGTAAGATGGAGGAAAACAGTTCTGTCAGTGAGCACATCCTGAAGATGTCTGGGTTGCACAACCGTATGACCCAGCTGAACATTAACCTCCCAGATGAGGCGGTCATTGACAGAATCCTCCAGTCGCTCCCACCAAGCTACAAGAGCTTTGTGATGAACTACAACATGCAGGGGATGGAAAAGACCATTCCTGAAGTGTTCTCGATGCTGAAGTCAGCAGAGGCTGAAATCAAGAAAGAACATCAAGTGTTGATGGTCAATAAGACCACTAAGTTCAAGAAGGGCAAGGGTAAGAAGAACTTCAAGAAGGACGGCAAAGATGTTGTCGCGCCTAGTAAGCCAGTTACCGGGAAGAAGTCAAAGAATGGACCCAAGCCTGAGACTGAGTGCTTTTATTGCAAGGGGAAGGGTCACTGGAAGCGGAACTGCCCCAAATACTTAGCGGATAAGAAGGCTGGCAAAACCAAAGGTATATTTGATATACATGTGATTGATGTGTACCTTACCAGTACTCATAGTAACTCCTGGGTATTTGATACCGGTGCCGTTGCTCATATTTTTAACTCACAACAGGAGCTACGGAATAAACGGAGACTGGCGAAGGACGAGGTGACGATGCGCGTCGGGAATGGTTCCAGAGTCAATGTGATCGCCGTCGGCACGCTGCCTCTACATTTACCTACGGGATTAGTTTTGAATCTTAATAATTGTTATTTAGTGCCAAGTTTGAGCATGAACATTGTATCTGGATCTCGTTTAATACGAGATGGCTACTCATTTAAGTCTGAGAATAATGGTTGTTCGATTTATATGAGAGATATGTTTTATGGTCATGCTCCGATGGTCAATGGTTTATTCTTAATGAATCTCGAGCGTAATATTACACATGTTCATAGTGTAGATGCCAAAAGATTTAAAGTTGATAACGATAGTCCCACATACTTGTGGCACTGCCGCCTTGATCACATTGGTGTCAAGCGCATGAAGAAGCTCCATGCCGATGGACTTTTAGAGTCTCTTGATTATGAATCGTTTGACACATGCGAACCATGCCTTTTGGGCAAAATGACCAAGACTCCGTTCGCCGGAACAATGGAGCGAGCAACCAACTTGTTGGAAATCATACATACCGATGTGTGCGGTCCAATGAGCGTTGAGGCTCGCGGAGGATATCGTTATGTTCTCACTCTCACAGATGACTTGAGTAGATATGGGTATGTCTACTTGATGAAACACAAGTCTGAGACCTTTGAAAAGTTCAAGGAATTTCAGAATGAGGTAGAGAATCAACGTGACCGAAAGATAAAATTCTTACGATCAGATCGTGGAGGAGAATACTTAAGTCACGAATTTGGTACACACTTAAGGAAATGTGGAATCGTTTCACAGCTCACGCCGCCTGGAACACCTCAGCGAAACGGTGTGTCCGAACATCATAATCGCACCCTATTGGATATGGTGCGGTCTATGATGTCTCTTACCGATTTACCGCTATCATTTTGGGGATACGCTCTAGAGACAGCTACATTCACTTTAAATAGGGCACCGTCTAAATCCGTTGAGACGACACCGTATGAATTATGGTTTGGAAAGAAACCTAAGCTGTCGTTTCTAAAAGTTTGGGGATGCGATGCTTATGTCAAGAAACTTCAACCTGAAAAGCTCGAACCCAAGTCGGAAAAATGCGTATTCATAGGATACCCTAAGGAAACTGTAGGGTATACCTTCTACTTAAGATCCAAAGGCAAGATCTTTGTTGCCAAGAACGGATGCTTTCTGGAAAAAGAGTTTCTCTCGAAAGAAGTAAGTGGGAGGAAAGTAGAACTCGATGAAGTACTACCTCTTGAGCGGGAAAGTGGCGCAGCGCAGGAAACCGTTCCTGTGATGCCCACACCAACTGAAGAGGAAAACAATGATGATGATCAAGGTACTTCGGATCAAGTTACTGCTGAACTTCGTAGGTCCACAAGGACACGTTCCGCACCAGAGTGGTACGGCAACCCTGTCCTGGAAATCATGTTGTTAGACAACAATGAACCTTCGAACTATGAAGAAGCGATGGCGGGCCCGGATTCCAACAAATGGCTTGAAGCCATGAAATCCGAGATAGAATCCATGTATGAAAACAAAGTATGGACTTTGACAGACTTGCCCGATGATCGGCAAGCGATAGAAAACAAATGGATCTTTAAGAAGAAGACGGACGCGGATGGTAATGTTACAATCTATAAGGCTCGACTTGTCGCTAAGGGTTATCGACAAGTTCAAGGGATTGACTACGACAAGACTTTCTCTCCCGTAGCGAAGCTGAAGTCCGTCCGAATCATGTTAGCAATTGCCGCATACTATGATTATGAGATATGGCAAATGGACGTCAAAACGGCATTCCTTAACGGGCATCTTAAGGAAGAACTGTACATGATGCAGCCGGAAGGTTTTGTCGATCCTCGGAACGCTAACAAAGTATGCAAGCTCCAGCGATCCATTTATGGACTGGTGCAAGCATCTCGGAGTTGGAATATTCGCTTTGATGAGATGATCAAAGCGTTTGGGTTTATGCAGACTTATGGAGAAGCCTGCGTTTACAAGAAAGTGAGTGGGAGCTCTGTAGCATTTCTCATATTATATGTAGATGACATACTCTTGATGGGAAATAATATAGAATTTCTGGACAGCATTAAGGCCTACTTGAATAAGTGTTTTTCAATGAAGGACCTTGGAGAAGCTGCTTATATATTAGGCATCAAGATCTATAGAGATAGATCGAGACGCCTCATAGGTCTTTCACAAAGCACATACCTTGATAAGATTTTGAAGAGGTTCAAAATGGATCAGTCCAAGAAGGGGTTCTTGCCTATGTTACAAGGTGTGAGATTGAGCTCGGCTCAATCACCGACCACGGCAAAAGATAAAGAAGAGATGAGTGTCATCCCCTATGCTTCAGCCATAGGATCTATTATGTATGCCATGCTGTGTACCAGACCCGATGTAAACCTTGCCGTAAGTTTGGTAGCAAGATACCAAAGTAATCTCGGCAAGGAACACTGGACAGCGGTCAAGAATATCCTGAAGTACCTGAAAAGGACGAAGGACATGTTTCTCGTTTATGGAGGAGATGAAGAGCTCGTCGTAAAGGGTTACGTCGACGCTAGCTTCGACTCAGATCTGGATGACTCTAAGTCACAAACCGGATACGTGTATATGTTGAATGGTGGAGCGGTAAGCTGGTGCAGCTGCAAGCAGAGCGTCGTGGCGGGATCTACGTGTGAAGCGGAGTACATGGCGGCCTCGGAGGCAGCGCATGAAGCGATTTGGGTGAAGGAGTTCATCACCGACCTAGGAGTCATACCCAATGCGTCGGGGCCGATCAAACTCTTCTGTGACAACACTGGAGCTATTGCCCTCGCCAAGGAGCCCAGGTTTCACAAGAAGACCAGGCACATCAAGCGTCGCTTCAACTCCATCCGTGAAAATGTTCAAGATGGAGACATAGAGATTTGCAAAGTGCACACGGATCTGAATGTCGCAGATCCGCTGACTAAACCTCTCTCGCGTGCAAAACATGATCAACACCAGAACTCTATGGGTGTTCGATTCATCACAATGTAACTAGATTGGTGACTCTAGTGCAAGTGGGAGACTGTTGGAAATATGCCCTAGAGGCAATAATAAAAGTATTATTATATTTCAATGTTCATGATAAATGTCTTTTATTCATGCTATAACTGTATTATCCGGAAATCGTAATACACGTGTGAATACTTAGACCACAATATGTCCCTGGTGAGCCTCTAGTTGACTAGCTCGTTGTGATCAGCAGATAGTCATGGTTTCCTGACTATGGACATTGGATGTCGTTGATAACGGGATCGCATCATTAGGAGAATGATGTGATGGACAAGACCCAATCCTAAGCATAGCATAAAAGATCGTGTAGTTCGTTTTGCTAGAGCTTTGCCAGTGTCAAGTATCTCTTCCTTCGACCATGAGATCGTGTAACTCCCGGGTACCGTAAGAGTGCCTTGGGTGTATCAAACGTCACACCGTAACTGGGTGACTATAAAGGTGCATTACAGGTATCTCTGAAAGTAGCTGTTGGGTTGACACGGATCGAGACTGGGATTTGTCACTCCGTATGACGGAGAGGTATCTCTAGGCCCACTCGGTAATGCATCATCATAATGAGCTCAATGTGACCAAGGTGTTGGACACGGGATCATGCATTACGGTACGAGTAAAGTGACTTGCCGGTAACGAGACTGAACAAGGTATTGGGATACCGACGATCGAGTCTCGGGCAAGTAACATACCGATTGACAAAGGGAATTGCATACAGGGTTTTGATCGAATCCTCGACATAGTGGTTCATCCGATGACAACATCGAGGAGCATGTGGGAGCCATCATGGGTATCCAGATCCCGCTGTTGGTTATTGACTGAGAGCGTCTCGGTCATGTCTGCATGTCTCCCGAACCTGTAGGGTCTACACACTTAAGGTTCGGTGACGCTAGGGTTATTAAGAAGACTAGTATGTGACTACCGAATGTTGTTCGGAGTCCCGGATGGGATCCTGGACGTCACGAGGAGATCCGGAAGGGTCCGGAGGTAAAGATTTATATATGGGAAGTTGTCAAACGGACACCGGGAAGTTTCGGGGTCATACCGGTATTGTACCGGGGCCACCGGAAGGGTTCCGGGGGTCCACCGGGAGGGGCCACCCCTCCCGGGGGGCCACATGGGCTGCGTGGGGCAGGGATCCAGCCCCTGGTGGGCTGGCCGCACCTCCCTCCCTTGGGCCCATGCGCCTAGGGTTGAGGGGGAACCCTAGAGGGGGCGCCCCCCTTGGCTTGGGGGGCAAGCCACCCTCTCCCCTCTCCCCTAGGCCGCCGCACCCCCCCTAGATGGGTTCTAGGGGGCCGGCCCCCTTCTCCCTTCCCCCTATAAATAGAGGGGTGAGGGGAGGGCAGCCGCACCACCCTCCAAGGCGCAGCCCTCCCCTCCCCAACACCTCTCCTCCTCCGTTGTGTGCTTGGCGAAGCCCTGTCGGAGTACTGCCTCTCCACCATCACCACGCCGTCGTGCTGCCGGTGGAGCTGTCTTCCTCAACCTCTCCTTCCCCCTTGCTGGATCAAGAAGGAGGAGACGTCTCCCGTCCCGTACGTGTGTTGAACACGGAGGTGCTGTCCGTTCAGCACTTGGTCATCGGTGATTCGAATCACGTCGAGTACGACTACATCATCACCTTGCAAGCTTCCGCACGTGATCTACAAGTGGTATGTAGATGCAAACTCTCTTCCTTGACTCGTTGCTTAGATGAACTCATAGATGGATCTTGGTGAAACCGTAGGAAAAATTATAATTTTCTGCAACGTTCCCCAACAATATTATGGGACAGAGGGAGTAGTATTTATTGCATTTGCCAAGGAGTGACCTCTTCCAATGAAATGGTGCTTAGATGAGGTGCTAAGGGCATTAAATGGCTTAGCAATCAAGTCCCCAATGCATAGGTGCTTATTAGTTTTTCGTTGCTAAGTTTGCTTCATTTAATTAGCTATAGACTCAAAATTGTCTTTTCACCTAGGTACACGTGCTTAGCACCGTTTCTTCCTTGGGTCACCAAACTTGCCACATCAGACTTTATGCCTATGTGGCAAGCTTTGCACCTGTAGGAGCAAGTAAGTACTACAATAGTGGGCTATAAGCCCGCTTTACATGGCATTTTTGCATATGTGGAGGAAAGAGGCAAGGAAAAAGGGGAGAAGTGGGTTCTCATGTAAGAGCTAGCCTCAACTACATGGTGGAGCATTGGGAGAGGCACCTGTATGGAGGTGGTCAGGAATCGGGAGGCTCACACCGGTCCTAGCGCCGCAGTTAAAATGATAATGGCAAGTCAAATCACGGGGCCCCACCTGTCCAGCAGTAACTCGCTGTCAAATCACACAACCCTACATTTGCAGCAGCCTACTCCCTCATCTTCTCGCGTCTTTGTCGAACCGACTAGGCGGAACTGCCCCGCCTACCTGCACAGGAAAAGCCCCACCCTCGACTTTTAAATACAACTACATCCGCTTAAGAATCCAATGATATACTTTTTGTGACATAGTAACTCATATTTAGTTAGTCAAATGGATGACCTAGAACTACGTGCACGCCCTATAAACCGGGACGCCTAAAAATAAAAAACCGAGACGGAGAGGGTAGTTCAGCACATATATTTTTAGATCAATATAGTCGGTGTTGGGGATATACCACCTGGCATAACCCGACCGGAAGTATAACCCGGCTGGACTAGACGACTCACTAAGTGACCCGCCCGAGCCTGGCGACTCATGGGTGACCTGGCGAGTGGGTCAGAGGAACGACAAGACCCGGTGGCCCAGAAGGCAGTTTATGGAAGGACGGATCATGTTATGGTGGGCCGGTTTATGAGGAAAGCACAAGGACTATTTTCCTACAAAGGAAGCAAGACTAGGACTCCACTTGTAATAGAGTAATCCTAATCCAACTAGGACTAGTCATGTAAACCGCTGATATGTCTCCAATGTATCTATAATTTTTGATTGTTCCATGCTATTATATTACCTGTTTTGGATATTTATGGGCTTTATTTTACACATTTATATCATTTTTGGGACTAACCTACTAACTGGAGGCCCAGCCCGTATTGCTGTTTTTTTGCCTATTTCAGTATTTTGAAGAAAAGGAATATCAAACGGAGTCCAAACGGAATGAAACCTTCAGGAGCGTGATTTTTGGAACGAACGTGATCCAGAGGACTTGGAGTGCAAGTCAAGAAGCAATCGAGGAGGCCAGGAGATAGGAGGGCACGCCCACCCCTCCTGGGTGCGCCCCCTGTCTCCTGGGCCCCTCGAGTGGCCACCGACGTACTTCTTCCTCCTATATATACCTATGTACCCTGAAAACATCCAGGGAGCCACCGAAGAAATATTTCCGCCACCGTAACCTTTTGTATCCGCGACATCCCATCTTGGAGCCGTCGTTGGTGTTCTGCCGGAGGGGGAATCCACCACGGAGGGCTTCTACATCAACACCATAGCCCTTCCGATGAGTTGTGAGTAGTTTACTACAGACCTTCGGGTCCATAGTTATTAGGTAGATGGCTTCTTCTCTCTTTTTGGATCTCAATACAATGTTCTCCCCCTCTCTTGTGGAGATATATTCGATGTAAACTCTTTTTGTGGTGTGTTTGTCGAGATCCGATGAATTGTGGGTTTATGATCAACTTTATCTATGAGAAATATCTGAATCTTCTCTGAATTCTTTTATGTATGATTGAGTTATATTTGCAAGCCTCTTCGAATTTTCAGTTTGGTTTGGCCTACTAGATTGATCTTTCTTGCCATGGGAGAAGTGCTTAGCTTTGGGTTCAATCTTGCGGTGTCCTTACCCAGTGACAGAAAGGGTTGCAAGGCACGTATTGTATTGTTGCCATCGAGGATAAAAAGATGGGGTTTATATCATATTGCTTGAGTTTATCCATCTACATCATGTCATCTTTCTTAATGCGTTACTGTGTTCTTATGAACTTAATACTCTAGATGCATGCTGGATAGCGGTCAATGTGTGGAGTAATAGTAGTAGATGTAGGCAGGAGTCGGTCTACTTGTCACGGATGTGATGCTTATATACATGATCATGCCTAGATAATCTTATAATTATTCGCTTTTCTATCAATTGCTCGACAGTAATTTGTTCACCCACCGTAATACTTATGCTATCTTGAGAGATGCCTCTAGTGAAACCTATGGCCCCCGGGTCTATCTTTTATCATATAAGCTTTCAATCTACTTTTATTTGCATCTTTACCTTTTGCATCTATATTATAAAATACCAAAAATATATTTATCTTATCATACTATCTCTATCAGATCTCACTTTCACAAGTGGCCGTGAAGGGATTGACAACCCCTTTATCACGTTCGTTGTGAGTTCTTTGTTTGTTTGTGTAGGTTTGTGGGACTTGTGAGGAGCCTCCTACTGGATTGATACCTTGGTTCTCAAAACTGAGGGAAATACTTGTGCTACTGTGCTGCATCACCCTTTCCTCTTCAAGGAAAACCAACGCAAGCTCAAGACGTGGCAAGAAGGATTTCTGGCGCCGTTGCCAGGGAGGTCTGCTCTCAAGTCAAGACATACCAAGTACCCATCACAAACTCATCTCCCTCGCATTTACATTATTTGCCATTTGCCTCTCGTTTTCCTCTCCCCCACTTCACCCTTGTAGTTTTATTCGCCCTCTCTTTCCAAATCTTCTTCTCTCTCTTTCGCTTGCCTTTTTTGTTTGCTCGCATATTAGGTCGTTTACCTTGTCATTATGGCTAGTCCTCCTATCCTTGTTATCACTTCCGAACATGAAATTCTCAATGTTAAGCAAAGGAAGGGAGAGAATTTAAAAGATGCTTGGCATAGAATTTGCAATGCTCAAAATAGATCTACTAGGAAGCTTTCTACTTCCGTTCTCCTTCACAATTTTTATGTAGGCATTACCCCTTGGAATAGATGCGTTCTTGATACCGTTACCGGAGGGGATTTCTTGAATAGCCACACATTTGATACTTATAATGCTATGTTAGATTTGTTTGGCCCACCACCTCTTTTGGTTAATAGAACTGTTTTAACTTTGGAGCATGTTATGCAACGGCTTGAAATTATTGAAAATAAAGTTGCCACTATTGAGTTAATTGAAAATTTGGATAAAAAGATTCATAATCACATTACGCAATATGGATCTAGGGTTGGAGTTACTTTGAAAAATCTTAAAGAAAAGAACCTATAGTTAATGAAAAAATAGATCTAGATTCTGCAAGAATCGGTAAACTTGAGGATATCATTACTAACTTAGGTTTCGCGTTTTCTTCCATGAAAAACACTCCAAAAACCCCTACCAAAACTTCCAAGTTTATTTATGTTCCTAAAAATAAGGGTGAATCTTCTAGTAAGGGAGACGCGGATCTCAAATCCATAAGTGTTCATCCCAATTGTCTCTCTATTGTTAAGGAACCTTTTGCTACAAACAAATTTCTTGAATTTTTGCCTAAACATTTAATCATTGCTAAAAAGGGAGAAACCCCTAAAGATTACAAGTTCTCTATTAATGAATCAAGTGCCAAAGATGGCACTACTTAGTTCTATCTTCGCTTTTATGCCTAGCTAGGGGCGTTAAACGATAGCGCTAGTTGGGAGGCAACCCAATTTTCTTTGTGTTTTTTGTTTTTGTTCCTGTTTAGTAATAAATTTTGCATCTACTTTCTGTTTAGATGTGTTTTTATGCTTTAATTAGTGTTTGTGCCAAGTAGAACCTATAGGATAACCTATGATGATAGTTGATTTGATTCTGCTGAACAACAGAAACCTTGCGCTCATGAGAAAAAATTCAATAAATCAAGGAACATGCTTTTGCATTGATTCTTTTTGCTGCTTATCAATAAACAAATTTTCTAGGACGTCCTATTTTGGTATGATTTTTAGAGTTCCATATGTTTGCGTTAGTTACAGATTGCTACAGACTGTTCTGTTTTTGACAGATTCTGTTTTTCGTGTGTTGTTTGCTTATTTTGATGCATCTATGGCTAGTATTAAGTGGTATGAACCATAGAGAACTT
The DNA here is from genome assembly GCF_002162155.2 of Triticum dicoccoides. NCBI lineage: Eukaryota > Viridiplantae > Streptophyta > Magnoliopsida > Poales > Poaceae > Triticum > Triticum dicoccoides. The sequence goes on from NC_041389.1 coordinate 291,626,139, forward strand.
GAAATACAGTAGGTTTAATACCAATATAAATAAATAATGAGTTCATTACAGTAACTTATGTGGTGTTTTTTTTCACTAACGGAGCTTATGAGATTTCCTGTTGAGCTTTGTGTTGTGAAGTTTTCAAGTTTTGGGTAAAGCTTTGATGGACTATGGAATAAGGAGTGGCAAAAGTCTAAGCTTGGGGATGCCCAAGGCACCCCCAAGATATTCAAGAATAGCCAAAAGCCTAAGCTTGGGGATGCCCCCGGAATGCATCCCCTCTTTCGTCTTTGTTCATTAGTAACTTTACTTGGAGCTATATTTTTATTCGCCACATGATATGTGTTTTTCTTGGAGCGTCGTGTATGATATTAGTATTTGCTTTTTAGTTCACCACAATCATCCTTGCTGTACCCACCTTTTGGGAGAAGCCCACTTGATTAGAATTTATTAGAATATGCTATGTGCTTCACTTATATCTTTTGAGCTAGATAGTTTTTGCTCTAGTGCTTCACTTATATATTTTAGAGCATGACGGTGGCTTAATTTTGAAGAAATTACTAGTCTCTCATGCTTCAATTATATTATTTTGAGAGTCTCTTAGAACAGCATGGTATTTTCTATGGTTATGAATTTGGTCCTAGAATGATGAGCATCCAAGTTGGGTATAATAAAAACTATCATAGAAAGTGCATTAAACACGAGGATCAATTTGATGCTTGATAATTGCTTTGAGATATAAAGGTAGTAATGTTAGAGTCATGCTAATGGGTGATTATGAAATTGAGAAATACTTGCGTTGAAGTTGGCAATTCCCGTAGCATGCACGTATGGTAAAAGTTGTGTGACAAATTTGTTGCATGAGGTGCTCTTTTGATTGTCTTCCTTATGAGTGGCAGTCGGGGACGAGCGATGGTCTTTTCCTACCAATCTATCCCTCTAGGGGCATGCGTAGTAGTACTTTGCTTCGAGGGCTAAGTATACTTTTGCAATAAGTATATGAGTTCTTTATGATTAATGTGACTCCATGGATATACGCACACTCATCCTTCCATTTAGCTAGCCCCTATTATATCACGCAACTTTCGCCGGTATCATACACCCATTATTTACCTTCCTCAAAACAGCCACCATAGCTACCTATTATGGCATTTCCATAGCCATTCCAAGATATATTGCCATGCAACTTTCCACCGTTCCGTTTATTATGACATGCTACATCATTGTCATATTGCTCTTTGCATGATCATGTAGTTGACATCGTATATGTGGCCAAGCCACCTTCATAATTTTCATACATGTCACTCTTGATTCATTGCATATCCCGGTACACCGCCGGATGCATTCATATAGAGTCATATCTTGTTCTAGATTTGAGTTGTAATTCTTGAGTTGTAAATCAATAAAAGTGTGATGATCTTCATTATTAGAGCATTGTCCCAGTGAGGAAATGATGATGAAGACTATGATTCCCCCACAAGTCGGGATGAGACTTCGGACTTTATAAAAATAAAAGAGGCCAAATGTCGGTGTCAAAACCAGAGGATCTCGGGTAGGGGGTCCCGAACTGTGCGTCTAGGCGGATGGTAATAGGAGACAAGGGACACGATGTTTTTACCCAGGTTCGGGCCCTCTCGATGGAGGTAAAACCCTACTCCTGCTTGATTAATATTGATGATATGGGTAGTACAAGAGTAGATCTACCACGAGATCAGAGTGGCTAAACCCTAGAATCTAGCCTATGGTATGATTGTTGTTCGTCCTATGGACTAAAACTCTCTCGTTTATATAGACATCGGAGAGGGCTAGGGTTACACAGAGTCGGTTACAATGGGAGGAGATCTTCATATCGTATCGCCAAGCTTGCCTTCCACGCCAAGGAAAGTCCCATCCGGACACGGGACGGAGTCTTCAATCTTGTATCTTCATAGTCCGGGAGTCCGGCCAAAGGTCATAGTCCGGCCAGCCGGACACCCCCTAATCCAGGACTCCCTCAGTAGCCCCCGAACCAGGCTTCAATGACGACGAGTCCGGCGCGCAAGTTGTCTTCGGCACTGCAAGGCGGGTTCTCCCGCAAATTCTCTGTATCCGTCGAATAGTGTCCGGCTTCTCATGCATGCTGTCCTCCTCGGCTTATATGCCCCATAATGACCATCTTCCATGTGTCAAACGAGTGCGAAAAGCCAGGGTTTTTTTTCAGTTACCCCCCTGGTTGTGTTAATGAACCGCCCATAAAAGAGACGGGGATTTAGATCCAATTCACACCATCTTCCCTCCGCGAGATTTCATCAGAGTGCCTTCGACAGAGATCCATTCCACCATGGTCGGTCGATGCAGCTCCTCCTCTCGCCCCTCCAGCGCTCGGCCCGGAGATTGGGGGCAGTGTTCCGTCCCGCATAGCGAGCTAATAGTGCTTCAGTCCAAGGGGCTTCTTCCCCCAGCATATATGGTCCCAGTTCGAGCCGGGATTGCTACCTATAGCGACGGAGAGCGGGCGGAGAGCGTCCCCAATCCCTCTCGAGGAGAGCGGGTATGCCTAGTCTCTTATTTGATGAGAGGACTCGGATTTCCAATTCATCCATTTCTTCGAGGGTTGCTGGAGTTCTACGGCCTCCAGCTTCACAACCTCACGCTGGCCTCCATTCTGCATATTGCGGGCTTCGTGGCCCTCTGCAAGCTGTTCTTGGGTGTTGAGGCCCATTTCGCTCTGTGGAAGAGGTTGTTTTGCCTTGTACCTCGTTCTCAGGAGGGGTCTATTTATCAGGTGGGCGGAGCCGAACTATGGCGCATCACCGGGACCAAATATCTATCCGGCACCCCAAAGAGGGCGTCCTAAGACTGGCCCTCGGAGTGGTTTTATATAGATGATGTCCCCCTGTCGGACCCTGTACGGATCGGCCTCCCCGAGTTCAATAACGCCCTGTTGAAGAAGCACCTGAGTTGGCGCCCACGGAACCCTCAGAGGGAAGCTGACAGGGACGTCCTGTACCTGATGAGCCGGATAAGGTTGTTGGCTCATTCCGGACTGACCATGATCAAGGTCATGTCCATATGCATCACGCGAGGGGTGCAGCCGCTTCAATATAGAGGCCACCCCATGTGGGATTTCAACGGGGAGGATGATGCTACTCGGTGCGGTCGCAAGGGGCCAGATTCGGCCGCCACTTTAACGAGAATCTTATCCGCTCTGTACAAGGGGGAAGAAGAAGAATTCCTCCGCGTCAACCCGGAAGGGGGATTCTCTATGTACAATCCTCCTAGTTGGGTGAGCGGACACTTTCACTTGCTTATCCATTTTCGAAATTCCCGTAGTTGAGTACTTAGACCGGTAATGTTTAAACGCAGGAGCTGCGCCAGACTGTGAAGGAAATAAACAGCTCTGCTCCACAACCCGAGGATCCAGAACGGTCCCTCGATCCGGACTCCCAAGAAGATCCGGACTTATGCGTGGAGTTGGTTGATGGAGTATTTCATCAATTCAGCTAGGATAACTCTTTAGTGGCCATTACGACCGACTATCCCGGACTACTTCCAGCCTCCAAGGTAACTAAGACCGAAGTCCCGGTATTCTTATGCTTTATTTTGCACGCCGTGTACTAATGGCGTTTCGTAGGGTAAATCCTTGAGGCGGAAGGCTGAGCCCACAGTGGGCAGCCAACAAGGGCCGCTGAAGCCAGGCGGGTCAAAAAGAAGTGTGGACCAGATCGAGATTCCGGTGCAACGGTATGGCGTGCGAATTTAACGCCTAGGGTTTATGCCCTTGAGTCTTACTAATGCTCATGATTTTCTTAGAAATAAGAGAGCCCGCCGGACTATGTCCGCCGGCCAAGGTTCGAGGCCGGGTCCGGAAGCGGAGGCAGACACGGGACGCGCCTCGGGCGCTCCTCTGACAGAGGGCGCTGACGGGCTATCTGCCACTAATTCAGATGTGGAGAGTGCCCTAAACCACAGGCGTCGCCGGACTGTTCTCCGTGACGCGTGTTTTTCCCCAGAGGCGTTGGACGCCTTTAATACAGGAGATGCGTATCTCCGTGCTGCTCAAAATGGTCTAGCCAGAGCCACGGAGCAGTATGTGAAAGACATACAAGTGAGTAGAATTGAAGGCTATACATGCCAGTAGCCCCCGAGACTTGAAACAGTGAAGATAACTGTTTGAAGGATCATGTGCTATGCAGTGTCTTACAAAGAAGAACACACAATTGTCCCAGTAGCTCGAAGAGTGCAAGGCTCAACTCGAGGCCGCGTTGGCCGCTTCAGAGAATGTCAAGGGGACGCCCGCAGGTAATATGTGTTTCGAAAGGTACCTCCGTTTTGTAATGCGGCAGGCGTGCAACCCTGACTACGATAATGCAGATGAGGCCGGAGCAAATCCGGACCAGCAACAACTCCTACGCCAACTAAAGGCTGGCGAGAGCGTGCTGACGAGGGTGAGGCAAGAGAAGAACAAGCTTCAAGACGCCAATACCCAGCTAGGTGAGGAACTGAAAGATGTTCGCATTCAGCTGTCTTCTGCCGTAAAGGAGAATCGGCGACTTCGACGCGGCATTTTTAGTAAGTGCTTGAATGAATCTTCGAAAAAAGAATTCGGCGAGGAAGTCGATTGACAGAGCTATGTCTGTAGGTCTGCTGACGGGTCGTCCGTCGGAGGAAATGCCCGGTTCATCGGGAGACCATCTTCCCGAGCTGTTGCAACTACACGAGCGAATTCGGCAGGAAATGTGAGGCATCATCCAGGCTATGTGGCCATCCCTCTCCATGCCCGAAGGCCTTGAGGAGCTTGCCAAGAAGTTGGAGGGAGAGCAGCAGCGCTTCCGGTTATGGAAGATATCGGCTTGCCGTCAAGGTGCCAGGGAGGCCTAGGCCATGGTGAAGACTCGGTACATGAAGGCTGACCCAAACCACATGGCCGAGGTCGGCCCGATAGGTCCGGACGGAAAGGAGATCCCGGTCAGCTTGGCATATGGCCAGGTGGAGCTGGCTGCAAAGTATTCCCAACAGGACTGTAAATTAGACCGCTTGTTAGATGGCATTGAAGAAGAATATGCCGAGTCAGATTGACTATGTAAAAATGACATAAAAAATGTCCTCTAGCCGGATTGTAGATCGTTTGTCATTGCGGACCTTTTTGCTTCGACCTCTGGACCCTATAGTACGGAGTGTGTCCGAATACCCTCTTGGTTATGTAAGAACCGGGGCATGCATGGAGACAAGGCGTAGGGGTCATAAGTGCTTTAGCAGACAAGTGCCCAACTAGTTATGTTATATTACATGGTTAGTAAGAAACATCTTCCAGAGAGAATAGTTCCGTTAGGGGTTCCTTTCGCTGGGAGGCATGCCCTAAAGTGCATGTCCGAACTGCCATAAAGAGCAGGAAAGCATCTGGGGGCAAATGAATAAATACGAGAGATCATCTTTTAGTTCACCGACCGAATATTCCCTTAAGAATGCTAGCTTTCGGCTTCACCCAGTCTGAGGTACACATCCGGCTGACCCGGCAGTAACAATCGCAGAGGTGCTCCCTTTACCACCTAGCCGAACGAACGAGAACGTAGGGGTAAGCACAGGAGCCAGGCAACCCAGCTTGGCCAAAACTTAAGTCATATCGATGCATATAATGGTGTATAAAAGGTTCATGCGGAAGCATCACACATGTTTTGGGCATGAGGCCCGTTTTATATAAACTTCTTGGTAAAGAAGCCCCCATGTATTATGAGCGCAGGTAGCGCGTCGGGTATGTGCGAACAATGCACAGGCAAGCCCCTAAGGGCTTGTTAGAAAAAAGGGGTAGGGAGAAGGAACAAAATCTCGGACTGCCAAATAAAAAATGAAAAATGAAAAATAAAACAAAGGGACGGAGGAAGGAAACGAACATGGAGTCCGGCGCTAGGCGTAGAACCTTCGTAGGCGTGCTGCGTTCCATGGGTTCGTCTCGAGTCAGTTATCCTATGTGTTTCGCAGACGGTACGCTCCGCCGTTCAGTACTTGGTCGATAATGAAGGGGCCCTCCCATTTGGGCTTTAATTTATCTTTTTTCTTGTCCGGCAGGCGTAGAACTAGTTCGCCAACGTTATAGGTTTTGGCCCGTACTTCTCTGCTTTGGTATCTTCGAGCCTGCTGTTGATAGAATGCGGAACGAGCTTTTGCCACGTCGCGCTCTTCTTCCAATGCGTCCAAGCTGTCCTGCTGATCAAGCTCGGCTTCTCTTTCGTCGTACATGCGTACTCGGGGTGAGTCATGGATTATGTCGCATGGCAGTACTGCCTCTGCGCCGTATACCATAAAAATGGTGTGAATCCGGTAGTGCGATTCGGCATGGTCCGCAGCCACCAGAGTATGGAGTCAAGCTCCTCTACCCAGTGCGTGTCAGATTCCTTGAGGGATCGCACTAGTCTGGGTTTGATGCCGCTCATAATGAGACCATTGGCCCATTCGACTTGACCGTTAGTTTGAGGGTGATAGACTGAAGCATAGTCGAGCTTGATGCCCATGTTTTTGCACCAAAGTTTGACTTCATCGGCCGTGAAGTTTGTGTCGTTGTCGGTTATGATGCTGTGGGGGACACCGTAACAGTATACGACCCCGGATATGAAGTCTATCACTGGTCCGGATTCGGCCGTCTTCACAGGCTTGGCTTCTATCCATTTGGTGAATTTGTCCACCATGACCAGTAGGTATTTTTGCTTGTGGGTTCCTCCTTTAAGGGGTTCGACCATGTCCAGCCCCCAGACCGCAAAAGGCTAGGTAATTGGTATAGTTTGTAGGGCGGTAGGCGGCATGTGGCTTTGATTAGCGAATAACTGGCAACCAACACATCGTTGTACTAAGTCCTGAGCGTCTGCCCGGGACGTTGGCCAATAAAATCCGGTACGGAAGGCCTTTCTTACAAGGGCCCGGGCTGCGGCGTGGTGCCCGCCAAGTCCGGCATGGATTTCAGCCAAAAGGTCCCGTCCTTCTTCTTCGGAGATACATCTTTGAAGGACTCCGGTTGTGCTTTTCTTGTAAAGCTCTCCCTCGTGGACTTTGTAGGCTTTAGATCGCCGCACTATGCAGCGGGCCTCGTTTTGGTCTTCGGGGAGTTCCTGCCTAGTTAGGTAGGCTAGGAATGGTTCTGTCCACGGGGCAATAACTGCCATTATTTCGTGGGTTGACGGCGTTGTTTCGTTGGCGGAGCCCCCAACTGTGTCAGGATGTTCGGTGAGGGGCGGTGTAGTTGTGTCCAGGCTATTGTTTCTGGGTTCTCCTTCCCATGATACGGATGGCTTGAACAACCTTTCTAGGAAGATGTTGGGAGGGACGGCCTCGCGCTTGGCGCCAATGCGTGCCAACACGTCTGCTGCGTGGTTATTTTCCCGGGCTATGTGATGAAATTCAAGCCCCTCAAACCGAGCTGACATCTTTAAGATGGCGTTGCGGTAAGCTGCCATTTTTGGATCCTTGGCGTCGAAGTCTCCATTTATTTGGGATATTGCGAGGTTTGAATCCCCGCGGACTTCTAGGCGCTGAATGCCCATGGAGACTGCCATCCGGAGGCCATGTAAAAGGGCCTCGTATTCGGCTGCGTTGTTCGAATCCGTGTACATTATCTGAAGTATGTATTGGACTGTGTCCCCGGTTGGGGATGTCAAAACGACGCCAGTCCCCAGGCCAGCCAACATTTTGGAGCCGTCGAAGTGCATGATCCAGTTGGAGTATGCGCCGTATTCTTTAGGGAGTTCGGCTTCAGTCCATTCGGCAATGAAGTCGGCCAAAACCTGCGACTTAATAGCTCGCCTTGGCTTGTAGGTTATGTCGAATGGGAGGAGCTCGATGGCCCATTTGGCAATCCGTCCCGTTGCGTCGCGGTTGTTTATAATGTCATTAAGGGGTACTTCAGATGCCACTGTTATGGAGCACTCTTGAAAGTAGTGTCGCAGCTTCCGGGATGCCATGAACACCGCGTATGCTATCTTTTGATAATGCGGGTACTGTGACTTGCATGGAGTTAGCACAGTGGAAACATAGTACACTGGTTTTTGGAGGGGGAACTTGTGTCTGTCCGCTTCTCGTTCGACAACGAGCACCGCGCTTACCACTTGATGGGTTGCCGCGATGTATAATAGCATTGGTTCGCCCGTGTTGGGCGCGGCCAGGACCGGATTTGTTGCCAGTATGGCTTTTATTTCTCCGAGTCCGGCCGTGGCAGCATCCGTCCACTCGAAGTGGTCGGTGCGCCGCAGGAGGCGATAGAGGGGTAATGCCTTTTCTCCTAAGCGGGAGATAAAGCAGCTTAAAGCCGCCACGCATCCTGTCAGTTTTTATATCTGTTTGAGGTCCTTTGGGGTATCCAATTGTGACAGAGCTTGGATCTTGGCTGGGTTTGCTTCAATTCCTCTACCGGATACGATGAAGCCCAAGAGCTTTCCGCCTGGTATGCCAAAAACACATTTTTCCGGGTTGAGCTTGATGTCATATGTTCGGAGATTATCGAACGTGAGGCTCAAGTCGTCTACTAAAGTATCGACGTGTTTTGTTTTGACGACCACGTCATCTACGTATGCTTCAACTATTTTGCCGATCTGGTTTGCCAGACATGTCTGAATCATGCGCTGATATGTTGCGCCGGCGTTTTTGAGCCCGAAGGGCATCGTGTTGAAGCAGAATGGGCCGTATGGGGTGATGAATGCCGTTGCGGCTTGGTCTGACTCTGCCATCATGATTTGATGGTAGCCAGAGTATGCATCGAGGAAACATAGTGAGTTGTGTCCTGCGGCGGCGTCGATGATTTGATCAATTCGGGGGAGTGGGAAAGGGTCCTTTGGACAGGCCTTGTTTAGGTCTTTGAAATCGACACATAGGCGCCAAGATTTGTCCTTCTTTGGTACCATCACTAGGTTTGCTAGCCAGTCCGGATGTTTTATGTCTCTGATGAATCCGGCTTCCAGCAGTTTTGCTAGCTCCTCTCCCATGGCTTGTCTCTTGGGCTCGGAAAAACGCCGTAGAGTCTGCTTGATGGGTTTAAACCCTTTTAGGATGTTCAGGCTGTGCTCAGCCAGCCTGCATGGGATTCCTGGCATGTCTGAAGGGTGCCAGGCGAAAATGTCCCAATTTTCTCGCAGGAAGTCTCTGAGTGCGGCGTCTACATCGGGTTTTAATTGTGCCCCGATGGAGGCCGTTTTTGTAGGGTCCGTTGGATGGACTTGGAATTTGACTATTTCGTCCGCTGGTTTAAAAGAGGTGGACTTGGATCTCTTGTCTAGTATCACGTCGTCCCTGTCCACCATGGAGCGCAACACCGTCAATTCCTCGGCCGCTAGGGCCTCAGACAATGCCTCCAAGGCCAGTGCGGGTGTCTTGTTTTCAGCACGGAGCGCTATGTCCGTATCACTTGCGAGAGTGATGATTCCATTGGGCCCGGGCATTTTGAGCTTCATGTACCCATAATGGGGTATGGCTTGGAAAATTGTAAATGCTTCTCGCCCTAGCAGAGCATGGTAGCCGCTGCTGAACGGGGCCACTTGGAATGTGACCTCCTCGGATCTGTAATTGTCCGGCGTGCCGAACACCACATCCAATGTGATTTTCCCTGAACAGCACGCTTCCCGGCTTGGGATTATTCCCCTAAAAGTTGTGTTGCTTCGCTCAATGCAGCTCTAGTCAATTTCCATTTTTCGCAGGGTTTCCTCATATATGAGGCTGAGTCCGCTACCACCGTCCATGAGTACCTTTGTAAGTCGGAAGCCGTCCACTATCGAACTGAGGACCAATGTGGCTGGTGCTCGGGCTGTCCGGAATTTAGGTTCTTCACTGGCATTAAAGGTGATAGCCGTGTCACTCCATGGGTTTATTGTTGCTACTTGGTAGACCTCAGCGAGGTTGCGGAGTGTTCGTTTCCTTGCATTGTTTGATGTGAACGTCTCGAAGACTATCGACATCGTACTGGGGAGGTATTCTTCGGGTGCTGGAGTTAAAAGCTCCTCGCCGCTTCTGGCTACCTGCCATAGTATCCAACATGCTCTGAGGCTGTGCGTTGGTGCGGCTTTCCCTGAATTATGAATTCTATAGGGTCCATTGAGCCATCCTTCCAATATGGTCCCGTACCCTGTAGAGGCCTTTTTTTTTTTTGATATTTGGCTCAGATGTCTGGCGATAATGCGCCCTTTTGTTTCGGACTCGTGTTATATTCGGGGCCGGATTGTCCCAGAATTTATCTTCGGTTTTCCGAACGCTTTCAGTCGCACAGTACTTTCGTACTATGGATGTCAAGTCGGCGAATCGTGTAATTTCGCGGCAACTTATGGCGTTGAGGATTCCGATGTCCGTGCAGTTGTTAAGGAAAAGTGAAATTGCTTCTTTCTCTCAGCAGTCCTTTATCCTGTTCATAACCAGGAGGAATCTGGCCCAGTAGTGGTGTACTGTTTCTCCGGACTCTTGCCGTATTAGGGATAAATCCCGTATAGTTGGGTGGGCGGGTGGGAATAGATCCGGAACCCTGCCCGATGTAAGATTCAGGGTCCGAGCGGTTTCCGAATTCGGAAGCTTGCTTTCTCGGATTCACTGAATCGGGCCTGCTGCCTGACTTTAGGTTCAGGGTTCGGGCGACATCCTCCCCTCCGCGGGTATCCGGCTTGGAGGGACCGGGAATCCGGACGCATCTGGTCCTTAGGGCGGGCGAAGACTCGCCGCATTGTTCTTCCACCACTTCAACGTGGTGGGTGATCTGGGGAGAGTCGATCTCTCTCTGATCAGGGTTAAGCCCAATCTGGTCGTAATCAGTAGCGACTCCCAGGGCCGCGATGCGATCCAAGAGTTCGTTCAGGGAGAAGAGCTCCATCGGATCTAATTGCTCGGCGAGCTTCAAGCTGATGTGAAGATTGCTTTCGATGGCCCGAGAGGTCATCGTTGGCGCGGCGGCTGGACTGGCGGTCATCAAAAACCTGCCTAGCCGGAGAGTTTGGCTGACAGCCAAAACTCCCTTAGCAACGACGCCGTCTTTAAAGACGGGATGCGGCATCCTTCCTGATGGTGACGACACAGCGGAACTCTCAACGAAAGCACCAATGTCGGTGTCAAAACCGGCGGATCTCGGGTAGGGGGTCCCGAATTGTGCGTCTAGGCGGATGGTAACAGGAGACAAGGGACACGATGTTTTTACCCAGGTTCGGGCCCTCTCGATGGAGGTAAAACCCTACTCCTGCTTGATTAATATTGATGATATGGGTAGTACAAGAGTAGATCTACCACGAGATCGGAGTGGCTAAACCCTAGAATCTAGCCTATGGTATGATTGTTGTTGGTCCTATGGACTAAAACTCTCCGGTTTATATAGACACCGGGGAGGGCTAGGGTTACACAGAGTCAGTTACAATGGAAGGAGATCTTCATATCGTATCGCCAAGCTTGCCTTCCACGCCAAGGAAAGTCCCATCCGGACACGGGACGGAGTCTTCAATCTTGTATCTTCATAGTCCGGGAGTCCGGCCAAAGGTCATAGTCCGGCCAGCCAGACACCCCCTAATCCAGGACTCCCTCACCAAAGAAGCCCATGAAAAAAGAGAGGCCAAAGAAGCCCACCAAAAAGAAAAAAAAGAAAAGAGAAAAAAGAGAAAAAGAAAAAAAAAGAGAGAAAAAGAGAGAAGGGACAATTGCTACTATCTCTTTTCCACACTTGTGCTTCAAAATAGCACCATGATCTTCATGATAGAGAGTCTCCTATGTTGTCACTTGCATATACTAGTGGGAATTTTTCATTATAGAACTTGTCTTGTATATTCCAATGATGGGCTTCCTCAAAATGCCCTAGGTCTTCCTGAGCTAGCAAGTTGGATGCACACCCACTTAGTTTCTTTTGTTGAGCTTTCATACATTTATATCTCTAGTGCATCCGTTGCATGGCAATCCCTACTCACTCACATTGATATCTATTAATGGGCATCTCCATAGCCCGTTGATACGCCTAGTTGATGTGAGACTATCTTCTCCCTTTTTGTCCTTACAACCACCACCATATACCACCATAGTGCTATGTCCATGGCTTGCGCTCATGTATTGCGTGAGAGTTGAAAAAAGCTGAAGCGCGTTAAAAAGTATGAACCAATTGCTCGGCTCGTCATCGGGGTTGTACATGATGGGAGTATTTTGTGTTATGAAAATGAAGCATGGCCTAACTATATGATTTTGTAGGGATAAGCTTTCTTTGGCTATGTTATTTTGATAGGACATGATTATTTGTTAGTATGCTTCGAAGTATTATTATTTTTATGTTTTATAAGCTTTTATCTTGAATCATTTGGATCTGAACATTCATGCCAAAATAAAGAAAATTGCATTGAGAATTATGCTAGGTAGCATTCCACATCAAAAATTCTATTTTTATGATTTATCTACTTGAGGACGAGCAGGAATTAAGCTTGGGGATGCTTGATACGTCTCCAACGTATCTATATTTTTTTTATTGTTCCATGCTATTATATTACCTGTTTTGGATGTTTATGGGCTTTATTTTATACATTTATATCATTTTTGGGACTAACCTACTAACCGGAGGCCCAGCCCGTATTGCTGTTTTTTTTGCCTATTTCAGTATTTCGAAGAAAAGGAATATCAAACGGAGTCCAAACGGAATGAAACCTTCGGGAGCATGATTTTTGGAATGAACCAAATCCATAGGACTTGGAGTGCAAGTCAAGAAGCAATTGAGGCAGCCAGGAGATAGGAGGGCGCGCCCATCCCTCCTGGGCGTGCCCCCTGTCTCCTGGGCCCCTCGAGCGACCACCGACGTACTTCTTCCTCCTATATTTACCTATGTACCCTGAAAACATCCAGGGAGCCACCAAAGAAATATTTCCACCACCGTAACCTTCTGTATCCGCGAGATCCCATCTTGGAGCCGTCGCCTGCGTTCTGCCGGAGGGGGAATCCACCACGGAGGGCTTCTACATCAACACCATAGCCCGTCCGATGAGTTATGAGTAGTTTACCACAGACCTTCGGGTCCATAGTTATTAGCTAGATGGCTTCTTCTCTCTTTTTGGATCTCAATACAATGTTCTCCCCCTCTCTTGTGGAGATCTATTCGATGTAAACTCTTTTTGTGGTGTGTTTGTCAAGATCCGATGAATTGTGGGTTTATGATCAACTTTATCTATGAGAAATATCTGAATCTTCTCTGAATTCTTTTATGTATGATTGAGTTCTCTTTGTAAGTCTCTTCGAATTTTCAGTTTGGTTTGGTCTACTAGATTGATCTTTCTTGCCATGGGAGAAGTGCTTAGCTTTGGGTTCAATCTTGCGGTGTCCTTACCTAGTGACAGAAAGGGTTGCAAGGCACGTATTGTATTGTTGCCATCGAGGATAAAAAGATGGGGTTTATATCATATTGCTTGAGTTTATCCCTCTACATCATGTCATCTTTCTTAATGCGTTACTCTGTTGTTATGAACTTAATACTCTAGATGCATGCTGGATAGCGGTCGATGTGTGGAGTAATAGTAGTAGATGCAGGCAGGAGTCGATCTACTTGTCATGGACGTGATGCCTATATACATAATCATGCCTAGATAATCTCATAATTATTCGCTTTTCTATCAATTGCTCGACAGTAATTTGTTCACCCACCGTAATACTTATGCTATCTTGAGAGAAGCCTCTAGTGAAACCTATGGCCCCCGGGTCTATCTTTTATCATATAAGCTTCAATCTACTTTCATTTGCATCTTTACCTTTTGCATCTATATTATAAAATACCAAAAATATATTTATCTTATCATACTATCTCTATCAGATCTCACTTTCGCAAGTGGCCGTGAAGGGATTGACAACCCCTTTATCGCGTTGGTTGCGAGTTCTTTGTTTGTTTGTGTAGGTTCGTGGGACTTGTGAGGAGCCTCATACTGGATTGATACCTTGGTTCTCAAAACTGAGGGAAATACTTACGCTAGTGTGCTGCATCACCCTTTCCTCTTCAAGGAAAACCAACGCAAGCTCAAGACGTAGCAACCGCCCCTTCAACATATATAAGGAGGGGCAGGGCTCCCAAAAGAGGGATAGGGCAAGAAGAAGATAATCAATAGGGCTAGACACAACTAGAGGAGAGCCGGTTTACAGCGACTCCCTCATGAGCATAATGAGACCTAGCCACAAACAACATATAGGGCTATTATCGGATGATGTTTCCCGGGGCCCGAAGCTATCTAAATCATTTGTCTTGTGTGTTGCGTCTATCGATTCCGCCCAACCCCTCTCAAGCTACCACATAGATGTGCTGGCATCACAAATAAGTCCTCACACTAGGACATCTGCCGTGACAATTCCACGACAGTCGGGATTCACCAAGAGCAAAACCAAGTGGTAGGCTGCTCCTGTCGTGTTGGCATAGCAACTCAAGCAGGGTCAGTCCGCACACGAAATGGCGACACACTTAACAAGACCCCTTTGGCCGACATGTGGCTCATCCACCATCTTGTTCCACGTGCGATGCACCAAATTACAGTTCGGGGTAGCGGTTGGAATTGGAGGCACCTTGGTCATAGCGTCGCAGTAGTTGAAAATGAGCGATGAGGGGTCAAATCACAAAGCCCCACCTTTACCGCATTAAGCTGGACGGATGAAGCAACCATCATTTCACTCTAGGGCGCAAGACCATAAAGAGAAGAGAAAACAATGATGCGTGCGGCAGCTACCTAGGGCACCCTAGGGTAGGGGTCTCCACTATAGATCCTTTTTTTGAAAGCGTCTCCACTACAAATCGGCTTCTCCCTCGTCCTCTTGAAGAAAACCGACGATGAGTGCGGGCGGTAGGGTTTGTAGGAGTACTACGGCGTGCGGGGCCACATCATAGTAAACGGGTTCGAGTCGACGCCATAAATATGTGTGGGCCGCTTGGTTTTACGGGAACAAGGCAGCATTTTGGGTTGGGGGACCAGTGGAGATATAGTACGTACAGAAAATTGTGGACGTAGGTTCGACCGAAAGGCAATGATGCATGGGCCCTGCATTTTGATATACCCCGGGCCGCGTGAAATTTGCTACTCTACTCAAAACTAGTAAGGTACACATGCATTGAACGCATGAGATTTCGAAACCAAATTATGAATAAATACACACTATAACATGTAAAGCTTTGAGTCATATATGCATGATGTAGATGTTCGTTTAGTTCTTATAGTTCATTTCATTCAAAATCAATTAGTTTTATAAAAATATTAAGATTCATGGGGTTGTGCATTGTAAAGCATAAAGTAAAAAACAAATAATGGCAATTCATTTAGAAAAAAAATCAATAATGATAGAGAAGATTCTAGAACAAAGGAGAAGTGCTTGTGTTTTGAGGTTTGTGCATTATGCTTAAGTTCAACCATGGAGTCTTCTAAATTGTACATGTGGTAGATCTGGTGGAATGTTGATGATATCCAATAGCTAGTAGTGCTCGGATTTGCCATCTCTGCACTGTCGGATTAGCTTCATCCAGCGACCATCTTTCAAAGTTATTGGCACACTATATAGTTCTTGTGCCATAGTTGCATGTCTTGGAAAAAAGCTACTAGTGGGTTGTACTATCTATTTAGGAATAGAAGATGTATACATGGAAGTTGTAGGGAAAGAGATGACATGGAGTACTCAATTCCTATGAGTAGGGATTGGAAAAGAGATGTCATTTGGTTCACATCATAGGAACTTTTCTATTGAATCTAGAGATGACATGTATCTCAATTCCTATGAGGAGGGATTAGAAAAGAGATGTAATTTGGTTCATATCATAGGAACTTTTCTATTGAATATACGCTAATGTTTATTTTAATTTTAAATTAAGGGAGTATAGGAATCCATTCATATGAACCAAGTGCATCTAAACCTATAGAAATGATATCATGTTTATTTTCTTTGAAATGTGGAGTATATGAATCTATTCCTATGAACCAATTGGCTCTAAAGGAAAAAATCATATAAAAATCATATCATATAGAGTTCCTATGATATTCCTTGACACCAAAGGATGGTTGAAATTGCTGCGGATGATACGATGGTCTTTCTTTGTAGACTCCTCCCCCATCTTTATAGTTACCTCTCAAAGATGAATGAAATGATACATACAGGGTATTCTACATGTGCAATTTGGTACACGAAAACTCGGAAAAAGTTTGCGAGGTTCAAATTTTCAATAAATCTATATGCACTGCATTTTGGAATGGAGGGAGCATACGACAGTTGCTAACACTCACGTGGAAGATTTTTGTGTAGGAGGAGCGGTTGTTCTGTTAAATGACATGGCAAAACTGACACTGTCGGATGCCGATCTAACGGTTCTTACGGCGTTCGTCAGGAAAAGGCTTGTGGCGAACGTTTGTCGGATAATGATTTACGGACACATGCATTGCATTGATACGTGCCCCCCTCTCTCTCACGCACACACACCCTCACGAGTCACGACTCTCCCAAGTCCTCTCGCAGACTCGCACATCGCACCCACCGTCTATCTGTAGGTAGACGTCACGCACATATGTGCTCTTCACACCCTACCCTCAGAACTTCTAAAAAACAAAAGACATCACACACATTTTATTTTAGCTCACACGTCACACCCTTATACTACTACTCTTGCGGCGAACGTTCTTTGGGCATAGTATACTCTCACGAAGAGAAGCGGTGCACGCACGCACTAGTTCTCTCACACCCACTCGCGGGTACATGTAGGAGCGCATTTTTTTGAAGCTGGTACAACAAAATCAC
>NC_041389.1:291643008-291646146 GCF_002162155.2 Triticum dicoccoides
CTTGCTTTACTAGGGTTCCTCTCGTTCACTCTCTAATGCTCTCCAGATCTAAGCAAGACATAGGTGGCCACACTCTCTCTCAGCTCATGGCTGGTCACAAATCCGGTCGGACAACCTCGACCGGGGCAGGGGTGTAGGTGCATCGTTCACGCTGTCGTCGGCAGCGAGGGAGGAGATCAACGGCTGCCGACGCATCCTGATCGGCGGCCGTGCCGTTCTCTCCGAGAGAGCACCGGCTCGGGAGGGCCTCCGACCCCTTCTTCCTCCCTGCGGTATTGTGGCCAAGATGCGGCCTCCCGACGCCATCTTTGCCACATGCCGACGACCCTCAGGTATATATTCCTTCGAAACCTGCCTTGCTCTACTGCCCCAGCTCCCTTCGTGTGGATCTTTTTCTACTTCCGTCCGCTGTTCCAAAGGCACCTAGAATTTTACTATTATTAGAGGTACAACTAGTTCATACAGTCGACTCTAAGAGTTGGTTCAAATAGGGAAGAAAGTGGGAAAGCTGTAGCATGAATCTAGGACTTGGTTCTAAGAGGAAACGGGGGAAAGTAATAGATACTGGCTACCCAACCGGTCTCTTGGTTGAAAAGACGAAGAAAGCATGGTGGATGGCAAAGGGTGAGGGGAAGTGGACCTATCCCTTGGTTGAAAAAGGAAAGAAAGTGATGGGTGTTGGGGGACAATGCAAATGAGAATGAGCAGGTCTAGATTTCCTGTGCTCACATAGGAAAATGTCACCGAGGAGATAAAAAATGGGACTAATGCAGACATGATGCCTGAGTGTTTGCCGCTCCCGACAGCCACATCTGCCTCACCACTTTATGGCCCTACTGTCCCTATGCCCATATCGCTACCGTTAATGTAAAATCACATGAAGCATTAAGCAATGCCACCTAATGTCACTATAAGTAATGGTCTAGTGCCGTCGAGAAATTGAAGCAATGCCACCACCATTTTATGAAGTGCTTCCGTCTTGCTTTATTTCCCATGAATTGTGTTTTTGCAGTTATACTTAAATCTCACACCGCTAACATTGCTTCATCCCAGTGGAACTGCACAAATTTGATTGCATATTTACTGACCATGTGCTACTCTCATGACAGTAATACTAATGCTATTGTTCTGCATGTTAATCTAGTGGAAGTGTTTATATGATGTGATGCTACTTACTTAAGGACTCTTCATACTGTCAATCTAGTGCCAATTATAACACAATAGATGCTGTTGTTAATCATACGCCACTGCAAATATCTGTCACTGTTTAAATAACCGTATTTCGTATTTGCGCAAACAGGGATGTCTGTCTCCATATCGTTTCGGGATGTCTGTCTCCGTGTCATTTCTATCCGCGCAATCAAAAGCACACACCTCAGTTTTAGTAGAACTGCACAAAATGAGATGGCTATCCCTCGTTGCCATTGTCTAACCTCCAGTGTTCAAGGTATTCCTACATTGGTAGTAACTAAGGTAGAATGACCAACACAATCTAAAAGAAGCTGATTCATACATTTTACTTCCTGATTGCAGTGCAGGGACGAGCAAAAACAACTGCATCCTAGTCCGGAATGCACTTTCTACCAGTTCATCCATGGACCAAGGACTAGCTGGCACGGCTGCACGGCGGTTTTTTGGGCAGGTGCACGGACAAGAGGCATTGTTGTCTGCATATTTCTGCAAATAGCGGTGCTTAAATTTAGTGGAATGCACAAGAACTTCATCTGGTCAGTACACTACATGGTTCAGTTCAGCATTCCAGCTGAGACCACAATTATAATTGGTTATTTTGGAATGAGAGAACCTAACCCTGGATGGTGGCAACAAGAAAAAACTAGAGTGAACTCCAAGAAAAAACCAGAGTGAACCCTGGATGGAGGCCCTTTGCTCAGAGAAGCCTTGCTTGTTTTTTCCTGATTTGTAAACCTTCTCACAACTTTGTCTTTTGCTGTGAACTAGTATATGTTTGTTATGTTCTATGAATCATTGAGATGTATAAAATTGCTTAACTTATGCTTTTCAAGTTTTTTATGAAGACGAGTTTAATGTGAGTGTTCCACATGAGCGCTGGACTAGCGTGTGAACGTTGGAATTTACATTGTGGCCTCAGTTAACTGCATGAACCACTATAACAAGATTGTTGGTTGTTAGCTGGTCGATAGCCTATTGTTGAAGCGAGCTAAGCCAATGTGCCGTATTTTGCACAACTGCTTACAAGTGGGGTAGCACGAACAGTGTTTACAAGTACTTATGTATACGTCGGTGCACAGTTCTCGAACGAGTGCTCTATTTCATCAAAACACACACTGCTCGTATGATAAACCGTGACAACTTATGTCTTATCATGCCATATTCATGAAAAAACTAGTGATGACGCATATGTTTCGGCAACAATTACGATGATTCTCACATGATTCAAGGGCACACAAAAGTAGCAGCAGTTCCCATAGACGGATTCAAACAGAGTACTAGCCCCAGAGGGTTCAATAACAGGCAAGGTTCGGATAATTAGACACAATCCAAACTACTATTAAACACTAGCTGGGGCAACTATTTCATGCCTCGATCTAATTTGGGCTGGACATAAGACGGACCTTGCCATGAACATCATCGAGGATGTCCCGCAGCAGCTCAATCCTGTGAACCTTCATGAAGACAACCTTGTGGCCTTGCCACTGATAAACTTGTTTGTGGAGGCATGCCACGTCATCTTCCCGCGTAAGCTTGACAAGAACAGTATAGCTCACAAATGAAGGAGTAGCTTTCAACTTCTTGTGCTTCAGTACACCCTGGATAACACGCCTGACAACAGTGAGGCCAGAATACAACTCTTCATTGGTATAACCATAAATGGCTTCCAGGATCCAAAAGCCTAAGAACTCTGTTTTCCCAGTGCATATATTCAGGTCATCCGCCTCATAGTGAGTGACATGTACAACCACACAATCCTTGTCTGCATGAAGGCTCTAATTGAAACAGAAACAAATTCTGGATTACTTTTCAGTATAAGAAACACATGTTATTTAAACCACTATGTATAGCATGGCATCTAAGCTAATAAAATTTTGCATTATCAATCACCACATACTTAGATGAAAAACCACAATCGAGATCGGCATAGAAGAAAATCACCTTGGG
>NC_041389.1:291646752-291703834 GCF_002162155.2 Triticum dicoccoides
TGCAGTGCCACGGGGGATGTAACCTCAAACGGGGCGTTGACCATCTCAGTAGTGGCTGTGAGCGTATCTGGGTCGGCTCGGTGGCTGCCTCCATTTTCTTGGAGCTCTCTATCTCGTGGGGATCAGCCTCCTGCGTCTGCTCCAATATCTACAAATCTTTGCCTGGTTCTCCTTGGTCCATCATGAAACTGACGAATACTAGGAGACCACTGAAAGGAAAACACAATCGCAATGACAATGAAATAAAAAAGAGAGTGAGGATTGGTTACTGCTTTGCAAAAGCTCTTTTTTTTCTGAACGAAAATATACCAACATCACGGATCCACTTACCTTCCCTTCGTTGGGAGAGAAGAACAGTGGAAGATGCGAGTGTTGCCTTTCTTGAAGACGGTGAGGGAGAAGGGGATTCAGTGAAGAGTGAAATGATAGTTGCTTCGTCCATCAAAATTAGACTGCGGAGAGGTGGGGTTTTGTGATACGACGGCTCATTACTACCGCGATACGACCGGGGTGAGTCTCCGCCTGCATATTGCCTTATAATTTGGTGGATGGCATTTGGGCCCGTGCACTGCATGGCCCGCATGTCGGTGAACAAAAGTATAATGGCATTCAGTAGAGGGAGACGTTTCAATGACCTAGGAGGAGCTAGAAGCAGTAGAGTGTCTCCACTGTACTAGTAGTAATTGTTTTTCTGGGTAGCTGTAGAGTCTCTCCACTGTACTAGTAGTAATTGTATCTCTGGGCCGAAGACAAAACAGCCCATCCACACTAGTAAATAGTAAAATCAATTCAAAAGCCCATATATTTACTGAATGAGAGGCGCTACCCACACCCAGCACACCACCCCCCAAAAAACCTGGGTGCTCTTCCTCCTCCTCGCTCCCACCCACCTCACGTCAGCTCTCTCCACTCGTACCCCCAAATTCCTCACCTCACTGCTATAGAAAACCCCAGCTCCCCTTCTTCCTCACTACTACAGAAAAACCCCAGCTCCCCTTCTTCTTCACTCGCACTACAACTAGGCTCGTCATTCGTTACTCTGCTCAAATCCATGAGCGCGACGCGACACCCTCGAGGAAAATGGAGTCGGCTGACCCCAGCGCCAAGAAGATGAGGCTCCCGCCGGTGGTGACGCCTGTTGTAGATCCTGCACCCGGCAGCGCGGGGAGAAGCGGCCCCCGCCCTCACTGGATTCTAGGAACCCGTAGAATCTCGGGTGGACCACATCAGCAATCTCCCGGATGCCGTCCTTGGGGAGATCATCTCGCTTCTCCCCACCAAGGATTGCTGCCGCACCCAAGTCCTCTCAACTCGGTGGTGCACTCTATGGTGCGCCATGCCCCTTAACCTCGACTATCGTCAGCTATCTCTCTTCAATGATTTTGAAATCCCCATAGCCATCATCTCCTCCCACCAGGGCTCCGTTCAAAGCCTCTGCATCCCATCATGCTACCTAAGCAAGCATACCATGCCCTGCATGGTGGGAGCCTGGCTGGAATCCCCTGAATTCACAAAACAACATCTGCTTGAGTTCTACTATTCCCCTGGAAATCACATACCACATACCGAATGCCATGAACTTGTGCCCTCAGCACCGATGTCCATCTCGCGGTTTTCCTCCTCTCTCCACACCACCACCTTTGTGCTGTGCTACCTACCAGACAATCTGGTACTAAACCTTCGACTCCCATTTCTCAAGAAACTTTCACTTGTGCGAGTTCGTATATCGGAGGCCTCATTGCACAACATCATCCACTCCAGTTGCCCTGCCCTGGAGTGCTCGGTGCTTGTTTTCACAGTTAGAATTGGTTGTCTCCAAATAAAGTCGCCTAACCTTGTAAGAATTGGAATTTCTTTTGACGGAAGGCAGCTCATCATCCAAGATGCCCCTTCACTTCAAAGGTTGATCCTTGATTCTAGTTATTCACTGTTGCAAATAACCGTCCTCTCTGCGCCTAAACTGGAGACCTTGGGTGTAATACATGATATCTGTGCTCATTTCAATATGGTGTTTGGCTCCACAGTTCTTCAGGTACTCTATATTATCATCTACACTTGTAACCATAAGCCGCATTTTAAATTTCTGCGCATAAGTTATATATCATCATGGAGTACACATTTTGTACTAATATTATGTTCTATGCTCAATGAAGAGTTTCTCCATGGATGGCCTATCAATGGTGCTGGATTCTGTCAAGATCTTATATATCCAAATGAATAGTTTTGATCTAAACAAGATTATTGGCTTGCTGCAATGCTTTCAATGTCTAGAGAAGTTGTATATAAAGGTGATAATTTCACGCACATTGGAAGCCCGCATATAGTGTACTAGAATTAACCATTCAGCTGCTGCTCTTTCGACACTCTTTTTTTAGACCTTAACTGTTTTCAATCTTCATGTCTATTTAGGCAACATGACAGGGTAAGAAAGTTATAACCAATCGGTGGATACGTAAGCATTGGGATTTTCTCACTTCTCATGAGATTCGATTGAAGAGAATAACGTAGAACGATATGTAGCCAACCGTGAAAACACTAGATTTGTCACATTCTTCCTGCTGAATGCGAGGTTACTATTGTCCATCAGGCTTAAGTTTATCAGCAGCATGGTTTTGATGGATGGGTATGTCGAAGAGCGAAAAAAGGAGTTTCAGGTGGGCAAAAGAGCTTCTGGACATGTCGGACTTCTGTTTACAACATATTGTGGTCATAATCCAGTAAATTTTACGACCCAGGATGTTCATTCTATGGACCTGACCGATCCATTTGACTGTGACTGCCGAAAACAGTGCTGGAGTTAGATGTTGTTGCCCTTTTCAACATGGTTTTTTTTGTAAACCTGATGAACAATTAACCCTAGTGCTTTTGTACAGTTTGTAAGCTGGAGTTAGATGTTCCTGCCCTTTTCAACTCGGCTGTGACTGTCATATTTTCTTTGAAACAAGGCAAATGGCTTGCCATTTGTTTAATTTAGAGTGAAATATTGTAACAAATCCCAACCAAGGGAAATAACATCACTCTCGCCGGCTGCTTGAGCTCACTGTGCATTACAGAAGCCAAGTGATTAGCCCCCACCAGCACCCACAAACTTATTTCGAACTAGCACATCAAATGGGCTGTAAATTTTCATAGGAAAGGATGCATGACAGTGACACATTTGGATTCTGATATTTGGGACCCGCGAGGAAATAGCCTATCCAAGGTGGTGTCGACTTACTAGCAAGTCAACAAATGATTCTGCCTACCAGCCGTTGGATTGACATCCAACATCTGTCGTGTATATTCTATCTCTTGTCTTGTTCTTCCTCCAGCCGCCCAAACCAAACCACCTCGTCGGCTCCGCCTGCTCCTGCCTCCCATGGCTGGCTGTGCCTCCGCCCTCCCTATCGTATGTACCCTCCAATGTTGGCCAGTCCCTCCCTCTATTCCGCCACATGTCCTGTTATTCTCCGGCTACGTCAGCCCCAACACGCACCCGCACCCGAACCAATCAACCCTCAAACTCCCCTCCGCATGCGACTGGACCGGTGCATCTTCCACAGCTCCTGTTCATTCCGTCCGAGGCCTCGCCGTCATCCTCTGCCTTGCGGCCTTGGTTCGCTCGCTGTGCGCGGTGCACCGCCCTCTTGCGTTGTCAACATCGTCAAGAACCGAGAGGAACAAGGAGATGACTGTACGTGGAGAGGATGATAGTAGGGACCCACCAGCGTCATGGCAGTACCCAAGCAAGTGCCTCTATATTACAAGCCCAAAAATATGGTTCCTCCAAATGGTTGGACATCTGGGGCTCACGCCATTGTCAACATAGTCAATAAATGAGAGAATTACACTACGAGCGGCTCGCACCAGGGACCTAGCAGGCCGCGTAGTTTTTTTGAGGAACAAGCACTTTTAGCAACGGATCAGGGTAACAATGGGGCTGTGCGAGGGCTGTGGCCCATCTAGCCAGGGTTTTATTTATGTTTACCACATCATGAGCCCAGTTGTGTTTTTTTTCTTGCTGAAAATGGCTAGCCTAGTTCTATATCTTTTAAAGAAATACCCAAACGAGGCCTACTTGCTTTATCGGCCCTGCTGGGCTGCAAATCTTTCAAGACGAGGAGAGTTTCATTCGGTTTGCCCAGAAATGGGCTGTACATTTTTAAAACACATCAAACCGGGAATTAGTTTCAATTTTTTTTCAGTACAAGATTTTAAATTCCATTGATTTTTATGCGTGGACAATTATTTGGATTTTATATTTATATAAATTATTTTTCAAAATAGTTTGAATGTGAATTGATATTTCTGGATTAAAAATAGTTGACCGCATCGAAATATGCAAAAGTTCATATACTTTTTAACCGTGGCCACAATATGGGGTGTAATGCTAACAAAAAGAAGATGGGCTCCAAAAAAATTCTTAAGAATTAGCAAATGGGTTGTACATTATTAGAAATAATGGCAGATGGGTTGTATGCTGTTTTCCACGGATTTGAGGCTGACTTGTGCGCCTACTACAGGTTGATGCGTATGCTTTCATAAAAAAAGGTTGACGCACACGCAACGCCCTGTCAGCTTAGTCAACACACGAGAGCAGTGACTGTTGGATGTCCATCCAACGGCTGTCATGCTTCTTCAATCTCTGCTCTTCATGCTCCAGCCGCTCAAACAAGCGCCGGCGGGACTGCCTGCTCCCTCCTCCCGCGGCCGGCTATGCTACCGCGCAGGCCTCACGGCCCCATCGTACTCCCATAGCTGGCCTATCCATCCCTCTACTCACCCACACCTGCTGTTATTCTCCGGGGATGGCAGACGAACCAGTAAACCCTCATACTCCTCCGCGTGGGAAACAACTGCTGAGTATTTCCTGGCTCCGTGTCGTTCCCTTCCTAGGCCTCACCGTCGCCACCGCCCTGGTGCTCTTGGCGTGGCCTGGTCAACATGGTCAATGAACGACATCCATTGGCAATGGACTGTACGTGGAGAGGCTGACAGCTGGGTCCATGGCCACACGCAAGGAAATGCCTCCTTATTACACGCAAAAAAATGATTCCTCCACCTGACAGCTAGGACCCACAAAAAGGGCCTCTGTATTTTGCGAAAAAACGTTCCCCCCGCTGATAGGTCGGACCCACCAGCTATATCTTCGCACGCAAGGAAGTGGCTCCTTATTACGCCCAAAAAATGAATACCCCCTGCTAGCTGGGACCCACCATATTGTTGGGCTGACTTGTGGGCCTACTAAGTTGAAGGGGACAGAGGGCTTTATAAACTTAGTCAATACTCCAGTGACCGTATGATGTCCATCCAACGGCCATAGTGCTTCTTCAACCTCTGGTCTTCTTGCTCCAGCCGCCCAAAGCAGCGCCGGTCGTGTCGCCTACTCCTGCCTCCCATGTCCGGTTGTGCTGTCGCGGAGGCCTCACCGCCACCATACTACTCACACCACTGGCCAGGCCATCCCTCCACTCACCCACACCCCCTGTTATTCTGCGGCAATGGCAGCCTCACACCACAGCCAAACCAGTGAACCCTCGTACTCCTCTTCGCGTGGGCATCAACTGTCGCGTCTTCCCCGACTCCGTGTCGTCCCCTTCGTAGGCCTTGCCATCGTCCACCGCCGTGGTGCTCTCGATGCGGCGTGGTCAATGTGGTCAATGACCGACTTCCATCGGAAGAGTACTGTACGTGGAGAGGCTGACAGCTGGGTCCACGGCAGCCGCAAGGAAGTGCCTCCTTATTACGCGAAAAATAATTATTCCTCCACCTGACAACAGGGACACACCGGACGGGCCACCAGTATTTTGCAAAAAAAATGTTTCCCTCCTGACTGCTGGGACCCACCAGACGGGCCATCGTATTTCACGAAAAAAACGTTCCCCCCGCTATCAGCTCGGACCCACCGGAAGTGCCTCCTTATTACGCATAAAAAATGAATACTCCCCTGCTAGCTGGAACCCACCTTGGTGGGAGGCTAACTTGTGGGCCTACTAAGTTGACGGGGACGGAGGGCTTTGTCAACTTAGCCAATATGAACGATTCTAGCTCCAGTGACCGTACGATGTCCATCCAATGGCCGTAGTGCTTCTTCAACCTCTGGTCTTCTTGCTCCAACCACCCAAAGAAGCACCGGTCGTGTCGCATGCTCCTGCCTCCCGTGGCCGGCTATGCTGCCGCGGAGGCCTCATCGCCCCCTACTATTCCCACCGCTGGCCAGACCCTGTGGCGATGGCAGCCTCACACCGCAGCCGAACCAGTGAACCCTCGTACTCCTGTCCGCGCGGGCTTCCACTGCCGTGTCTTCCCCGGCTCCGCGTCGTCCCATTCCTAGGCATCGCCGTCGTCCACCGCCCTGGTGCTCTCCGCGCGGCGTGGTCAACATGGTCAAGGAACGACTTCCATCGGAAGAGTACTGTACGTGGAGAGGCTAACAGCTGGGTCCACGTCAGCCACAAGGAAGTGCCTCCTTATTACGCGCAAAATAATTATTTCTCCACCTAACAGCAGGGACCCATCGGATGAGCCACCGTATTTCGTGAAAAAACATTCCCACCTGACTGTTGGGACCCACCAGCTACACCTTCACATGCAAGGAAGTGCGTCTGGGCAAAAAAAACTATTCGCCCCCCTGACTGCTGGGACCCACCAGCTACATCTTCGCACGCAAGGAAGTGCCTGATAGTCGGGACCCATCTGGTCGAAGCATACGTAGCATTGTCATGCTGGTCGCGAACGTGTATGTACATAATGGTCGATGTAGAGGCGCACATGTGTCATAGTAGGGGCGCGCACGTGTCGTAGTAGAGGCGCGCACGTATCATGTACACGTACGTACAACGGCCAGGGTGCATGAAATAAAATACGGCCACATACGTACATACGGGCGGCATCTCGAACGCCTACTCGCGCATACGTATGGCCAGGGCTCGTGTACATGGCTGGGTTGGAACAGAAAACTGTGTCGTCGTCGTGTTCATGGGGAGGCAACGGAATCCGTCGTGTTCATCGAGAGGCAATGGAATGCGTCGTGTTCATTGGGAGGCAACGGAACGCATGGGAGCCAACCAGCTTGGACAGAGCAGGCGATGGAAACAAGGCCTGGCGTACCGCAGAACGGAGCAAACGCCCTTGTGTTCGACCGGCCACATTCGAAACGGGATCCTGTTCATCGGAAGGGGTATGGCGTACCGCAAAACAGAGGAAACAGACTTGTGTTGGATCTCCTACAGTCAAAACGGGGTCCTGTTGATTGGGAGGGGTGTGGCGTACCACAAAACGGAGGAAACAGACTTGTGTTGGAGCGCTACGGTCGAAAAGGGGGTCCTGTTCATCCGGACGGGTTTGGCGTGCCGCAAAACAGGACTCCATGGGATACTGTTCATCTCCACCGTCGACCTCCTCCAGCCTCCACGGGCTATTGTTCATCCACCGTTGACCTCCTCCAGCCTCCACCTGCGACTGTTCATCCACGGGCTCCTGTTCATCCAACCTCCACCGCACGCTACTCCAGCGGCTACTGTTCAGCCACCCCTCTACACGGGCTCCTGTTCAACCACCCCTCCATGGACTACTGTTCATCCACCCCTCCACCGTCTACTATTCATCCAGCCCTCCACGGGGTCGTCCTGTTCATACAGCCCTCCACGGGGTCCTGTTCATCCAGCCCCAACCGGCTCGATCGATCGGGGTCCTGTTCATCCACCCCACCGCGCACTGTTCATCCAACCCCCCCTGCAACGCTCACTATTCATCCAAAGGCAGCATCGATCGGCTTCAGCTAGCAGCAGTAGCGAAGGAATCGCTCGATCGGGTTCAGTTAACAGCCATCGATCGATCACTCGGGTTCAGTAACGCGTAGCCTGCAGTGCAATCGCTCAGGTTTAGTTAGAGCCCCACGCCTTGCACACACGCGCGTACGTGTACGAGAGAAACATGCGTCGCTCGGCCCCGACCACCCACCGTAACCGGGAACACCCCAATATTTTCCTCGCCCTCGCTTCTACCACGGTTTTTTCCGTCATGGACGGCCCAAAGAATGTCATCCAGCTGCGTCTCCAGCCCGCCCAAGACGAAAAGCCCATTTTCTGTCATAATTTTTTGTCATAGAAGTAGGAGCCCACCACATCTATCATGATACTGGTTTTGTCACAATTATCGTCATAGAAGCGTCATAAGTATGACAGGAAAAAAATCGTTCGGCCCAAAATGTCACGGATGTGTCTTTTTTTTGTAGTGCATATTATTGTAATAAGTTTTCTTTTGAGACATTTGATGTAATAAGTGTGTGATTGCTACTCTGTTATAAATGCTCAAGTACTGTGCGTGTCAGCATTACTGATCCAGGGATGACACTGATGCACAGAGATCAGACTGTTTGAGGTCTGGTCGCTACAAGATGGTATCAGAGCACACACTGACTATAGGAGACGACCACTAAGCTAAAGCCCTATATCACTACTATCTTCTCATTTCTGACTCCTCTCCCTTTTCTACTCTCTAGGATGGTGAATGCAAGGAACAAGTTCACCCAACCGGATGAAGATACACCTGGACGACATTTGAAGGAAGTTACTAGATACCTGAACATCGGGATACCAAGCTTCACCGGGACCTACATCGCCACTTTACCAGAAGAGGATCGTTGGATGATTCGAGTTCAAGTTCCAGGAAGGATGTTCATGCCAATCACTGAGCCCATAGAGTTTTCCTTTGATGCATCAACCTGGAGTCTAGGAAAGAGGATGGCAGCCCACATCACCATGGGACGCATTGGAGAAGTTTACCATAAGGACCTCAAGGATACAATCTACCAGATTTTTGGGTGCCGAGATAAGCAATGGGAGATGATCAGCACCAGGAGGGACATGTCTATTGCAGCATTCATCCAGGAGTTAAACCAGCACATTCGTCGCCAGGAGAACCAGATGTGCGCAGGCATGATAGATTTGAAGAAGGCAATGACCAGGATCACAGAGCTGGAGGAAGAACTCAAGTCTACATGCGATGGATATGAGGAGAAAATGACTATACTCGTGGAGAAGAATGACGATTTGACGAGGAAGCTAGGAGTATTCATGGGAGACCCCGCGCCAGGAGGAGAAGACGATGATTCCACTTGCCCGGAGAACTACATCATCATCGACGACACTGATTCGGACCCCGATGATAGCGATGATGACTATGTTGATGAAGCTGGAGCAGATATCATGGAGTCTTCCACCGATCAAGTTTTCTAGTCGACCACCATATCAGTAGTAGTATTCCCCCATGTATATAGTATAGTCCGAGCACTTTTGTAACGATAGTTAGATCGATGTATGCCCTTGTTTGAATTGATTGAAGTGATATGTTTGTGTTTATCTCATGTGCATATGGGTAGTGTTTTCCCTCTAGATTTTATTCTATGCTATTTTCTCATCTTTTCTAAACCCATTAGATGCCTCCGAGACGCGACAATGGATTTGCTTTCCCACCGGAGCTCACTTAGTTGATCCAGCAGCAGAATGCCTTGATGCAGATACTAGTCCAGAATCAAAATCAGCGGAATAACAACAACAACCCACCACCACCACCTGTTGATCACTTAGCCCGTTTCCTAAGGATAAATCCGCCGGTGTTCTCCAGTAGCACCGAGCCGATAGTTGTAGATGATTGGCTCCGCAAGATTGGAAGGGTGTTGACCACTGTAGGATGCACAGATGCGGAGAGAGTGCGATTTGCCGCACATCAGCTTGATGGACCCGCAACATCATGGTGGGAAAAGTTCAAAGCCACTTACCCCATCGACATTGTCACATGGGACCAGTTTCAGCAGGCTTTTCGCACATCCCATGTTTCAGCAGGAGCTATGGCCATGAAGAAGCGCAAGTTTCACAACTTGCACCAAGGAGGACACACAGTGGGACAGTATGTGGATGATTTTAGTAAGTTAGCACGTTATGCCCCGGATGACTTTGCTATGGATGCAGCTAAGCAGGAGAAGTTTCTGGAAGGACTGAATGATGAGCTGAGCATGCAGTTGATGGTGGCAACCTTCAACAACTACCAGGAGTTGGTAGATAGAGCTCTTATGATTCAAGGGAAGCAACAACAGATTGACAACCGCAAGAGGAAGTATCGACAAGGGAAGCACAATTCAGGAGCTCAGCAGAGGCCCCGTTTTACCCCGGACTTGGGAGGACACATTCACCATAACCATGGAGGTCACAATTCCAATGGAGGGAGTTCGCATAACCATAGTGGCCTCAAGAATGGGAATGGGAATGGAGGAAGCAACGGCCAGAACCGTTCCAACCCAGCAACGCCCGCCAAGAAGGATCTAAGTCACATTACTTGTTTCAAGTGCGGGAAGAATGGACATTACGCCACGGAGTGTTCTGAAGCAAAGAATGGAAATGTCAATGGAAGCTTTGTGAAGAAGCCCAACCCTTTCAACAGGGGACAGGCAAACCACATTAGCGTGGAGGAGGTTGAAGCGCAATCCGATGCAGTTATAGGTAAGTTTTTGGTTAAGTCATTTACTGCAATCATTCTTTTTGATACTGGTGCATCGCATTCATACATATCAAGGGGATTTGTGGATAAGTATAACCTACCAAACCAAGCCCTTAGGTCACCCATGTTAGTAACTGAGGGAGTCCTGGATTAGGGGGTGTCCGGATGACGGGACTATGACCTTTGGCCGGACTCCCGGACTATGAAGATACAAGATTGAAGACTTCGTCCCGTGTCCGGATGGGACTTTCCTTGGCGTGGAAGGCAAGCTTGGCCATACGGATATGTAGATCTCCTCCCATTGTAACCGACTCTGTGTAACCCTAGCCCTCTCCGGTGTCTATATAAACCGGAGGGTTTTAGTCCGTAGGACGAACAACAATCATACCATAGGCTAGCTTCTAGGGTTTAGCCTCTCTGATCTCATGGTAGATCTACTCTTGTACTACTCATATCATCAATATTAATCAAGTAGGAGTAGGCTTTTACCTCCATCGAGAGGGCCCGAACCTGGGTAAAAACATCGTGTCCCTTGTCTCCTGTTACCATCCGCCTAGACGCACAGTTCGGGACCCCCTACCCGAGATCCGTCGGTTTTGACACCGACATTGGTGTTTTCATTGAGAGTTCCTCTGTGTCGTCATCTTTAGGCCCGATGGCTCCTCTGATCATCAACAATGACGTGGTCGAGGGTGAGACTTTTCTCCCCGGACAGATCTTCGTATTCGGCGGCTTTGCACTGCGGGCCAATTCGCTTGGCCATCTGGAGCAGATCGAAAGCTACGCCCCTGGCCATCAGGTCAGATTTGGAAGCTTGAACTACACGGCCGACATCCGCGGAGACTTGATCTTCGACGGATTGGAGCCATGGCCGGGTGCGCCGCACTGTCACGATGGTCATGATCTAGCTCTGCCGCCGAACAGTGCCCGGGAGGCCACCCCGGTGTCCGCTCCGACCCTTAGTTCGGAGCTGACTGCCCCAATCGAGGATGGATGGCTAGACACTGCCTCGGGGGCTGCAACCTCCACGGCGATCGAGCCGAACACCAGTCTTGTCCTTTGCGAAGCTCGCGACTCCAAGGTGCTGGACTCCTCTCTGGACTCCGAACCTTCCGTGCCCCTGTCGATCAAATCCAATTGGGCGCCGATCATGGAGTTCGCCGCCGCGGACATCTTTCAACATTCGCCCTTCGGCAACATTCTGAATTCACTAAAGTATCTCTTCTTATCACGAGAGTCCTGGCCGGACTATGGTCAGCAAGGATGGGATACGGATGATGAAGAAATTCAAAACCCACCCACCGCCCACTTAATAGCCACTATCGATGATTTAACCGACATGCTCGATTTCGACTCCGAAGACATCGACGGTATGGATGACGATGCAGGAGACGACCAAGAGCCAGCGCCTCTAGGGCACTGGAAGGCTACCTCGTCATACGACATATACATGGTGGACACCCCAAAAGAAGGGAATGGCGATGGAACAACGGAGGATGACCCCTCCAAGAAGCAGCCTAAGCGCCGGCGTCAGCAGCGCCGCTCTAAATCCTGCCAAAGCAAAAACGGTGAATCCGGCACGGGAGATAATAACACCCCGGACAGTGCCGAAGACAACCCCCTCCAGTAGGATTCAGCACAGGAGGATGGAGAAGCCAGCCCTCATGAGAGAGCGACAGACAGGGAGGTCGAGGATGATAATTACATGCCTCCCTCCGAAGACGAGGCAAGCCTCGAAGATGACAAATTTGTCGTGCCTGAGGATCCCGTCGAACAAGAGCGTTTCAAACGCAGGCTTATGGCCACGGCAAGCAGCCTCAAGAAAAAACAGCAGCAACTTAGAGCTGACCAAGACTTGCTAGCCGACCGATGGACTGAAGTCCTTGCGGCCGAAGAGTATGAACTCGAACGCCCCTCCAAGAGCTACCCAAAGCGCAGGTTGCTACCCCGATTAGAGGAGGAAGCACCTAAACCTACATCACCAGCGCATGACGCGGCCGACCGGCCACCTCGTGGCTGCGACAGAGAGGCCTCTCGGCCATCGATTCAAGCTGCACCCCGGCGCCGCTATACCAAGGCACGGGGAAACGCGCCGGACCTATGAGACACATTGGAGGACAAGGTAAGGCAAACAAGATCGATCTACGGATCGTGTGGGTGCCCCACGGCACGCGGCGACAACCGTCATGCCGGACATGGCAAATACGGCCAGGCTGAACACAGCAGACAAAGCTCATTTGAGCTACGTCGTTATATAGTCCAGTACAGAGGCACCACACACCCACTATGCTTCACAGATGAAGTAATGGATCATCAAATCCCCGAGGGTTTTAAACCCGTAAACATCGAATCATACGATGGCACAACAGATCCTGCGGTATGGATCGAGGATTATCTCCTTCATATCCACATGGCCCGCGGTGATGATCTACACGCTATCAAATACCTCCCACTCAAGCTTAAAGGACCAGCTTGGCATTGGCTTAACAGCTTGCCAGCAGAGTCAATTGGTTGCTGGGAGGACCTAGAGGCCGCATTCCTTGACAACTTCCAGGGCACCTATGTGCGACCACCAGACGCCGATGACCTAAGACACATCATTCAGCAGCCAGTGGAATCGGCCAGACAATTCTGGACACGGCTTAACCAAGAAAAATCAAATAGTCGACTGTCCGGACGCAGAGGCCCTCGCAGCCTTCAAACATAACATCCGTGACGAATGGCTTGCCTGGCACCTAGGACAGGAAAAGCCGAAATCCATGGTAGCCCTCACAACACTCATGACCCGCTTTTGCGCGGGAGAAGACAACTAGCTAGCTCGTAGTAATAACATGACCAAGAGCCCTGGTAATTCGGATACCAAGGACAACAATGGCAGGTCGCGTCGCAACAAGCACAAGCGCCGCATTAATGGCGACAATATTGAGGATACGGCAGTTAATGCCGGATTCAGAGGCTCTAAACCCGGTCAGCGGAAAAAGCCATTCAAAAGAAATACTCTGGGCCCGTCCAGTTTGGACCGGATACTCGATTGCTTGTGCCAGATACACGACACGCCCGAAAAACCAGCCAATCACACCAACAGGGTTTGTTGGGTGTTCAAGCAGGCAGGCAAGTTAAGCGCCAAAAACAGAGACAAGGGGCTGCATAGCGATGACGAGGAGGAGCCCCGGCCGCCGAACAATAGGGGACAGAAGGGTTTTCCCCCACAAGTGCGGACAGTGAACATGATATACGCAACCCACATCCCTAATAGGGAGCGGAAGCATGCACTCAGGGACGTATATGCATTAGAGCCAGTTGCCCCAAAGTTCAACCCATGGTCCTCCTGCCAGATCACCTATGATCTAAGGGACCACCCCACTAGCATCCATCACGGCGGATTCGCCGCATTGGTTCTAGACCCAATCATTGACGGATTTCACCTCACTAGAGTCCTCATGGACGGCTGCAGCAGCCTGAACCTGCTTTATCAGGATACAGTGCGAAAGATGGGCATAGATCCCTCAAGGATTAAACCCACAAAGACGACCTTTAAAGGCGTCATACCAGGTGTAGAGGCCAGCTGTACAGGCTCAGTTACACTCAAAGTGGTCTTCGGATCCCCGGATAATTTCCGAAGCGAGGAGTTAATCTTCGACATAGTCCTGTTCCACAGTGGCTATCATGCCCTGCTCGGGCGAACCGCATTTGCAAAGTTCAATGCGGTGCCGCACTACGCATACCTCAAGCTCAAGATGCCAGGCTCTCGAGGAGTCATTACGGTCAATGGAAACACCGAACGCTCTCTCCGAACAGAGGAGTACACGGCGGCCCTCGCGGCGGAAGTACAAAGTAGCCTCTCAAGGCAATTCTCCAGTCCGACTGTTAAACGTCCGAACACCGTCAAGCGCGCACGAAGTAACTTACAACAAGACCGTCTGGCATGTTCCGAGCAAGCATAGTAGTGCGGCCCCAACCCCAGCCCTCGCGAGATTGCGAAACCAGTACCACGCATACATAATTATGCTCTGGAAATACCATGGGCATAAGGGGAGGGGCACAACCACGGCACGCCCAGAATGCGTCTTACCCGCACTAGGGGCTCCTGATTTTGTCATTTCTCTTTTCTTACTTTCAGGACTCCACTCTCAGGAAGGCCTGTCCGGCAGTACAATCGTCGAACACACGATGCAACAACCAAGGAGACAGCAAGCCACGTCGAATGTCCAGGTGGTCTCTATAATCAGCTAAATACCTGTCTTACTTAAAGTTTCGCAGCTTGCCCCTGGAGGGGGACATGTCAAATAATCCCATCTCTTGCTTATCGCACTATTTGTATCGCTCTGCTTTCGCCGCAGCCTTTTAATAAACAATACATAGCTTTTGCCTATTATTGCATTCATTTTTTATGTAAATATGTTCAGTTATGACATTATGCAACCGTACACTTTGGTACGACCAATACACCAGGGGCTTAAGTACCCCAGAATATGGTGTGAGAAGACCGAACACTCTCACGAGTGTGGCACCCCGAACTTATAGTATTATATGCATCGGCTCTGAATCATGTCTTGGGTCAATAGTTGGGTTTGCCCGGCTCCCATGTTTTGGTACCTTACGTTCCGCTATATTGGCTAAGGTAGCGCTGGGAGAACTACTGCGATTGTGCCCCAGTTGAGCTGGGTTAAGCACCTCAGTAGAGAAAGCTAAAACTGACCATCATGATAAGGCGAGAGCTGGTCGCTGTTCGAGAGGTTTTTCGAGTCCCTAAAGACTTATGCCGCTTAGAGCGAAGAGCTGCCTTTGTACGGCCTAGGCGTGGATAGCGCCCCGAACTCGGTCTTCCGAATACTAGGGGCTTCGCCGAAATTTAAAATTATAGAATTCCATGGCTAAGTGAGAGTGATAAAGCATTATAGTCCGATTGCCTTGTTCGTTGTGCTGAGCGCCTCCCTCGAAGGACCCAAGAATGGGAACAAGAGCGCTCAGGTTTATCCCGAACACCCCAGCACTCGTGGCATGGGGATAGAAGCCGACAACTTGCATCTCTCAGATTTAATAAACGACCGCACAGAAGGTAATATTTTAAATTCAAAAAGCGTTGCTTAGCGCATATGAACAAGTTTTCAGTGCACAGGATAAACATGAGCGAGTTTACTCAAAAATTAAATCCTTGGAACATTCGTTCGCCACAAGGCGGGCACCCTTCAGGACGCCCTCATAATACATCTCGGGCATGCGATGCTCCTTCCCCTCTGGTGGCCCATCTGTCACCAGCTTCTCAGCATCAATCTTGCCCCAGTGCACTTTAGCACGGGCAAGGGCCCTACGGGCGCCTTCGATGCATACGGAGCGCTTGATGACTTCAAGCCGTGGACATGCATCCACCAGCCGCCTCACCAGCCCAAAGTAGCTCCCAGGCAGGACCTCCCCAGGCCATAGTCAGACTATCAGGCCCTTCATGGCCTTTTCAGCTACCTTATGGAGCTTGAGCAGCTGCTTCAGCTGGTCGCTCAAGGGCACCGGGTGTCCGGCCTCAACATACTGGGACCAGAACACCTTCTCCGTCGAGCTCCCTTCCTCGGTTTGGTAAAATGCGGCGGCGGCGGACACACTGCAGGGCAGATCTGTGAATGCTCCTGGAGAGCTCCAGACTTGGGTAAGTAACAAGTAATTTACTTTCACGTGCTTGCTTTGCATAAAGAATGCCTTACCCGCCGCTATCTTTTTCATCGCCTCAATTTCCTGGAGGGCCTTTTGGGCTTTGGCCTTGGCAGATTTGGCGCTTTCAAGTGCCAAGGCGAGCTCGGACTCTCGTGTCTTTGAGTCAAGCTCTAAACTCTCGTGTTTTTTCACAAGAGCATTGAGCTCTTGCCGCACCTCCGCCACCCGCGCCTCTTGTTTCTCTCGCTCGGTGCGCTCCACGGACGCATTGTCTTCGGCCTTAGACAGCGCTTCCTTCAGGGTCGCCACCTCGGCTGTGGCCCCTGTAAACATTCACGTTGGTCCTGTCACTATTTGCAACTAGGTATTTTTATATATACTTACATAAGGTACTACCTACCTTCCTTGTCCTCGAGCTGCTTCTTGGCAAGGCCGAGCTCATTCTCGGACCGCTCGAGGCTCTGCTTCAATGCATCGACCTCCGCAGTCAGTGCGGCAGAGGTCAGAAGCGCAACCTGCATTCCCATATTGACGTATTTATGTTAGACTCCTGCGTATATCTTTTTAGATCCTCAGTCCGTCTTTTCTTTCCAAACACCAAACTGAGCATCAAGGGCTACTGTCTATGCGGTAACATTTTTTACATGTTCTAAACGCATACCTCGAAGCCTGTTAGAAGGCTGGCACAGGCTTCTGTCAGCCCACTCTTGGTGGACTGAACCTTGTGGATCACCGCACTCATAACAGTGTGGTGCTCCTTGTCGATGGAGGCGCCGTTAAGCACCTCCAGCAAATTGTCCGGTGCCTCCGGTTGGACAGAGGCCACCGGCATTGTAGGCTTGCCCTTCTTACGAAGGGGCCGCCTGCTGAACTCCGGAACCACTAAAGGTTCCGGTGCGGTGTCCGGCCTAGGGCCGGACTTAGATCCCTCTAGGGTTTTATCCCCTTTGCGCCTGGGGTCTGGAAGGTCGCCTTGTGGCGCCTCCGGGGCTACCTCCTCCTGGCCTGGCCCCTTATGGGACTCCACCTCGGCATCGTCCATGGGGTGAGGGGAGGTAGAAGTCGGGAGTGAAAGGCTATTCACATCCGACGAATCCAGGGATCCGCTCGACGGAGCGTCGAGCTGGGCTTTGGGCGGACTGCATGATTATGTTCGGCATTAGAAGATAATGTGCACTAAAGGAACGCCATGAGTTATTCTGGTATCCGGATACTTACGATGTTGCCAAGGGCATGGCCCTGGATGGCCACTCCTCTCCGCCGTCTTCGGCGTCAGAGGCATAGTCCGTAAGAAGGGTCTTCCCCTTCTTGGACCCTCCGGCCTCCCTAGTTGGGGCGGCCTTCCTTTTCTTTCCTCCCCCCATTGGAGGGGGAGAGGCTTCTTCTTCTTCCTCCTCGTCTTCGGAGGAGGAGTGCGCTTTAGGGTCGTCAGGCGATGAGTCCGACACCACCAGGCGCCGGGAACACTTTCGAGTTCCCGTGGCCTTCTTCTTGGCCTTCTTCTCCGGCACCACGTGAGGTGCCGGAACCAGCAGCTTCATCAAGCGGGCGTCTTCTGGGCCTTCGGGCAAAGGAGCCGGACAGTCGATTTGTCTGGACGTCCTCTTCCAGTCCTGTCAAAGGAGCGGGAGCTTAGATCCCGCATAGAGTCAAACTATGAAAAACAAGTATCCTGTAAAGGGTAAAACAAGCTTACTGCGCTGGCTCGGCGCTTCGCGCAGAATCCGCGATCCTCGGTAATGGGAGGGGAAACCTCGGAGCCCTTGAATAGCACCTTCCAGGCGTCTTCGTGTGTTGTGTCAAAGAGCCTGGACAAAGTCTGGTGCTGGGCCGGGTCAAACTCCCACAAGTTGAAAGCCCGTCGTTGACACGGGAGGATCCGGCGGAAGAGCTTGACCTGGACTACGTTGACAAGTTTGACCTTCTTGTCCACCAGGTTTTGGACGCAGGTTTGGAGTCCGGTCACCTCTTCCGAATTACCCCACAACAGGCCCATCTCTTTCCAAGAGGTGAGCCGTGTGGGGATGCCAGATCGGAATTTGGGGGCCGCCGCCCATTCAGGGTCGCGTGGCTTGGTGATGTGGAACCACCCCGATTGCCACCCCTTGATGGTTTCCACAAAGGAGCCCTCCAGCCATGTGACGTTGGGCATCTTGCCCATCATGGCGCCTCCGCACTCCGCTTGTCGGCCTCCCACAACCTTCGGCTTGACATTGAAGGGCTTTAGCCATAAGCCGAAGTAGGGCTTGATGTGGAGGAAGACCTCGCACACGATGATGAATGCTGAGATGTTGAGGATTAAGTTCGGGGCCAGATCATGGAAATCCAGGCCGTAGTAGAACATGAGCCCCCGGACAAATGGGTGGAGTGGGAAGCCCAGTCTGCAGAGGAAATGGGGGAGAAACACAACCCTCTCATGGGGCCTAGGGGTGGGGATGAGCTGCCCCTCATCTGGGAGCCGGTGCGCGATGTCGTTGGACAAGTATCCGGCTTTCCTCAACTTTTTGATTTGCCCCTCCATGACGGAGGAAGCCATCCACCTGCCTCCCGCTCCGGACATGGTTGGCGAAGGTTGAGGTGGGAAGTGCGGACTTGGGCGCTGGAGCTCGAGTGCGTGGAGATGGATAAGCAAAGGAGGAAGAAGGCGTAAATGGAAAGAGTGGATCCTTATCCCCTTATATGGGCGGACGAAACTATGTACCCCCACCAGCCTACTAAAACTCGCTTATCTCCCAAGAACCGTGATTAATGGCGCGGTTGGGTTACCCACGCCCATATTGATGAGAATCCTGGAATAAGGGGACACGATCTCTGCTTTGACAAGACGTGCCAAGGAAACCGCCTCGCTAAGCGTGCTGAGGTGGGACATAAAACAATTCGAATAAAGGCTTGGCCGTGGCATGATGTCATGCTACGGAATACGTCAGCAGATTAGATTTGTACAAATATTATTCTCTCTACGGTGGTATGTGGAACTTATTTTGCAGAGCCGGACACTATCCTTGTGTTCAACATCTTATGAAGTATTCGGAGGAGGAACCTGCCTTGCAATGCCGAAGACAATTTGTGCACCGGACTTGTCGTCATTGAAGCCTGGTTCAGGGGCTACTAAGGGAGTCCTGGATTAGGGGGTGTCCGGATGACGGGACTATGACCTTTGCCGGACTCCCGGACTATGAAGATACAAGATTGAAGACTTCGTCCCGTGTCCGGATGGGACTTTCCTTGGCGTGGAAGGAAAGCTTGGCGATACGGATATGTAGATCTCCTCCCATTGTAACTGACTCTATGTAACCCTAGCCCTCTCCGGTGTCTATATAAACCGGAGGGTTTTAGTCCGTAGGACGAACAACAATCATACCGTAGGCTAGCTTCTAGGGTTTAGCCTCTCTGATCTCGTGGTAGATCTTGTCACATCCCTAGCTGCTGGTAGTGCTCTAGGCTAGCTCATGTGTGCATCATGTTTAAATTCTGAAAATTTGAACTGAGGGAATTTTGGAAGCCTCAAAAACTTAAATAAAAGAGGGGCAAAAACCCTAAAAATCTCATTCATTGTTCCAAAATGCTCTTCTTAAATGTTTGATAATTTTTGGCAAGGGTTCTGGTCCCAACCAAAATATTGAACATTTTTAAGGATTTATTTTTGGGACTTTGAATTTAAATCAATACTATTTAGAATTTGAACTTATATCCAAATATTACTGAATATATGTTCAAATAACTGAAACATTTTTATGTGCTTTGGTATAATTCCATTGTGCTAAATAAAATGTTCAGGGGAATTTTGTCACTGTTTTTGAATTTGTTTTATTTCAAAACAGTGGCAAAAGATTAAATAAAAACAAAACAGAAGAAAAAAATAAAAAGAACAGAGCCTACCCGGCCTCACCCGTGCAGCCCACCAGAGCCGGCCCAGCTCCTGTGCTGGTCCAGCACTGTGTGGCCCAGCCCACCTCCTCCTCCCTGTCGCCTTCCTCCTCGCGCCAGTAGGCAGAGGAGGGACACGGCGCGCGCGCCCGAGCTCGCCACGCCACCACCCTGCTCGTCTGCATCGTCTGGCCACCGCGACGCCGCGCGTCATCTCCTCGGCGCCGCCCCGACCCCCCTGGACCCCCTCGCTCTCTCCCTCTCCCTTGTATCTCTCCTCTGCTTCCTCTCTCTCTCACTCACCGAGCGCAGCCGCAGCCACGCCACCGTAACGCCGCGGCCACCGTCTCCCCCTCGACCCCTCGCTGTGCTTGCGAGCTCCGCCTCGACCCCCTCTTCCTCCCCACCGATCCACGGCCCTCCGGAAGCCCTGCATCGCCGCCCACGTCGCCGTTCCCCTTCTCGGCCACCGGAGATCGTCGCCGTCGATTCGCTGCACTCCGGCCGCCCCCGAGCCCACTAACCCTCCCTACAGCTCCGTGGTGAGCCTCCGTGCAAAACCCCTCTCTCTCCCTCGCGTTTGCGAGCTCTAGGCCATAGCTCCGCCGCGGCCGAACTCCGGCCGCCGCTGACCTCGTCACCGCCGTCACTACAGCCGCTTGAGCTCGTCTCGGAGCGTGTCACCGCACTCAGGAAGCCACCAGGAGCCTAACGCATATCCTAACTCGCCCTCCCGTGCACCACAGCGCCAACCCCGCACTCACCGAACTCCGGCGCCGCCGCGAGCTCCGTTCCGGCGAGCCCCGGCGTTCCCGTAGCCTCCCACCTACCCCATCAGATGCGGGAGAGCCCGGGCTACGTCCCGGTGCCCTCAGCCGCCGCCTCCGTCGCCTTTAGCGCAAGTCCGGCGTGCCCCGCCGTGTTCTGTGGTCGCCGCCGGCTGGTCTCCGGCGTGCTGACGTGGCGTCGTCATTAGGGGCTAATGACCCTGCTAACTAACCCTGTGACACTGACAGCGGGCCCCGTAGCGGGTCAAAGCCCGAGTCAACGCGGGATTAGCCCCTGTGTCACTGACGTGTGGACCCCACACGTCAGGTTTGACCCGAGCCGGCCCCTGTTGACTTGCTGACGTCATGCCAACGTCATGCTGACGCAGTAATGTTTTCTGGATTTAATTTAATTCTGAAATTCCAGAAAATTGTAAAAACTTCTAAAAATCATAGAAATTCAACCGTAACTCCAAATGAGATAAATTATATATGAAAAATTATCAGAAAAATTCAAGGAATCCATCTGTTCCATTTTCATGCATGTTAGAACAACTTATAGATGCTGTTTAGCACAAATTATATAAAGGGCATTTAAATAATCACATATGGAGCTTGAATTTGAATCTTATATTCAAACCAACTTCATTTAATCTGTTGCTAGTTGCATTAGCCCAAAACACATTCATTTTGCCATGTCATGATCATGCATCATATTGTGCATTGCATTGATTGTGTTCCCTTCTGTGTTGCCGGTATTTGTCCCCTCTCGATAGACGTGATACCGATGATGTGACCGTTGACACTGATGAAGACTCAATGTTATCTTCAGAAGTGCCAGGCAAGCAAAACCCCCTTGTTCATTCCGATACAATCCCACTCTCTCGCTCCTGCTCTCTTTTACTGCATTAGGACAACACCGATTCAAGTGTTACATGCTGCGGTAGTTGAACCCCTTTATCCTCTGCATGACCTGTCATTGCCACAGTAAATAGATGAAACCCACTAGCATGAGTAGGAGTTGTTTGAGCCCTGTTGTGCCTACTCATTCATGTTTGTTTGTCATGCCTGCTACTGCTTAGAGTTGAGTCAGGTCTGATTCATCGGGGATGAATTAGAGGTGTGTGAACATGTCCTACTGTGTGTGAGCTAAGTGTGTGAACACGATTTGGTAAAGGTAGCGGTGAGAGGCCATGTAGGAGTACATGGTGGGTTGTCTCATTGAAGCCGTCCTCAGGAACTGAGTTCTGTGTTTGTGATCCATGATTCAGCTACTACCATACATTGGGCCCTGAAATATGACCCCGCTCGACTTCTTATTCACCCTTGTCCTCTGTCCAGGAGTTGCAAGTAGTTTCTGGTGTTTGTAGTATGCTGGAGGCCGTGGACAGCACTGAC
Organism: Triticum dicoccoides; assembly: GCF_002162155.2. NCBI lineage: Eukaryota > Viridiplantae > Streptophyta > Magnoliopsida > Poales > Poaceae > Triticum > Triticum dicoccoides. The sequence goes on from NC_041389.1 coordinate 291,668,907, forward strand.
CGTAGGGGTGGGCTGTGATGCGGTAGGCACGTGGCCGGGTATACCGGGCGCCCTTTTTGGTGTCACGGAACCCTGTTCACATCGTTTGGGGCTGTGAGCGAAACTCCGGCCGGATCTCCTCATGGATGGAACCCGAATAGGCGATAAACCTGGACTAGAGACTTAGGTGTTTAGGTAGGTCGTGGTCTACACCCACGTCGGCTTTCGCTTGAAGTCTGCCGAGCACATGTCGTGTGCAGACGCTAAGTGGTGGAAACATGTATGAAGAAGTACACCCCTGCAGGGTTAATATCATCTATTCGAATAGCCGTGTCCGCGGTAAAGGACTTCTGGGTTGCTTATATCAGTTCATAGACAAGTGAAAGTGGATACTCTAAAATACGCAAGATAAGCGTGAGTGCTATGGATGGCGTTCTCGTAGGGAGACGGGAGCGGATCCATAGTGGTGTATTGATATGGGGAATATGTGGACTCGTGTGCGCCACCTCAAAAGAGTTACATTGCAGTCGTAGTTCAGGATAGCCACCGAGTCAAAGCTGGCTTGCTGCAGTTAAACCCCACCATCCCCTTTGTTGATAATGATGCATATGTAGTTAGTTCTGATGTAAGTCTTGCTGGGTACATTTGTACTCACGTTTGCCTATTTTATGTTTTTGCAGAGAGACTTCGGTCTCACTAGTAGTTTCGCGTGGACTTCGACGTTTAGCTTGTTACCTCAGCTACGATCTTGTGCCCCGGCAGGATCTGGTAGATAGTCAGGCTTCTCAGCCCTTTTCAGTTATAGATGTCTGTACCCAGACATGATAGCTTCCGCTTGTGCTTTGATTTGTATGCTCTAATTGTTGGGTCATGAGACCCATGTTTGTAATATCTCGCTCCTCGGAGCCTATTGATTAAAATACTTGATTTGTAGAGTCATGTTGTGATGCCATGTTGTATTTGCACATATCGAGCATATTGTGTGTATGTTATTGAAATGCTTGGTATGTGTGGGATCTGACCATCTAGTTGTTTATCTTTAGTAGCCTCTCTTACCGGGAAATGTCTCCTAGTGTTTCCACTGAGCCATGGTAGCTTGCTACTGCTCCGGAACACTTAGGCTGGCCGGCATGTGTCCTTCTTCGTTCCTGTGTCTGTCCCTTCGGGGAAATGTCACGCGATGAATACCGGAGTCCTGTTAGCCCGCTACAGCCCGGTTCACCGGAGTCCTGCTAGCCCAGTGCTACAGCCCGGATTCACTCGCTGATGACCGACACGTTCGATGCTGGGTCATGGATGCCTGTCCCTGTAAGTCTGTGCCACTTTGGGTTTACGACTAGCCATGTCAGCCCGGGCTCCTTATCATATGGATGCTAGCGACACTATCATATACGTGTGCCAAAAGGCGCAAACGGTCCCGGGCAAAAGTAAGGCGACACCCGTGGGATTACCGTGCGTGAGGCCGCAAAGTGATATGAGGTGTTACATGCTAGATCGATGTGGCATTGAGTCGGGGTCCTGACAGCGTTGGTATCAGAGCTTGACTGCCTGTAGGATTACCAAGCCAAACTGGTCGAAGTTGAGTCTAGAAATTCTTTAGTTATATAAGGGAATTGATTGTGGGATGGAACGTAAGGCTCTTTTTACTCCTTACACCTTATGCCTTCTGATCTGAGTCATCATCATCTCTTCTACGGGGATTAAGAACTAGGCTATCTCTTCTTTCTATCAGGATCACGTGTTACTAATCCGTAGACTTATAGATTGTTGGACTTAAGCCTCGTTTCAGTTTCTACTACTTCTGTATGTTAATTGTTGATCTCGAAATCTTGATATTGTGCTTCTGAGTGGTTATGCCACCATTTTTGTGAATGTCTCAAATCTTTTCTGAGCATTTACAGTCGTTATGCTGTCCGAGTCATCCCAGGTTTCTAAGTAGTTTGATGCATTTGCAAATCCTTTCTTCCCGTTTCAATGTTCCCATGGGCCAGATTAACCACACTAATCAGTGAGTTGAGGTACTCCGTTACCTTGACATATATGTTGGAAATATTATTATGACCCTAGGTGTCTCAGGGGATCATCTAGTGGTCTAGCCATGATTTGTGTCCTAGTGTGATGATTCTGGCCTTTATTCTCAAAAGCATCCTGTGATGCTATTTAGTTAGTAGGTATTCTATTCCTGGGTTCTTGAACCCGAGATTCACTCTACCTACTTCATGTTGATAGTAATTGCTAGTGCCTTTAGGATATTAGTAACCTTTGCGATAGTCCTTGAAGTCCGTGGTATCTTCTTCTTCCAAATACCATGAACTACTTATGGCAGAAGTTCCTCGTTGAACTGAAATATCACAACAAGATTATTCTTGATGAGTTCTCCATTCATAAATCGTGACTCTGCCAGTTCTACCTTTCTGCATGGGTTATCCGGAAGAAATATGTTGAACTTCGTTCGACATGCTAATCCATGCATCCACAACTCAGAAAATCATATGTTCTTTTGAGTTGTCCCATCTTAGTTGTTTCCGACCCTCGCCTATCAATTGATAGTCAAGAGTATGCGTGCATTCGTTCGTCGATGCCTATTACCCTTGTGGTCCGCCAAGCCATTCTATTTTAGAATGAATAGGAGAAACAAACTCCAGTACCTCATCCATATCTAGGATTGGGTCAAAGTAGTTGAATTCCGCAGATCAAATGCCAATCTAGCTTTTGGTTCTGTTCTACCTTGGAGTACTACCCCCTTCATGTCAGAATTGTCATGAGAACTGCACCAACTTTCATGAATTTTGACGTAGTAATACTTCTCACCATCATTAGTCATTCCTCGGCCATCGTGTTGATGCAACCGGAATACCGACAAATGAATTGTGATGTGTGAATTCAATACTCCCAGCAACCTCGTTGCTTGGTAGTTAAGGGACAATAATTTCATTCTTAGCGTGTTGGTTTTTGAATCATCCTTCTAAGACTGATCGTGCTACCTAGTCCTTATTTCGGTGCACCCTTCGATTGATGAGTTATGATCTTGTCAAGTCCTCGCTCATTTGATCATATCATCTTGCCCTGAAAAGCAAGATTTTCTCGAGCTTAGTAACATATCGGTGGTTCGTGATTTTCCGAATATCTTCTCGAAAGTATCACCAGGCTGTCACCTGACTGTTATGTTGAGCTCGTGATCAAGTTGGTTTATCCTGTAAACCACCCTTTCTCCAAGAATCCGTGTTGGATACCCCTGAGCTAGTTGGTTAAGCTATGCATCAACTTGGAGAGTTGGAAGATAGAAGCTTGTCCGATATAGTTCATTATAAGGGATGCCTTGTATGTGTGTTGAAGAAAGATGATATCTTCATCGATTGGTCCTTGTGATCAGTTGCTGGACCTATTGTCTTATCAATCCTTTGATTTGAGTGTGGGCTATCGTCAAATCAAATCAGTACCAACGATGCTCGTAATGTTGTCTTATTCGTGTTTGATCCCTCGAGCATACACCATTACATCTTTGGTCTGACCAATGCTATCACCGTGTTCACATGATGGTGGAAGTCCAGTGATATGGAAATTCCGATGAGTTGCTGTTGAGCCCATCAGTAGCATTTTGTCTCCCCCCATGAATCATGTTGAACATCAACCTAGTGTTGGAAACTAGTGTAAGCATTTCTTCGTGTTTCGTTCATGAAGCATATGTTTGAATGAAAGTAGTGACTTTCCCTAATTCATGTGCATATGATGCAAGTTGCCGCCATGAATTTGAGGAAGATTGTTTTGTTTCCTTGGAATCATCCCAAATCAGTCATGCACACGCGCGAAGTATTCTATGGTCTGGAGACTTGCAACCTTCATTCCACATGTGTCCCGAGCACACCAAGCCACTGATTGATTTGTTCAAGGAGAAGAAGTTCCTTCATAAGAGCTAATCATATGACTTATGCAAGGACTTCGTTATCCACGGTGATGGTTCCCACCTGAACTCGGTAGTGTTTTATTGTAAGACTACCATGTGATAATGCTTGTCTGGGACAACGTGTTCACATGTTTGTAGCAGAACCAGCTCATGTTTTGGAGCTTGCTATCGTAGTTCATTCCCCGAGAATCTCGCAACGTCATCTCGTCGATTTGTGTTGCAAACTTCCGTTTTTCTTCCTAGACTCGATGAGTCTGGAATATCCTGACACCAACCAGATCTGAATCTCAGGCAGATATGATGGTTGGAATATTTCCCAAGAATTATAATATTGGTCGCGCGATAACCGGTAAAGTGGATGTCGTGGCCAACACACCCAGCCGGAAGACCTGTTATTATAATATCTTGATTGATGAAGTTGGCCACCTCCCCATAGGGATTTCGTAGGATTTACTCCCTAGTTACCCCTATGGATTTCTGTGTTCCGAAGTCCGACCTTTTACTTGATGTTCTAGTTATCAAACCGTAGCTATGAATGGGATACACTAGCACATCAAGGAGAACATTAGAAGCGGAGTGCTAAATGTCTCTCGGTCGATCATCCAGATTTTTTTTCCTTGGCCCCGCCAAGGGTGAAATCTGAGAAGGTGTTATCTTCCTTTGCATCTGCATCCTCCATCACCATTCATCATGGTAGTAAGTTGTGTTACCGGACCCTTGACACGGATGTTGATAAAACCTTGATGATTATGGAAATGCTCAAGTTCTTGAGAGCACGCACAAGCGCTATGTGTTATCATCATCTCTAACTGGGATTCCTCTCAGTTTCCTCGGCAAATGCTATGACCTTTTCAAACAGTGAATTCACTCTCTTTTGTTGGGTTCTTCCCCAGTTATCAGAATCATTCCCAGCATTTGCATTTTGTTCCCAGCTTGCACCGCCAATGTGCCATTCTACCATGGATCTCTTCCATTTCCGGTGATAAGCAAAATCATCCATTACGTTGTCTTCAACAAGGTAATCCACATCATCCAAGTCCGAGTATGCCATTCTACCGACCCCCGCCAATCGATTGCTGTGATTTGCCTTCGGCTGATATAGAGAGTCTCAACGATCTCTATATCAAAGGTAATTCTTTTTGCCACTTAAGATAATAATCTACGAATCACCCTCCTCCAGGATGTTTCGTCGTGGTATCATGGCAATTCAACTCCTCGCTATGTTGACAACCGATCATCACCTTCTTAAGTGTGGAATTGTTGTCCACCTAGTGAACCTTCGTCATCCGTTTCTTCCACCCCTCTCGATGTGTATCTCGTGTCTCAACCCGAGAAATGGTCCTATGTCTCATTCCGTGAGTTGTTCGATCTTCGAGAAGATCGACCCCTCTAGAGTTTTCCTTTCCTCTTCTTGTCATGATTAGCTGAAGTTCTCAGAGCAAAACGACAAGACAAAGATGGTGTTCAAATCAACGTTCATTTGAAGTACAACCTGGATCGTGAAGATTGTACTAGTTGCGTTTCCCCTTCATCCTACCCTACGCTTGAATCTCGAGACGAGATTCTTGTTTAGTGGGGGTGAGTTGTCACATCCCTAGCTGCTGGTAGTGCTCTAGGCTAGCTCATGTGTGCATCATGTTTAAATTCTGAAAATTTGAACTGAGGGAATTTTGGAAGCCTCAAAAACTTAAATAAAAGAGGGGCAAAAACCCTAAAAATCTCATTCATTGTTCCAAAATGCTCTTCTTAAATGTTTGATAATTTTTGGCAAGGGTTCTGGTCCCAACCAAAATATTGAACATTTTTAAGGATTTATTTTTGGGACTTTGAATTTAAATCAATACTATTTAGAATTTGAACTTATATCCAAATATTACTGAATATATGTTCAAATAACTGAAACATTTTTATGTGCTTTGGTATAATTCCATTGTGCTAAATAAAATGTTCAGGGGAATTTTGTCACTGTTTTTGAATTTGTTTTATTTCAAAACAGTGGCAAAAGATTAAATAAAAACAAAACAGAAGAAAAAAATAAAAAGAACAGAGCCTACCCGGCCTCACCCGTGCAGCCCACCAGAGCCGGCCCAGCTCATGTGCTGGTCCAGCACTGTGTGGCCCAGCCCACCTCCTCCTCCCTGTCGCCTTCCTCCTCGCGCCAGTAGGCAGAGGAGGGACACGGCGCGCGCGCCCGAGCTCGCCACGCCACCACCCTGCTCGTCTGCATCGTCTGCATCGTCTGGCCACCGCAATGCCGCGCGTCATCTCCTCGGCGCCGCCCCGACCCCCTTGGACCCACTCACTCTCTCCCTCTCCCTTGTATCTCTCCTCTGCTTCCTCTCTCTCACTCGCCGAGCGCACCCGCAGCCGCGCCACCGAAACGCCGCGGCCACCGTCTCCCCCTCGACCCCTCGTTGTGCTTGCGAGCTCCGCCTCGACCCCCTCTTCCTCCCCACCGATCCACGGCCCTCCGGAAGCCCTGCATCGCCGCCCACGTCGCCGTTCCCCTCCTCGGCTACCGGAGATCGTCGCCGTCGATTCGCTGCACTCCGGCCGCCCCCGAGCCCACTAACCCTCCCTACAGCACCGCGGTGAGCCTCCGTGCAAAACCCCTCTCTCTCCCCTCGCGTTTGCGAGCTCTAGGCCATAGCTCCGCCGCGGCCGAACTCCGGCCGCCGCTGACCTCGTCACCGCCGTCACTACAGCCGCTTGAGCTCGTCTCGGAGCGTGTCACCGCACTCAGGAAGCCACCAGGAGCCTAACGCATATCCTAACTCGCCCTCCCGTGCACCACAGCGCCAACCCCGCACTCACCGAACTCCGGCGCCGCCGCGAGCTCCGTTCCGGCGAGCCCCGGCGTTCCCGTAGCCTCCCACCTACCCCATCAGATGCGGGAGAGCCCGGGCTACGTCCCGGTGCCCTCAGCTGCCGCCTCCGTCGCCTTTAGCGCAAGTCCGGCGTGCCCCGCCGTGTTCTGTGGTCGCCGCCGGCTGGTCTCCGGCGTGCTGACATGGCGTCGTCATTAGGGGCTAATGACCCTGCTAACTAACCCTGTGACACTGACAGCGGGCCCCGTAGCGGGTCAAAGCCCGAGTCAACGCGGGATTAGCCCCTGTGTCACTGACGTGTGGACCCCACACGTCAGGTTTGACCCGAGCCGGCCCCTGTTGACTTGCTGGCGTCATGCCAACGTCATGCTGACGCAGTAATGTTTTCTGGATTTAATTTAATTCTGAAATTCCAGAAAATTGTAAAAACTTCTAAAAATCATAGAAATTCAACTGTAACTCCAAATGAGATAAATTATATATGAAAAATTATCAGAAAAATTCAAGGAATCCATCTGTTCCATTTTCATGCATGTTAGAACAACTTATAGATGCTGTTTAGCACAAATTATATAAAGGGCATTTAAATAATCACATATGGAGCTTGAATTTGAATCTTATATTCAAACCAACTTCATTTAATCTGTTGCTAGTTGCATTAGCCCAAAACACATTCATTTTGCCATGTCATGATCATGCATCATATTGTGCATTGCATTGATTGTGTTCCCTTCTGTGTTGCCGGTATTTGTCCCCTCTCGATAGACGTGATACCGATGATGTGACCGTTGACACTGATGAAGACTCAATGTTATCTTCAGAAGTGCCAGGCAAGCAAAACCCCCTTGTTCATTCTGATACAATCCCACTCTCTCGCTCCTGCTCTCTTTTACTGCATTAGGACAACACCGATTCAACTGTTACATGCTGCGGTAGTTGAACCCCTTTATCCTCTGCATGACCTGTCATTGCCACAGTAAATAGATGAAACCCACTAGCATGAGTAGGAGTTATTTGAGCCCTGTTGTGCCTACTCATTCATGTTTGTTTGTCATGCCTGCTACTGCTTAGAGTTGAGTCAGGTCTGATTCATCGGGGATGAATTAGAGGTGTGTGAACATGTCCTACTGTGTGTGAGCTAAGTGTGTGAACACGATTTGGTAAAGGTAGCGGTGAGAGGCCATGTAGGAGTACATGGTGGGTTGTCTCATTGAAGCCGTCCTCAGGAACTGAGTTCTGTGTTTGTGATCCATGATTCAGCTACTACCATACATTGGGCCCTGAAATATGACCCCGCTCGACTTCTTATTCACCCTTGTCCTCTATCCAGGAGTTGCAAGTAGTTTCTGGTGTTTGTAGTATGCTGGAGGCCGTGGACAGCGCTGACCGTAGGGGTGGGCTGTGATGCGGTAGGCACGTGGCCGGGTATACCGGGCGCCCGTTTGGTGTCACGGAACCCTGTTCACATCGTTTGGGGCTGTGAGCGAAACTCCGGCCGGATCTCCTCATGGATGGAACCCGAATAGGCGATAAACCTGGACTAGAGACTTGAGTGTTTAGGTAGGTCGTGGTCTACACCCACGTCGGCTTTCGCTTGAAGTCTACCGAGCACATGTCGTGTGCAGACGCTAAGTGGTGGAAACATGTATGAAGAAGTACACCCCTGCAGGGTTAACATCATCTATTCGAATAGCCGTGTCCGCGGTAAAGGACTTCTGGGTTGCTTATATCAGTTCATAGACAAGTGAAAGTGGATACTCTAAAATACGCAAGATAAGCGTGAGTGCTATGGATGGCGTTCTCGTAGGGAGACGGGAGCGGATCCATAGTGGTGTATTGATATGGGGAATATGTGGACTCGTGTGCGCCACCTCAAAAGAGTTACATTGCAGTCGTAGTTCAGGATAGCCACCGAGTCAAAGCTGGCTTGCTGCAGTTAAACCCCACCATCCCTTTGTTGATAATGATGCATATGTAGTTAGTTCTGATGTAAGTCTTGCTGGGTACATTTGTACTCACGTTTGCCTATTTTATGTTTTTGCAGAGAGACTTCAGTCTCACTAGTAGTTTCGCGTGGACTTCGACGTTTAGCTTGTTACCTCAGCTACGATCTTGTGCCCTCGGCAGGATTTGGTAGATAGTCAGGCTTCTCAGCCTTTTTCATTTATAGATGTCTGTACTCAGACATGATAGCTTCCGCTTGTGCTTTGAATTGTATGCTCTGATTGTTGGGTCATGAGACCCATGTTTGTAATATCTCGCTCCTCGGAGCATAATGAATAAAATACTTGAGTCGTAGAGTCCTGTTGTGATGCCATGTTGTATTTGCACATATCGAGCATATTGTGTGTATGTTATTGAAATGCTTGGTATGTGTGGGATCTGACCATCTAGTTGTTTATCTTTAGTAGCCTCTCTTACCGGGAAATGTCTCCTGGTGTTTCCACCAAGCCATGGTAGCTTGCTACTGCTCCGGAACACTTAGGCTGGCCGGCATGTGTCCTTCTCCGTTCCTGTGTCTGTCCCTTCGGGGAAATGTCACGCGATGAATACCGGAGTCCTGTTAGCCTGCTACAGCCCGGTTCACCGGAGTCCTGCTAGCCCAGTGCTACAGCCTGGATTCACTCGCTGATGACCGACACGTTCGATGCTGGGTCATGGATGCCTGTCCCTGTAAGTCTGTGCCACTTTGGGTTTACGACTAGCCATGTCAGCCCGGGCTCCTTATCATATGGATGCTAGCGACACTATCATATACGTGTGCCAAAAGGCGCAAACGGTCCCGGGCAAAAGTAAGGCGACACCCGTGGGATTACCGTGCGTGAGGCCGCAAAGTGATATGAGGTGTTACATGCTAGATCGATGTGGCATTGAGTCGGCGTCCTGACAGATCTACTCTTGTACTACCCATATCATCAATATTAATCAAGCAGGAGTAGGGTTTTATCTCCATCGAGAGGGCCCGAACCTAGGTAAAAACATCATGTCCCTTGTCTCATGTTACCATCCGCTCAGACGCACAGTTCGGGACCCCCTATGCGAGATCCGCCGGTTTTGACACCGACAGTAACCTCGCCAGGAGCAGAGTATATGGCTAGCCTATGGTGTGATCGGTTACCATTAAGGATTGGTAACTATGTGTTCCCCTCAGACCTAATAGTATTGGAGTCACAAGGGCTGGATGTAATTTAGGCATGGATTGGTTATCAAAGTATGGAGGGAACATTGACTGCGCCAGTAAGTCGATTTTGCTCACCACCCCAGAAGGAAGAAGGATTAAGTATGTATCCCGGCTTGTGCCGAAGAGGACTCAAGTGAATTCCTTATCAGGAGTTGTACAGGAGGAAGTACCAGTGGTGAAGGATTTCCCTAATGTATTTCCAGAAGAGTTGCCAGGCATGCCACCGGATAGAGACATTGAGTTTTTGATTGAGCTTTTGCCAGGCACAGGGCCAATATCTAAGAGACTGTATCGGATGCCGCAAAGGATTTGGAAGAAATTAAGAAGCAGATTAAGGAGTTACTGGATAAAGGCTATATTCGCCCAAGTTCATCACCTTGGGGATCACCAGTGCTTCTAGTGGAGAAGAAGGATGGATCATTGAGGATGGCTGTTGATTATCATGGATTGAATGAATTGACGATCAAGAACAAGTACCCACTGCCGATGATAAATGATTTGTTTGATCAGTTGCAAGGAGCTAAAGTATTTTCCAAGATCGATCTGCGATCAGGATACCACCAGCTGAAGATTCGAGAGCAGGATATACCTAAGACAACTTTTACCACAAGGTACAAGCTATATGAGTATACCATTATGTCATTTGGTCTGACTAACGCACCTGCCTATTTCATGAACATGATGAACAACATGTTTATGATCTTTTTGGATAAGTTCGTCGTGGTGTTCATTGATGATATTTTCGTCTACTTGAAGAATGAAGAGGAGCATAAGGAGCATTTGCGTTTGGTACTTGGGAAGCTCAGAGAACAATAGTTATATGACAAGTTCAGCAAGTGTGAGTTTTGGTTGAAGGAAGTTGGATTACTCGGACATGTTATATTTGAAGAAGGAATAGCAGTAGACTCCACCAAGGTTGTCACTGTGACAAATTGGGAAGCACCCACGTCAGTTGGAGAGATCCGGAGTTTTCTTGGACTCGCAGGATACTACAGGAGGTTCATTGAGAATTTTTTGAAGATTGCAAATCCCATGACGGAGTTGTTGAAGAAGGACACCAAGTTCAAATGGACTGAGGAATGTGAGGCCAGGTTTCAAGGGTTGAAGAAACGTCTGGTTACAGCCCCAGTGTTGATTCTTCAAGATCAACACAAAGATTATCAGGTGAATTGTGACGCTTCTCGTCGAGGACTTGGAGCAGTGCTTATGCAGGAGGGAAGAGTTGTTTCATATGCCTCACGACAGCTTAAACCCCATGAGTTGAATTATGCTACGCATGATTTGGAGTTAGCAGCCGTAGTGCATGCGTTGAAGACATGGAGACATTTTCTCATCAGAAACCACTGTGAGGTGTACACGGATCACAAGAGTTTGAAGTATATCTTCACGCAGAAGGAGTTGAATCTCAGGCAGAGGAGATGGTTGGAGCTCATCAAGGATTATGATATGAGGTTGCATTATCATCCTGGAAAGGCTAATGTAGTAGCCGATGCGTTGAGTCGCAAGAGTCATGTCAACGCACTCATGACCGGAGAGTTACCCAAGGAGTTAGCAGAGGATCTTCATGAGCTATGTCTGGAAATAGTTCTGAGAGGCTATGTAGCAGCATTGGAAATCCAGTCTACTTTGATGGATAAGATCAGAGATGCTCAGAAGACAGACAAAGAGATTGCCGAGACAAATGAGAGGATGAGCAAAGGAAAGGCTAAAGGATTTTAGGAGGATGAGAAGGATACCTTATGGTTTGAGGACCACGTATATGTGCCTAATGACCCGGAGATCAGGAAGTTGATTCTGCAGGAGGCCCATGATTCACCGTATTTGATTCACCCAGGAAACACCAAGATGTATCTGGATTTGAAGGACAGTTTCTGGTGGACTGGAATGAAGAAAGATATTGCGGAGTATGTAGCAGTTTGTGATGTATGTCAGAGAGTGAAGGTAGAGCATCAGAAGCCAACTGGATTGTTACAACCATTGTCGATACCCGAATGGAAGTGGGGTAAGCTAGGCATGGATTTTATCAGGGGATTGCCCAGGACTCGTTCAGGCTATGACTCAATATGGGTTGTAGTCGATCGGTTGATGAAGGTAGCTCATTTCATCCCAGTGAAGACCACTTATACTAGTGCTAAGTTGGCAAAGATATACATCACCAGGATCGTATGTCTGCCTGGAGTTCCGAGGACCATTGTATAGATAGAGGAACCCACTTTACCTCAAAGTTCTGGAATCAGTTACACGAGACTTTGGGTACCAGGCTAGAGTTCAGTACAACCTTTCATCCACAGACAGATGGACAGACCGAGAGAGTCAATCAGATTATGGAGGACATGTTGAGAGCTTGTGCGCTAGATTATGGATCTAGTTGGGACGACAATTTGCCATATGCAGAGTTCTCTTACAATAACAGTTATCAAGCCAGTTTGAAGATGGCCCCTTTTGAAGCTTTGTACGGAAGGAGGTGCAGGACCCCGTTGCTGTGGGATGAAGTTGGATATCGTCAGTTGTTTGGACCATATTTGATTAAGGAGTCTGAAGAGAAGGTTAAGCTGATTCGCGATAGACTCAAGGTAGCCCAGTCCAGGCAGAAGAGCTATGCGGATTCTAAACGCAAGGAGACAGTTTACAAAGTCGGAGACAGAGTTTATCTTCGTGTGTCCCCACTTCGAGGAGTTAAGCATTTTGGAGTTAAGGAAAGTTAGCACCACATTTTGTGGGACCATACAAAGTTTTGGAACGTATGGGAGAAGTTGCTTACAAGTTGGAGTTGCCCGAAGGATTGTCAGGAGTTCACGATGTGTTCCACATTTCCTAGTTGAAGAAGTGCCACGCAGAGATGGCCAATATTCCTTTGAGAGATACAGTGCCACTGGAAGCGATTCAGTTGGATACGATTTGACCTACAAGGAGAAACCAGTCAAGATTCTCGAGTTTGCCAGCCGAGTCACACGCAGCAAGGTTATCAAGTTCTACAAAGTTCAGTGGAGCCACCATACCAAGGATGAAGCCACCTATGAACGAGAGGAAGACCTATGGAATGACCACCTCACCTATTTTCTAGCCAACCCGAATCTCGAGGGCGAGATTCATCTTAAGGGGGGTAGGTTTGTAACATCCCAAATTTTCAATTTGGAATGTTATAAATTAGATCATCATTGCATATCATATTTTATCGCATTTTGGGTTGATCCTAGAAATTCTACGCAACTCAAGGACCCACGGAGAGAGTTGGGGATTTCGATATATTCATATTTGAGTTTTTCTCAAATATTGAAAAGAGGATAGTTTGATTTTAATTATTTTTCTCTTCGAATATTTCTTATACAAAAATAAAAGAGAGGGGATAAAAATGACTTCCCCAAAATAAAGAAATATTGGAGGTTAAATATTAAAATCAAATAAGAATTTTATTCGGAGTTTTATCGCTATTTTCTTTGAATTAGGAAAAAAATGTGTTTTTCAAAATTGCATTAGAGGCCCAAATAAATGATCACTTTGTCCGCTATATTTTTAGAGGACGAGAAAATTTATTTCAGGATTTTTGGAGTCTGTTTAGTATTTATTTTCTTTGTTTTTCAGCGCGATGGAATTATTTTAAAAAAAGTCAATCGACCTACCGGGTCGTGTCCGCCTAGGACTCCTTGCCCGATCGGCCTTATAAGCCGGGAGGCCTGAGCCGCCAGCCACCCCACCCGAAACCCTAGCACCGCCCATTCTGCCGCCACGATTCACGCCGCCGCCGCCGCCCGCGACGCCGCGCCGTCTCGCCACCGCCCGGTTTCGCCACCGCCGGAGCCCGTCGCCGCCGCCCCGATGCCTCGCCGCCGACCCCACCGCCTCGCCGGAGCCGCCTACCATCGTCGGAGCCGCCGCCCGCCACCGTCGTCCCGCCCGCCGAGGTAGCCGCCGCCCATCACCGGTTTATCCGCGTAAACCGTATGTTTTTTTCGAAAACCCTAGGTTATTTCATTTTTGATCGGTTTTATTTTTTTCCCGATTTAGTTAAATAGCGGACGCTCATCCGTACGTTCATTTTAACAAATGGTGTTCACCCGTTAGCCGCAGACAGCGAACGTTCGTTCACCTGTTCGTCAGTTTTTTCTTTTTCCAGGGTTTTTCCGCGATTAATTTCGATCGTGATTTTTGCCCTGATCTTCGTTTTAGTTTATCTTTTCGCTCGTTTACCGGAATCAGGCGATTCAAGCGCTTAGATCTTCGTCTCGAAGCCCTCTTTCTGTTCAATCAACTTGAACAAGATTTTGGTACTGTAAAATTTGACTTTAGTCCAGATTAGTAAATGGATCTTGTTTCTTTCGTAGTTTGAGTTTCGTTGCTTCGTTAGATTTGATTCTTTTTGCAAACCGGAGTTCTTAAGTTGAACTTTCTGGTTAGATCTCTTATTTGAGTTTTACGCGTGCTTCCAGTTGAGTGCTTATTGTATGTTATTGCTTGTTGTGATAGAGTACCCGGAGTGCGAAGCGTGCTACTATGAGTCTCTAGGTTTCATGGATCATCAGCAAGGCAAGTAACACTTTGATCATACCTCTTTACTACCCAGTTTTATTGCATTAGATCAATCCTCAAACATTGCATGGTTAGGATCTGATTAATATGTGGGTTTTGGGAAGTAGATGATGAGGTAGAACCTATTGCCCTGTTTATTATCAAACCTTTGGGAGTTACTTCTACGTGATGCTTATATTGCTATGCTATGCTCGTAGACGTGGTTTGGGTGAGTGTATCCATGAAAGATGTGAGAATTGTAAATTAATGGTTAACTTAAGGTGGCTACTTAAATACACATCTGGGTGGATTGCTTGAGGCACCCTGGAGTACCCAGTGGTTGTCAGGGCACCTAGAGAATCCAGTGTTGTCCTAGGATATCCCGGAGTACCCGTGTGATCATCCTACAGTCCACCACCCAGGCTCAAAGGGATCATAAGATTATTCATGCTAGAAACTTCCGTGTGCTAGAAACTTACACAACTTATTTGTCCCTAGGCAATCGATATCTAGTTCAGTAATCACTATTGCAATTTTATTTGAGGGAGAGGCATAAGCTAACATACTTTCTCTTCTTGGATCATATGCACTTATGATTGGAACTCTATCAAGCATCCACAACTACTAAAGATCATTAAGGTAAAACCCAACCATAGCATTAAAGCATCAAGTCCCCTTTATCCCATACGCAAACAACCTACTTACTCAGGTCTGTGCTTCTGTCACTCACGCCACCCACCATAAGCAAATCATGAACATATTGCAAAACCTACAGCGGGGATCCGTCACGCTTGCGCGACACAGAGAGCACCATAGGATAGCACCAATAATAAAACATGCAACTCAAACCAATCACAACCATCAATTAACCCATAGGACAAAACGGATCTACTCAAACATCATAGGATAGCCATACATCATTGGGAAATAATATATAGCGTTGAGCACCATGCTTAAGTAGAGATTACAACGGGTAAAAGAGAGGTTACACCACTGCATAGAGGGCAGAAGAGTTGGTGATGAAGGCGGTGAAGTTGTTGGTGAAGATCGCGGTGATGATGATGGCCCCCGGCAGCGTTCCGGCGCCACCAGAAGCAAGGGGGAGAGAGCCCCCCTTCTTCTTTTTATTCCTTGACCTTCTCCCTAGATGGGAGAAGGGTTTCCCCTCTGGTCCATGGTCTCCATGGTGTGGGAGGGGCAAGAGCCCCTCCGAGATTGGATCTGTCTCTCTGTCTCTCTCTATTTCTATGTTCATTTTTATCCCGTTTGGACTCCGTTTGATATGGGGTTTCTGCGAAACATAAAACATGCAACAAACAGGAACTAGCACTGGGCACTAGATAAATATGTTATTCCCAAAAATAATATAAAAAGTTGCCAAAATTATATGAAAGTTGTAGAATATTGGCATGGAATAATAAAAAATTATAGATACAACGGAGACATATCAGCATCCCCAAGCTTAATTCCTGCTCGTCCTCGAGTAGGTAAAAGATAAAAAAGATAATTTTTGATGTGTAATGCTACCTAGAATAATCTTGATCATGTAATCTAATCATGGCATGAATATTAATACACGAATGATTCAAGGCAATAGTCTATCATTTGACATAAAAAACAATAATACTTCGAGCGTACTAATAAAGCAATCATGTCTTTTCAAAACAACATGGCCAAAGAAAGTTATCCCTACAAAATCATATAGTCTGGCTATGCTCTATCTTCATCACACAAAGTATTTAATCATGCACAACCCCAATGACAAGCCAAGAAATTGTTTCATACTTTAGTAATCTCAAACTTTTTCAACTTTCACGCAATACATGAGCGTGAGCCATGGACATAACACTATATGTGGAATAGAATAGTGGTTGTGGAGAAGACAAAAAAGGAGAAGATAGTCTCACATCAACTAGGCGTATCAACGGGCTATGGAGATGCCCATCAATAGATATCAATGTGAGTGAGTAGGGATTGCCATGCAATGGATGCACTAGAGCTATAAGTGTATGAAAGCTCAGACTGAAAACTAAGTGGGTGTGCATCCAACTTGCTTGCTCATGAAGACCTCGGGCATTTGAGGAAGCCCATCATCGGAACATACAAGCCAAGTTCTATAATGAAATTTCCCACTAGTATATGAAAGTGACAATATAGGAGACTCTCTATATGAAGAACATGGTGCTACTCTGAAGCATAAGTGTGGTAAAAGGATAGTAACATTGCCCCTTCTCTCTTTTTCTCTCATTTTTTTTATTTTCTCCCTTTTTTAGTGGGCTTCTTTGGCCTTTCTTTCTTTTTTCATTAATTCCGGAGTCTCATCCCGACTTGTGGGGGAATCATAGTCTCCATCATCCTTTCCTCACTGGGGCAATGCTCTAATAATGATGAGAAAATGGCTTCTATACCACTGAGACAAGCATCAATTGCTCATTTTCCACCGAACAAAGCTCCAGTGCTCATATACCAGACACAAACGAATTCTAGTGCTTATTTGCCATCGCCGTTAGTCCATCGTCAAAATCTCTATGTTTTCCTGTCAGTCAATCTGAGAATTCCAGTTTTACCCTCGTCTTATATCTTCTCTTAGAATAGAAAAAAAAACAGAAAAATCAACGCACACCACACCACCCGACCAGTTCACGCACGCACACAGCAGCGGCCATGGCGGAACCGCCGTCGCCGCTCCCCCAGCGCATGCCCCTCCTCCCTCTCCCGCTCCCTCAGGCTAACTACTCGTCGAAGGTTCCGCCTCTCCCCCAGCCTTTGCCGACACGGAAGGTTCCGCTGCTCCCCGAGCCCCAGCCAATGGAGGCACCGCCGACGCCGCCGCTCCCCCAGCCCCGGCCTCCGCCGCCTCCCGTCGCGGCCCTGCTTCCCTCCCTCCCGTCCCCTGCGGCTTCAACTGCCTTAGCCCAACTAGCAGCGCCGACCTCTCCCTGCGACCATGTCGCGCAGAACCCTAGAATCGAGTGTGCTGCGCTTGGTGGCAAGCGCCACATTACTGATCTAGCGAATAGGACATGCACATGCTGGGCATTTCAAGTCTCTAGGAAGCCTTGCAAACATGCAATCCGCTTTATTACTGGAATTAGGGGAGTCACCATAGCAGATTTTGTTGATGACTGTTACAGCGTTGCCAAGTTCACTGCAGCTTATGCCCATGTTCTTCCTGGCCTCACCGACATGTCTCAATGGCCAAGTGTGAACAAAGATTTCATTTTGAATCCCCCAATCCTTAGGAGGGCCCCTGGGAGGCCAAAAGTACAGAGGCATAAAAGTGGTGCCGAGAATAGCAAGGGCAAGGGAAATAAAGGCCAGCACCAATGTCCAATTTGCAAGGCCTATGGACATAGATGGCAAAGCTGTAAAGATGCTGCTCCAGAAGCACTAGCTGCCTATGCTGAAGTAGCAAAGCAAAAAAGGTAGTGCTTGCTTCAATATTACTGTTTTCATCATAATCTTGTCCTAATGATGTTAATATGTGAAACTAATGCAGGGACAAAAGAAAGAAAAAACCCATTACAAAGGTTGTTCTTCCATGTTCAATTGAAACTGAAACTGCACTGCCTCTACTTCTATGTCCGAGTGATGCAATTGAAGACAATGTCGCCAAGTCGAAATCATCAAAGACTACCTCTAAATCTACAAGGTATGAAAGTTGCACAATCTTCAATGAAATGTTTCTTTGACAATGTGTAAGTTAGCAACGTATATTCTGCGAGGGACATCATAGTATGTAATCTGATGTTTTAATGTAGATCAAAGGCCTTATCTATTGCGCCTGACAGCCCTGCAATGGGCACTCAAAGCAAGAGGAGTGTTGCACCTGACAGCCCTGCAATGAGCACTCGAAGCAAGAAGAAGCTGAAACTGTGATATTCAACAAGATTTCACATATTATTTACATATCGCAACTCTTCATGTCTAATTTATCTATAGAATTTTCTTATGTGATCAACCTACTCTCAGTTGTGGTCTTTTGGTAGGGATGAAAATTTGAGTTTACTTATGCATGACTGAATTTGGTGTTTGTTGAATGGTTTCTAAACGATGTGAACTTTGATGAGTATTATTCTGTAGCTGAAGTATATATATGCTGGTACTGTTATCTGTGCACTGTTGTTTTGCTGAAATGCTCAAATTACAGGCAAAATGCTGTCAGTTTTTTCCTAGATATGTTCTCTCATTGTTGCTTATTTGCCACGGAGGGCAAACAAGTCATTTTGGCATATGAAAACAGTGAGATAACGTTGTTCTAACAGCCAATGGCATACGAGCACTAGAATTCGTTTGTTACTGGTATATGCGCACTAGGGCTTTGTTCGATGGCAAATGAGCAATTGATGCTTGTCTCAGTGGTATAGAAGCCATTTTCTCAATAATACAACTCGATACTAGAACAAAGATATGACTCTATATGAATACCTCCGGTGGTGTACCGGGATGTGCAATGATCTAGCATAGCAATGACATCAAAAAACGGACAAGCAATGAAAATATCATGCTAGCTGTCTTACGATCATGCAAAGCATTATGACAATGAATGCTCAGGTCATGTATATGATGATGATGAAAGTTGCATGGCAATATATCTCGGAATGGCTATGGAAATGCCATCATAGGTAGATATGGTGGCTGTTTTGAGGAAGGTATATGGTGGGTGTATGGTGCCGGCGAAAGTTGCGCGGCACAAGAGAGGCTAGCAATGGTGTAAGGGTGAGAGTGCGTATAATCCATGGACTCAACATTAGTCATAAAGAACACATATACTTATTGTAAAAATCTACAAGCCATTGAAAACAAAGTACTACATGCATGCTCCTAGGGGGATAGATTGGTAGGAAAAGACCATCGCTCGTCCCCGACCGCCACTCATAAGGAAGACAATCAATAAATAAATCATGCTCCGACTTCATCACATAACGGTTCACCATACGTGCATGCTACGAGAATCACAAACCTCAACACAAGTATTTCTACTAATCCACAGTCACCCACTAGCATAACTCTAATATCACCACCTTTATATTGCAAAACTATTGCAGGGAATCAAACATATCATATTCAGTGATCCACAAGTTTCATGTAGGATTTTATGACTAACCATGTGAATGACCAATTCCTATCATCTCTCTAAATAGATATAAGTGAAGCAAGAGAGTTTAATTCTTTCTACAAAAGATGTGCCCACGCTCTAACAAATATAAGTGAAGCAAAAGAGCATTCTACAAATGGCGGTTTTCTATGTGAAGAGAAATAGGCAATCCAAACTTCAAATGATATAAGTGAAGCACATGAAGCATTCTATAAAGCCATACTCAAAAGATTTAAGTGAAGTGCAATGAGCATTCTATAAATCAACCATGGACTATCTCTTACCAGCATGGTGCATAAAAGAAAAGTGAAACCTAAATGCAAAAGACGCTCCAAGATTTGCACATATCACATGAACGAAACGAATACGAAAACATACCGATACTTGTTGAAGAAAGAGGGGATGCCTTCCGGGGCATCCCCAAGCTTAGACGCTTGAGTCTCCTTGAATATTTACTTGGGGTGCCTTGGGCATCCCCAAGCTTGAGCTGTTGGCTCTCCTCCTTTTCCTCATATCGAGACCTTCTCGATCAAACACTTCATCCACACAAAACTTCAATAGAAAACTTGGTAAGATCCGTTAGTATAATAAATCAAATCACTACTCTAAGTATTGTTGCAAACCAATTCATATTTTTTTTTCACATTGTGTCTACTATAATATAACTTTTCCATGGCTTAATCCACTGATATAAATTGATAGATTCATCGAAACAAGCAAACTATGCATCAAAAATAGAATCTGTCAAAAAAACAACAGTCTGTAGCAATCTGAACATTCACCATACTTCTGGTACCCCAAAAATTCTACCAAAATTAGGAAAAATAAACAATTTGTACAGCAAGACAGTGCAAAAAGTAACAGAACAGTTTGACGTTCCAGTAAAAAATTGTAAAATCACGCACTACAGCTAAAGTTTCTGTCCTGCATCGTACAAACCAACAAGCATTGTAAACATCCTAAAGGCAAACCTTGGCACATTATTTTTATAATACAATGGAATTTTACAAGGGGATAATTATTTTTGATGAAAAGTTTCTGTAATTAAGATTCACAAAGTTTACGTGAGCATGAACAAAGTTCAAGGAGCTCTCCCACTACAACAATGCTTGTCTCTCTCCCTTTCACTTTCCTTTTTGAAAAGTTTTGGGTTCCCCTCTTTACCTTTTTTTGTTTTTAAACTATATAAAAGCACTCAACAGAAATAAATGACTCTCTAAAACTTCCGGGTTGTCTCCCTGGCAGCGCTTTCTTTAAAGCCATTAAGCTAGGCATACAGTGCTCAAGTAATGGATCCACCCGGATCCCAAAGTATATCAAAGCCAATTTTAATTAACAATGATTTGTAATTTAGTAGTGAGCACAAAGTAACATATATCATGCAACAACGAAGTCTAACTCTCTTCCTATGCATTGGCATGTCATAAAAGAACAATTCATGCACACATAGTAAAGGCCAATACATAGTATAAGCAGTTTCTTGCAATTTTATCATATTGGAAACATAGAGAGGTGGAGATATAGTTCCTCTCTCATAATAATTGCAAGTAGGAGCATAAAGCACATGCATACTATATTCATCAAAATCATCATGTGCAATGGTAAAAGGCAACCCATCAATATAATCCTTAATAAGCACAAACTTCTCCGATATAGTGTAGTTTGGAGAATTCAAAAAGATAATAGGACTATCATGCATGGGTGCAATAGCAACAATTTCATGTTTAACATAAGGAACTATAGCAAGTTCATCTCCATAAGCATAATTCATATTGGCATCTTGGCCACACGCATAGCAAGCATCATCAAAAAGGGATATTTCAACAAATTAAAGGTATCATAGCAATCATCCTTCGGTAAGAACAAAGGGACATTAAATAATGTATGAGTTGGAGGGTTACTCTCATTAGAAGATGGGCACGGGTAGCTAATCCGCTCTTCCTCCTTTTGTTCTTCGCTCTCCTCCTCATCTTTTTCATCCAATGAGCTCACAGTTTAATCAACTTCTTCCTCCATAAACTCCTGCAAAATTTTAGTCTCTTCTTGGACAGCGGAGGAGTCCTCAATATATGGTTTAACATAAGCATTAGAAGCATAATTATCATAACAATATTTAAATATGGCAACATTTTTAGATTTGTAGAGAGTAGCATCATACTTTTCAATCAAAGAAGCAATTTCATAAGCACCTTAAAAGCAACAAATTCTTCAATTTGTTGAGCATCATAGTAATTATAAACACCCTTAGCATACGAAGATATGGTCCCATTATCAATAAACTCACATTGATAGGGAAGGTGTTTCTTAGGGTTTTCAGAACAACAAGTAACATCATATATTTCACATAAATTCCAAGCATAGCAATTGCAAATGATGAATTTGATCCGGTAAAAGTTTCCCCTTTTCAGATATACGGTGTCGCACATAACAAGCATGCTCATCTAAATATTTGCCCTCAACTAAGCTAGTTGGAGTTTCAGCATGAGCACAAAGGGATCGAAGATGATCCAAATGAAAAGCTTCAGGAGTGTGATAGATTTTGTGTGGTTCTTCAACCATTGGTTCAGTAGGTACAACTAATGTTTTTGGTATTTTGCGTTGCCTACCCATAACTAAAGATAGAAAACAACTAAGAACAGCAAATAAAATTACTTAGTGATAAAGCAAACAAGCACACACGAGAATATTCACCCCACGCTATGACTCCCCGGCAACGGCGCCAGAAAAAGGTCTTGATAACCCACAAGTGTAGGGGATAATTGTAGCCTCTTTCGATAAGTAAGAGTGTCGAACCCAACGAGGAGCTAAAGGTAGAACAAATATTCTCTCAAGTCCTATCTGCCACTGATACGACTCTACGCACGCTTAGTGTTTGCTTTACCAAGAACAAGTATGAAACTAGAAGTACTTTGTATGTGTGATAGGATAGGTCTGCAAGATAATAAAGAACATGTAAATAAAAAGTAGGGGTTGTTTAGATAAAGAAGCAACTAAGTTAGTTTTAGTAGACATCTTTTTGTCAAGAGAAAGTTAGTAGTCCCTAGGCAATCGATATCTAGACCGGTAATCACTATTGCAATTTTATTTGAGGGAGAGGCATAAGCTAACATACTTTCTCTTCTTGGATCATATGCACTTATGATTGGAACTCTAGCAAGCATCCGCAACTACTAAAGATCATTAAGGTAAAACCCAACCATAGCATTAAAGCATCAAGTCTCCTTTATCCCATACGCAAACAACCTACTTAATCGGGTCTATGCTTCTGTCACTCACGCCACCCACCATAAGCAAATCATGAACATATTGCAAACCCTACAGCGGGGATCCCTCACGCTTGCGCGACACGGAGATTACCATAGGACAGCACCAATAATAAAACATGCAACTCAAACCAATCACGATCATCAATTAACCCATAGGACAAAACGGATCTACTCAAACATCATAGGATAGCCATACATCGTTGGGAAATAATATATAGAGTTGAGCACCATGTTTAAGTAGAGATTACATCGGGTAAAAGTGAGGTTACACCGCTGCATAGAGGGGGGAAGAGTTGGTGATGAAGGCGGTGAAGTTGTTGGTGAAGATCGCGGTGATGATGATGGCCCCCGGCAGCATTCCGGCGCCACCGGAAGCAAGGGGGAGAGAGCCCCCCTTCTTCTTCTTCTTCCTTGACCTTCTTCCTAGATGGGAGAAGGGTTTGCCCTCTGGTCCATGGTCTCGATGGCGTGGGAGGGGCGAGAGCCCCTCCGAGATTGGATCTGTCTCTCTGTCTCTCTCTGTTTCTGCGTTCGTTTTTATTCCGTTTGGACTCCGTTTGATATGGGGTTTCTGCGAAACATAAAACATGCAACAAACAGGAACTGGCACGGGGCACTGGATCAATATGTTAGTCCCAAAAATAATATAAAAAGTTGCCAAAAGTATATGAAAGTTGTAGAATATTGGCATGGAACAATCAAAAATTATAGATACGACAGAGAGGTATCAGTTACATTGCCAGCATATTGCATGTGCTGACTCGTTTCGGGCTGCAACATTCATGTTGCAAACTTTTCAGACGACGAGTAAGGTGCCATAGGTCGTTGTCTTTCACTCAGTGATGTTGTTGGAGTTGATGGACAGACTTTATCTTCCAAGCCTTCCGCTGTTATCAATTTTAGATGGCGTTAAGCCATATTATTGTAGTAAGTTCTCTTTTGAGACATTCTATGTAATAAGTGTGTGATTGCTATTCTGTTATAAATCCTCAAGTACTGTGCGTGTCAGCATTACCGATCCAGGGATGACACTGATGCACAGAGATCGGACTATTTGAGTTCTGGTCTCTACATTTGAATAAGTTGACACCTACTGAAATATCTTTGCAAATGGCCGATAAATCAATTGCTATACCTGTCGGTATTTGTGAGGATGTGCCTGTTGTGGTTGCAAACGCTACTATTTTAACGGATTTTGTTATTCTTGATATTCCCGAGGACGATAGTATATCGATTATCCTTGGTAGACTCTTTTTGAATACTGCAGGGGCTGTTATTGATTGCAACAAAGGCAATGTCACTTTTCATGTTAATGGTAATGAGCATACGGTACACTTTCCGAGGAAACAACCTCAAGTCCACAGTATCAATTCTGTTGGAAAATTTTCAACTATTACTATTGGAGGTTTTCAATTTCCTCTTCCTACTATCAAGAAGAGATATGATATTCTTATTGTTGGGGATGTGCATATCCCCGTTGAGGTAAACTAGTGCTATTCGAAAATTCTCTGGTTCCATGTTATTCGGAAAGAGTTTGTTAACAAGACTTGATCAACCTTGTTAGCGGATTCCTTTTGATGGATGAAGTTAGAAAGCACAACCTTCTGTACCCTCCTTTTACTTTCTATTATTTAGATTAAATAAAGCAAAATTAGTATATTCTGTCTGTTTTCTGAATTATCCTTGCAATAGAAAATACCCAGAAAATAAAAGTTCTCAAAATGCCCTGAAAATGAAATATGATTTTTTCTAGAATATTTGAGAATATCTGGCACTGAGAACACACCAGGGGGAGCCAGCACCTGGCCACGAGGGTCCAGGGTGCGCTCCCTACCTCATGGGCCCCTGGTGGACCCCCTCCACTTATTCCTGCACCAACACACTTCTTCTTCCTCCCAAAAATTCGCCAACCAGTGGCACCCCAAGGATCCTTCTCAGTACACCGGAGAGAGTAGCTTTGATCCATTGGCATAGACCAACTTAAGCCAAAATCCTAAGCTTGGGGGAGTACGTTGTCGGTGTCAAAACTGTGCGTCTAAGGCTAATGGTAACAGGAGGTGGGGTACACAATGTTTACCCAGGTTCGGGCCCTCTCTATGGAGGTAATAACCTACTTGCTTCTTGATTGATCTTGATGATATGAGTATTACAAGAGTTGATCTACCACGAGATCATAGAGGCTAACCCTAGAAGCTAGCCTATGATTCTGATTGTTGTTGTCCTACGGACTAAACCCTCTGGTTTATATAGACATCAAAGGGGGCTAGGGTTACACAGAGTCGGTTACAGAGAAGGAAATCTACATATCTGAATTGTCAAGCTTGCCTTCCATGCAAAGGAGAGTCCCACCCAGACACGGGACGAAGTCTTCAATCTTGTATCTTCATAGTCCAATAGTCCGGCACAAGTATATAGTCCGGCTATCCGAGGACCCCCTAATCCGGGACTCCCTCAGTAGCCCCTGAACCAGGCTTCAATGACGATGAGTCCGGCGCACAGATTTTCTTCGGCATTGCAAGGCGGGTTCCTTCTCCGAATACTCCAAAGAAGATCTTGAACACAAGGATCGTGTCCGGCTCTGCAAAACAAATTCCACATACCACCGTAGAGAGCACAATATTCCACAAGTCTAATCTGTTGACAACTTTTTCATAGCGTGACATCACGCTGCGGCCCAGTCATTATATGAACCGTTTTTCTCAACCTACTACTGCACATCTTGCGAGGCAGTTTTATTGGCACGTCTTGTCGAAGCTGAGATCGTGTCCCCTTATCACAGGATTCTCATCAATACGGGTGTGGGTAACCCAACCGCGCCATCAACATGGCGCTTGGGGGATAAGCGACTTTACAGGGCAAGTGGGGAGGCGCATAGTTTCTACTGCCTTTATAAAGGGATAAGGATTCCCCCTTTTTCACCCACGCCTTCTTCTTCCTCTGCTCATCCATTCTCTCTCGCTCGAGCCCCAGCGCCCAACATTTCACCTTCTCCGCAAAGTCATTCTGAACATGTCCGGAGCAGGAAAGAAATTGAATGGCCTCCTCCATCACGGAGGAGGACATCACGAAGCTTCGAGAGGCCGGATACCTGTCCGCAAACATCGCGCACCGGCTTCCGGCCGAAGGGCAGATCATCCCCACCCTAAAACCCCAGGAGAGGATAGTATTCCTCTCTCACTTCATCCGCGGACCGGGATTCCCCTCCACCCATTCGTCCGCGGACTTCTGTTTTACTACGGGCTGGACTTTCATGATCTGGCCCCCAACTTCATCCTCAGCATCTCGACGTTCATTGTCGTGTGCAAGGCCTTCCTCCGCATCATGCCCCACTTCGGCCTATGGCTGAAGACCTTGAACGTGAATCCAAAGGTGGTGGGCAGCCAGCAAGCGGAGTGCGGGGGCGCCATGGTGGGCAAGATGCCCAATGTCACCTGGCCTGAGGGCTCTTTTGTGGAGACTGTGAAGGGGAGGCAATCGGGGTGGTTCTACATCACCGAGCCGCGCGACGCTAACTAGGTGGCGACCCCCGAATTTCGATCCGGCGTCCCCAAGCAGCTCACCTCCTGGAAAGAGAAGGGCTTAGCCTGGGGCTGAGCGGTGGAGCTGACCAGACTTCAGACCTACATCCGGAATATGATAAGCAAGAAAATCAAGCTCGTCAACGTAGTCCAGGTTATGCTCCTCCGCCGGATCCTTCCGTGTCAGATGGGTTTGCAATCTGTGGGAGTTCGACCCGACCGAACACCAGACGCTGCAAGCGCTCTTCGGCACGACGCATGAAGACGTCTGAAAGGTGCTCTTCAAGGCCACTGAGGTACCACCACCCATAACCGAAGGTCGGGGACTCAGCGCAAAATGCCCAACCAATCCGGTGAGTTTTTATATTTTGCAACATGTGCCTTTTACCAGCACATTCGCGGGAGGAATCTAAGCCTCCATGCTGATTTAACAGGACTGGGTAGCGATAGCGGAGTGGATTGACTGTCCAGCTCCGCTACCAAAGATCCAGAATTGTCTCTTCTAACGAAGATGCTGTTTCTGGCGCCCTATGAGGTGCCGGAGAAGAAGGCCAAGAAGAAGGCCGCGGGGACCAGAGAAGTTCTCCGGCACAAGGTTGCGTTGGACATGACGTCCGACGACATCGAGACGCCCTCCTCCTCCGAAGACGACGAGGAGGAAATCCCTCCCCCCCCCCCGCCGGGGGGAGAAAGAAGAGGAAGGCCGCCCCACCTGGGGAGGCCGAGGTGTCCAAGAAGGGAAAAACCTTCCTTCCAGACCATTCCACCACAGCCACCTACATCAGCGAGGAGTGGAGCCCAGGGGCAAGCCCCTGGCTAAGTCGTAAGTATCCAGACACAATAGTATTTCCAGTATGTTTGTTTTATTGCGTCTTATCATGCCAGACGTGCACTTGCAGTCCAGCCAAATCCAACATCGATGTATCCTCTTCGGAGGGGTCTCTAGGCCCGTCGGCGATGAATAGCGATTCACTCCCGACAGCATCGTCCCCCAGGCTCGCGGACGACACCGAGGTGTTGTCTCAAAGGATACCGGGCCAAGGGGAGACAGTTCTGGAGACGCCCCCAGGCGAAATCCCAGTCGCCGGGCACATGGGGGGAAGACCCCCATGGACTCCAATAATGGGGGCCGCTGCAAGATTGGCCCCCAGCCGAATACGGCTTCGGAAACCCAAGTGCTTCCGGATTCAGGCCGGCAGCCTCTCTCTAAGGGGGGAGAGCCGCCTGTAACGATGACCTCTGTCCATCCAAAGGCATCGGACAACTTGCTGGAAGCGCTTTGCGGCACTTCCATTGATGAAGAACACCGTACTCTTATGAGTACGATGATTGAGAAGGTCCATTCCGCCAAAAGCGGATTGACAGAAGCTTGCGCTAGCCTCCTAACAGGCTTTGAGGTAAGTAATAAAATTGTAAGAGAATATCATAGTATAGACAGTAGCCCCTGATGCTTTGTTTGGTGTTTGGAAAGAAAATCCGAACAAAGGATCAAATATCATTTGCAGGAGACTAACAGAAGATGTCTATGTGAATAAGCAGGCATCGCTACTGGCCGCTGCCGCTCGTACTGCGGAGGTCTCCGGACTGAAGCGGGACGTGGAGCAGACCGAGGGAGAGCTTGGCCTCGTGAAGAGGCAACTCAAGGAAAGTCAAGGTACGCAATACCCCGTCTATATATTTAAAAAGGAAAAATGGTATCCACTGATAGAAGCGTCATGAATTTTGGTAGGGGCCACGACCGAAGTGGCGGCCCTCAAAAAGGCGCTGGCCGAGGCCGAAGACAAAGCGGCCAAGGAGCGCGTCGAACGCGATAAGCAAGAGGCCCGGGTCAACGAGGTCCAGCAAGAGCTCCAAGATTTCATCCAGAAATATGAGTCCTTGGAGCGCGACTCGAAGACTCAAGAGTCCAAGCTTGCTAAGGCCCTCCAGAGCATGCAAGACGCCAAAGCTGAAGCCCAAAAGGCCCTCCAGGAGATTCAGTCGGCCAAGAAGATTGCGGCGGGTAAGGCATTCATTATGCAAATCAAGCATATGAAGGAGACTTTCCTTTTACCTACCCGAATTTGGAGTTCTCCAGGAGCATTCACGGATCTGCCGTGCAGCATATCAGATGCCACAGAATTCTACCGAGCCGAAGAAGGGAGCTCAACAGAGAAGTTGTTCTGGTCCCAATATCTGGGGAAAGAACATACGATGCCCTTGAGCGACCAGCTGAAGCAACTGGTCGAGCTGAACAAGGCGGCCGAACTGGCCATGAAGGACCTCATAGTCCGGCTATGGCCTGCCGAGCCTATGCCCAGCAGCTACTTCGGTCTCGTGAAGCGGCTTGTGAGTGCCTGCCCATGACTTGAAGCCATAAAGTGGTCGGTTTGCATTGAAGGTGATGGCCTTTGCCCGTGCAAAAGTGCACTGGGCGAAGATGGATGCCGAGAAGCTGAAGACGGAGGGGCCACCGAAGGGCAAGGTGCTCCGTCGGCCCGAAAAGGATTATGACAGTGTCCTGAAGGGCTCCCGCCTTGTGGCGGAGCAATGTGCTAAGGATGTAATCTTTGAGTGAATGCACTCATTTTATCCTGTAATATGAAACAAGTTCATTTGCGCAATATAACGCTTGTTGATTTAAAATTTTACCTCCTGTGCGGACGCTTACAAAATCTGAGAGTTGGACAGTTGTCGGCTTCTGCCCCCATGTAACTAGTACAGAGGTGTTCGGGATAAATCTAAACACTCTTTATCCAAATTTTTGGTCCTTTAAGCAGGTGTTTAGCGCAACAAACAAGGCAATCGGACTATACAGCTTTATCACCCTCACTTAGCCATAGAAGTTCTATAATTTTAAATTTTGGTGTAGCCCCTGGTATTCGGAAGGCTGAACTTGGGGCGCTATACACGCCTAAATCGGACAAAGACCAATTCCTCGCCTCAAGCGGAAAAAATCTTTAAGGATTTGAGACCTCTCGAACAGCGACCAGCTCTCGCCGCATCATGACAGTCAGTTTTCGGCTTTCTCTACTGAGGTGCTCGTCCGGAAGAACCGGGACACAATTGCAGTAGTTCTCCCTTTACTACCCTAGCCGATATAGCGGAACGTAGGGTAGCAAGCACAGGAGCCGGGCAACCCAACTATTGACCCAAGACATGATTTGGAGCTGATGCATATAATGCTATAAGTTCGGGGTGCCGCACTGTCGAAAGTATTCGGACTTTCTTGCCGTGTTATGGGGTACACTGAAGCCCCTGGCGAACTGAACGTACCAGAATGTACGGTTGCGATTTGTAATAAATAAGCAGTCAAGGAAAAAAGAAAAAGGAATGTAGTAATAAGCTGACGCAGTACATTATTTTCCATTGTTATTTGAATGATACGTCAAGGCGTATGTATACAAGTAGTGCGATAAGCAAAATAGGACTGTTTGACATGTCCTAACCAAGAGCGAGCTGCGTGTGGGTATGTAAAACAGGTATAGCGATCGTTATCAGAGACCACCTGGGGATTCCCTTGTATGTCAAAGCTCCTTGCCTCCTTGGTGTTTCCGTCCCGCGATGGGTCCGATAACTAGGTTATCGGAAGAGCCTCAAGAAGATAGGGTCCTGAAAGAAAGAAAATGGTAAAGGTATACGGACCTTGGGGCGGTTGAGCCGCATTGTGGACTGCATTCTAACTGTGCCTCTGTCTATGCCCATGGTATTTTAAGTGCGTAATTATGTACGCGTGACACAAATTTCACCTCCCAACTGGGACTGGGACGGAGGATGAATTGCTAGGCAAGCTCTGGACGGGCCGGATGATCCTGTAGCATAGTACTTCAGACTCGCTTAACGGTGTCCGAAGACTTTATTGCCGAATTGGAGGTCTGCCTAAGAAGGCTGCTCTGTACTTCTGCTACGAGGGTTGCAGTGTGCTCCTCCGTACGGAGGGAGCACTCTGTGTTTCCATTGACAGTTATTATCCCGCGAGGTCCGGGCATCTTGAGCTTGAGGTAGGAATAGTGCGGCACCGCATTGAATCTGGCGAATGCGGTTCGTCCGAGCAGTGCATGATAGCCACTGTGGAAGGGGACGATATCGAAGATTAACTCCTCGCTTTGGAAGTTTTCCGGAGATCCGAAGACTACTTCCTGTGTGATTGAGCCCGTGCAACAGGCCTCTACACCTGGTATGTGATATGTCTCCAACGTATCTATAATTTTTCATTGTTCCATGCTATTATATTACACATTTATATGGGACTAACCTACTAACCGGAGGCCCAGCCCGTATTGCTGTTTTTTTGCCTATTTCAGTATTTCAAAGAAAAGGAATATCAAATGGAGTCCAAACAGAATGAAACCTTCGGGAGCGTGATTTTTGGAACGAACGTGATCCAGAGGACTTAGAGTGCAAGTCAAGAAGCAACCGAAGCTTCCACGAGATAGGAGGGCGCCCCCCTATAGGGTGCACCCCTTGTCTCGTGGGCCCCTCGGTCGTCCACCGACGTACTTCTTCCTCCTATATAAGCCTACGTACCTCGAAAACATCCAGGGAGCAACCGAAATACAATTTCCACCACCGTAACCTTCTGTATCCGCGAGATCCCATCTTGGAGCCGTTATCGGTGTTCTACTGGAGGGGGAATCCACCACGGAGGGCTTCTACATCAACACCATATCCCTTCTAATGAGTTGTGAGTAGTTTACCACAGACCTTCGGGTCGATAGTTATTAGCTAGTTGGCTTCTTCTCTCTTTTTGGATCTCAATACAATGTTCTCCCCCTCTCTTGAGGAGATCTATTCGATGTAATCTCTTTTTGCGGTGTGTTTGTCGAGATCCGATGAATTGTGGGTTTATGATCAGATTTATCTATGGATAATAATTGAATCTTCTCTGAATTCTTTTATATGATTGAGTTATCTTTGCAAGTCTCTTCGAATTATCAGTTTGGTTTGGCCTATTAGATTGATCTTTCTTGCCATGGGAGAAGTGCTTAGCTTTGGGTTCAATCTTGCGGTGTTCTTACCCAGTGACAGAAAGGGTTGCAAGACACATATTGTATTGTTGCCATCGAGGATAAAAGGATGGGGTTTATATGATATTGCTTGAGTTTATCCCTCTACATCATGTCATCTTGCTTAATGCGTTACTCTGTTCTTATGAACTTAATACTCTAGATGCATGCTGGATAGCGGTCGATGTGTGGAGTAATAGTAGTAGATGTAGGCAAGAGTCGGTTTACTTGTTGCGGACGTGATGCCTATATACATGATCATGCCTAGATAACGTCATAATTATTCACTTTTCTATCAATTGCCCGATAGTAATTTGTTCACCCACCATAATACTTATGCTCTTGAGAGAAGCCACTAGTGAAACCTATGGCCCCCGGGTCTATATCTTATCATATTTGCTTCCAATCTACTTTTATTTGCATCTTTATTTTCTGCATCTATATTATAAAATACCAAAAATATATTTATCTTATCATATTATCTCTATCAGATCTCACTTTCGCAAGTGGCCGTGAAGGGATTGACAACCCCTTTGTCGCGTTGATTGCGAGTTCTTTGTTTGTTTGTGTAGGTTCATGGGACTTGTTGAGAAGCCTCCTACTGGATTGATACCTTGGTTCTCAAAAACTGAGGGAAATACTTACGCTACTGTGCTACATCACCCTTTCCTCTTCAAGGAAAACCAATGCAAGCTCAAGACATAGCAAGAAGGATTTCTGGCACCGTTGCCGGGGAGGTCTTCGCTCAAGTCAAGACATACCAAGTACCCATCCCAAACTCTTCTCCCTCGCATTTACATTATTTGCCATTTGCCTCTCGTTTTCCTCTCCCCCACTTCACCCTTGCCGTTTTATTCGCCCTCTCTTTCCCAATCTCCTCTCTTTTCTGTTGCCGTTTTCTGTTTGCTTGTGTGTTGGATTACTTGTTGCCATGGCGCAAGATAATGCCAAATTGTGTGATTTCTCGAATACTAATAATAATGATTTCCTTAGCACTCCGATTGCTCCTCTTAATGATGTTGAGTCTTGTGAAATCAATACCGCTTTGTTGAATCTTGTTATGAAAGATCAATTCGCCGGCCTTCCTAGTGAAGATGCCGCTACACCTCTAAACAATTTTGTTGATTTGTGTGATATGCAAAAGAAGAAACATACGGATAACGATATTGTTAAATTGAAGTTATTTCCGTTTTCACTTAGAGATCGTGCTAAAGTTTGGTTTTCGTCTTTGCCTAAATTAGTATTGATTTTTGGAACAAGTGCAAAAATGCTTTTATCTCTAAGTATTTTCCTCCCGCTAAGATCATCACTCTTACGAATGATATTATGAATTTTAAACAACTTCATCATGAGCATGTTGCCCAATCTTGGGAAAGAATGAAATTGATGATTCACAATTGCCCTACTCATGGTTTGAATTTATTGATGATTATACAAAAAATTTATGCGGGTTTGAACTTTGCTTCTAGAAATCTCTTAGATTCGGCCGCGGGAGGCACGTTTATGGAAATCACGTTAGGGGATGCTACAAAACTTCTTGATAATATTATGGCTAATTATTCTCAATGGCACACTAAAAGATCTTCTAGTAAAAAAGTGCATGCTATAGAAGAAATCAATGTGTTGAGTGGAAAGATGGATGAACTTATGAAGTTGTTTGCTACTAAAAATACTCCTCTTGATCCCAATGATATGCCTTTGTCTACTTTGATTGAGGATAATAATGAATCTATGGATGTGAATTTTGTTGGTAGGAATAGTTTTGGAAACAATGCTTATAGAGGAAACTTTAATTCTAGACCGTTCCCTAGCAATTCCTCTAATAATTATGGAAATTCCTACAATAATTTTTATGGTAATTTTAATAAGATGCCCTTTGATTTTGAGAATAGTGTGAAAGAATTTATGATTTCTCAAAATAATTTTAATGCTTTGCTTGAAGAAAAATTGCTCAAAGTTGATGATTTGGCTAGGAACATTGATAGACTTTCACTTGATGTTGATTCTCTCAAACTTAGATCTTCTCCTCCTAAGCATGATATCAATGAGTCTCTCAAAGCAATGAGAATTTCCATTGATGAGTGCAAGGAAAGAACCGCTAGATTGCGTGCTAAGAAAGATATCTTTATAAAAGCGTGTTCTTCTAGTTTCCATGAAAATAATGACAAAAGATCTTAAAGTTATTGATGCGTCTCCTATTAGATCTATGTTTTGCAATATGAATCTTGATAATTATGGGACTGATGATGAGTCAACTTTACCTAGAAGGCGTCCCAAGAATTCGGAGTTTTTAGATCTTGATGCTAAATTTGGTAAAAGTGGGATTGGAGAGGTCATGACTTTAAATAGTATTGAACCCACTATCTCTGATTTCAAGGAATTTGATTATGATAATTGTTCTTTAGAAGGTTTTATTTCCTTGTTGCAATCCGTTGTTAATTCTCCTCATGCTTATAGTCAAAATAAAGTTTTTACCAAACATATCGTTGATGCTTTATTGCAATCTTATGATGAAAAACTTAATTTGGAAGTTTCTATACCAGAAAACTTAATAATGAGTGGGAACCTACTATAAAGATGAAAATTAAAGATCATGAGTGTTTTGCTTTGTGTGATTTGGGTGCTAGTGTTTCCACGATTCCAAAAACTTTATGTGATATTCTAGGTTTCCATGATCTTGATGATTGCTCTTTAAATTTGCACCATGCGGATTACACCATTAAAAAGCCAATGGGAAGGATCAATAATGTTCTAATTGTTCCAAATAGAAATTTGGTGCCCGTTGATTTTATCGTTCTTGATATAGATTGCAATCTTTCTTGCCCTATTATTCTTGGTAGACCTTTCCTTAGAACGATTGGTGTGATTATTGATATGAAGGAAGGGAATATTAGATTCCAATTTCCATTAAAGAAAGGCATGGAGCACTTTCCAAGAAAGAAAGTCAAATTACCCTATGAATCTATCGTGCGGGCTACTTATGAATCAAGTGTCAAAGATGGCACTACTTAGGTCTATCTTCGCTTTTATGCCTAGCTAGGGGCGTTAAACGATAGCGCTAGTTGGGAGGCAACCCAATTTTCTTTATGTTTTTTTGTTTTTGTTCCTATTTAGTAATAAATTTTGTTTCTACCTTCTGTTTAGATGTGTTTTCATGTTTTACTTAGTGTTTGTGCCAAATAGAACCTATAGGATAACCTATGATATGAGTTGATTTGATTCTGCTAAAAAACAGAAACTTTGCGCTCACGAGAAAAAATTCAATAAATCACAGAAACGTGCTTTTTGCATTGATTCTTTTTGCTGCTGTTCAATAAACAAATTTTTTAGGACGTCCTATTTTGGTAGGATTTTTAGAGTTCCAGAAGTTTGCGTTAGTTACAGATTGCTACAGACTGTTCTGTTTTTGACAGATTCTGTTTTTCGTGTGTTGTTTGCTTATTTTGATGCATCTATGGCTAGTATGTAAGGGTATGAACCATAGAGAACTTGGAATACAGTAGGTTTAACACCAATTTAGAACAAAAAAGAAGCTAGCCAACCCTCCTCCAAAATGCTCCCCCGGTTGCAAGCTTTGTCGGCCGTCGGATCTGCCCTCTGACGCGTTTGAGTCGTTGGATCTTCACAGCAGTAAAAACCAATTTTCACCTCACGGTCATTTTC
>NC_041389.1:291704211-291741261 GCF_002162155.2 Triticum dicoccoides
AATCTGCTCTGCGCGTTCCGCGTCCAATCCTAGCCTCGCCTCGTCCAACTCCCACTCCCATTCTAGCCGCCAGACGAACCCTAGCTGATGGGGAACGTAGCAGAAATTCAAAATTTTCCTACGTGTCACCAAGATCTATCTATGGAGAGATTAGCAACGAGGGGAAGGAGAGTGCATCTACATACCCTTGTAGATCGCTAAGCGGAAGCGTTCAAGAGAACGGGGTTGAAGGAGTCGTACTCGTCGTGATCCAAATCACCGGAGATCCTAGTGCCGAACAGACGGCACCTCCGCGTTCAACACACATACAGCCCGGTGACGTCTCCCACGCCTTGATCCAGCAAGGAGAGAGGGAGAGGTTGAGGAAGACTCCGTCCAGTAGCAGCACAACGGCGTGGTGGTGGTGGAGGAGCGTGGCAATCCTGCAGGGCTTCGCCAAGCACCACGGGAGAGGAGGAGTAAGAGAGGTAGGGCTGCGCCAATAGAGGGAGAAACTCATGTGTTGGCAGCCCTCAAGACCTCAACTATATATAGGGGAGAGGGAGGGGGTGCGCCCCCTCTAGGGTTTCCACCCCAAGGGGTGCGGCAGCCCCAATCCCATCTAAGGGTGGCGGCCAAGGGGGGGAGAGGGGAAACTTGCCCCCCAAGTTAGGTGGAAGCACCCCCTCCCCAAACCCTAGGCGCCTTGGGCCCTTGTGGGGGCGCACCAGCCCACCTGGGGCTGGTCCCCTCCCACACTTGGCCCATGCAGCCCTCCGGGGATCGTGGCCCCACTTGGTGGACCCACCGGGACCCTCCCGGTGGTCCCGGTACGTTACCGATAAAACCCGAAACTTTTCCGGTGACCAAAACAGGACTTCCCATATATAAATCTTTACCTCCGGACCATTCCGGAACTCCTCGTGACGTCCGGGATCTCATCCAGGACTCCGAACAACATTCGGTAACCACATACAAATTTCCTTTATAACCCTAGTGTCATCGAACCTTAAGTGTGTAGACCCTACGGGTTCGGGAGACATGTAGACATGACCGAGACGTTCTCCGGTCAATAACCAACAACGGGATCTGGATACCCATGTTGGCTCCCACATGTTCCACGATGATCTCATCGGATGAACCACGATGTCAAGGACTCAATCAATCCCGTATACAATTCCCTTTGTCTAGCGGTATTGTACATGCCCGAGATTCGATCATCGGTATACCGATACCTTGTTCAATCTCGTTACCAGCAAGTCTCTTTACTCGTTCCGTAACACATCATCCCATGATCAACCCCTTGGTCACATTGTGCACATTATGATGATGTCCTACCGAGTGGGCCCAGAGATACCTCTCCATCACACGGAGTGACAAATCCTAGTCTCGATTCGTGCCAACCCAACAGACACTTTCGGAGATACCTGTAGTGCACCTTTATAGCCACCCAGTTACGTTCTGACGTTTGGTACACCCAAAGCATTCCTACGGTATCCGGGAGTTGCACAATCTCATGGTCTAAGGAAAATATACTTGACATTAGAAAAGCTTTAGCATACGAACTACGATCTTTGTGCTAGGCTTAGGATTGGGTCTTGTCCATCACATCATTCTGCTAATGATGTGATCCCGTTATCAACGACATCCAATGTCCATGGTCAGGAAACCGTCACCATCTATTGATCAACGAGC
This sequence comes from Triticum dicoccoides, assembly GCF_002162155.2. NCBI lineage: Eukaryota > Viridiplantae > Streptophyta > Magnoliopsida > Poales > Poaceae > Triticum > Triticum dicoccoides. The sequence goes on from NC_041389.1 coordinate 291,705,886, forward strand.
TAGTCAACTAGAGGCTTACTAGGGACATGGTGTTCTCTATGTATCCACACATGTATCTGAGTTTCCTATCAATACAATTATAGCATCGATAATAAACGATTATCATGAACAAGGAAATATAATAATAATAATAACTAATTTATTATTGCCTCTAGGGCATATTTCCAACAGTCTCCCACTTGCACTAGAGTTAATAATCTAGTTCACATCGCTATGTGATTAACACTGATAGGTCACATCGCCATGTGACCAACACCCAAAGAGTTTACTAGTGTCACTAAACTAGTTCACATCACCATGTGATTAAGACTCAATGAGTTCTGGGGTTTGATCATGTTTTCCTTGTGAAAGAAGTTTTAGTCAACGGGTCTGCAGTATTCAGATCCGTATGTACTTTGTAATTTGTAAATGCTGCTTCCACGCTCCACTTGAAGCTATTCCAAATGGTTGCTCCACTATACGTATCAAGTTTGCTACTCGGAGTCATTCGGATAGGTGTTAAAGCTTGCATCGACGTAACCCTTTACCCCGAACTCTTTATCACCTCCATAATGGAGAAACATTTCCTTATTCCTCTAAGGATAATTTTGACCGTTGTCCAATGATCCGTTCCTGGATCATTCTTATACCCCTTGACTGACTCATGGCAAGGCACACTTCCGGTGCGGTATACAGCACAGCATACTATAGAGCCTACGTCTGAAGCGTAGGGGACGACCTTCGTCCTTTATCTCTTTTCTGCCGTGGTCGAGCTTTAAGTCTTAAGTTCGTACCTTACAACTCAGGCAACAACTCCTTCTTTGACTGATCCATCTTGAACACTTTCAAGATCATGTCAAGGTACATGCTCATTTGAAAGTATCATTAAGCGTTTTTTTATCGATCCTCATAGATCTTGATGCTCAATGTTCAAGTAGCTTAATCTAGGTTTTCACTTGAAAAACACTTTTCAAATAACCCTATATGCATTCCAGAAATTCTACATCATTTCTAATCAACAATATGTCAACAACATATACTCATCAGAAATTCTATAGTGCTCCCACTCACTTCTTTGGAAATACAAGTTTCTCATAAACTTTGTACACACCCAAAATCTTTGATCATCTCATCAAAGTGTACATTCCAACTCCGAGATGCTTACTCCAGTCCTTAGAAGGATTGCTAGAGCTTTGCATACCTTTTAGCATCCTTAGGATCGACAAAACCTTTCTGATTGTATCGCATACAACCTTTCCTTATGAAGACTGGTAAGGAAACTCGTTTTGACATCCATCTGCCAGATTTCATAAATGCAGCTAACGCTAACATGATTCCGACGGACTTAAGCATCGCTACGGATGAGAAAATCTCATCGTAGTCAACTCCTTGAACTTGTGAAAAACTCTTCGCCACAAGTCGAGCTTCATAGATGGTGACATTACCGTCCATGTCCGTCTTCTTCTTAAAGATCCATTTATCTCAATGGCTTGCGGATCATCGGGCAAGTCCACCAAAGTCCATGCTTTGTTCTGATACATGGATCCTATCTCGGATTTCATGGCTCCTAACCATTTGTCGGAATTTGGGCCCACCATCGCTTCTCCATAGCTCGTAGGTTCATTGTTTTCTAGCAACATGACCTTCAAGACAGGATCACTGTACCACTCCGAAGCAGTACGCGTCCTTGTCGTCCTACGAGGTTCGGTAGTGACTTGATCCGAAGCTTCATGATCAATATCATAAGCTTCCACTTCAATTGGTGTAGGTGCCACGGGAACAACTTCCTGTGCCCTGCTACACACTGGTTGAAGTGATGGTTCAATAACCTCATCAAGTCTCCACTATCCTCCCACTCAATTTTCGAGACAAACCTTTCCTCGAGAAAGGACCCGATTCAAGAAACAATCCCTATTGCTTTCGGATCTGAATTAGAAGGTATACCCAACTATTTTGGGTGTCCTATGAAGGTGCATTTTATCCGCTTTGGGTTCGAGCTTATCAACCTGAAACTTTTTCACATAAGCGTCGCAGCCCCAAACTTTTAAGAAACGACAACTTAGGTTTCTCCAAACCATAGTTCAAACGGTGTCGTCTCAACGGAATTACGTGGTGCCCTATTTTAAAGTGAATGCGGTTGTCTCTAATGCCTAACCCATGAACGATAGTGGTAATTCGATAAGAGACATCATGGTATGCACCATATCCAATAGGGTGCAACTATGATGTTCGGACACACCATCACACTATGGTGTTCCAGGCGGTATTAATTGTGAAACAATTTCCTCAATGTCTTAATTGCGTGCCAAAGCTCGTAACTCAGATACTCATCTCTATGATCATATCATAGACATTTTATCCTCTTGTCACAATGATGTTCAACTTCACTCTAAAATTACTTGAACCATTCAATAATTCAGACTTGTGTTTCATCAAGTAAATATACTCAACATATACTCGAATCATCTGTGAAGTGAGAACATAACGATATTCACTTCATGCCTCAGCACTCATTGGACTGCACACATCAAAATGTGTTACTTCCAACAGGTTGCTATCTGGTTCCATCGTACTGAAAACGAGGCTTTCCAGTCATCTTGCCCATGTGGTATGATTTGCATATCTCAATTGATTCAAAATCAAGTGAGTGCAAACGATCCATCTGCATGGAGTTTCTTCATGCGTATACACCAATAGACATGGTTCGCATGTCTCAAACTCTTCAAAAACGAGTGAGTCCAAAGATCCATCAACATGGAGCTTCTTCATGCGTCTTATACCAATATGACTTACATGACGGTGCCAAAAATAAGTGGTACTATCATTACTATCTTATATTTTTGGCATGAAAATGTGTATCACTACGATCGAGATTTAATAAACCATTCCTTTAGGTGCAAGACCATTGAAGGTATTATTCAAATAAATAGAGTAACCATTATTCTCCTTAAATGAATAACCGTATTGCGATGGACATAATCCAATCATGTCTATGCTCAACGCAAACACCAAATGACAATTATTCAGGTTTAATACTAATCTTGATGGTAGAGGGAGCGTGCGATGTTTGATCACATCAAACTTGGAAACACTTCCAACACATATCGTCAGCTCATCTTTAGCTAGTCTCCGTTTATTCCATAGCTCTTTTATTTCGAGTTACTAACACTTAGCAACCGAACCGGTATCTTAATACCCTGGTGCTACTAGGAGTACTAGTAAAGTAAACATTAACATAATGTATATCCAATATACTACTATCGACCTTGCCAGCCTTCTCATCTACCAAGTATCTAGGGTAATTCTGCTCCAGTGGTTGTTCCCCTTATTACAGAAGCACTTAGTCTCGGGTTTGGGTTCAACCTTGGGTTTTTTCACAAGAGCAGCAGCTGATTTGCCGTTTCATGAAGTATCCCTTCTTGCCCTTGCCCTTCTTGAAACTAGTGGTTTCACCAACCATCAACAATTGATGCTCCTTCTTGATTTCTACTTTCGTCGTGTCAAACATCGCGAATACCTCAAGGATCATCATATCTATCCCTGATATGTTATAGTTCATCACGAAGCTCTAGCAGCTTGGTGGCAATGACTTTGGAGAAACATCACTATCTCATCTGGAAGATCAACTCCCACTCGATTTAAGTGATTGTTGCACTTCAGACAATCTGAGCACAAGCTCAACGATTGATCTTTTCTCCCTTAGTTTGCAGGCTAAGAAAATAGTCGGAGGTCTTATACCTCTTGACGTGGGCACGAGCCTGAAATCCCAATTTCAGCCCTCGAAACATCTCATATGTTCCGCGACGTTTCGAAAAACGTCTTTGGTGCCTCAACTAGGCCGTGTCCGATCATCACGTGAGACAGACTAGTCATCATCGGTGAACATCTTCATGTTGATCGTATCTACAATACGACTCATGCTCGACCTTTCGGTCTCTTGTGTTCCGAGGCCATGTCTGTACATGCTAGGCTTGTCAAGTCAACCTAAGTGTTTCGCGTGTGTAAATCTGGCTTACACCCGTTGTATGTGAATGTAAGAATCTATCACACCCGATCATCACGTGGTGCTTCGAAACGACGAACTTTCGCAATGGTGCACAGTTAGGGGGAACACTTTCTTGAAGTTTTAATGAGGGATCATCTTATTTACTACCGTAGTTCTAAGCAAATAAGATGCATAAACATGATAAACATCACATGCAATCAAATAGTGACATGATATGGCCAATATCATATTGCTCCTTTTGATCTCCATCTTCGGGGCTGCATGATCATCATCGTCACCGGCATGACACCATGATCTCCATCATCATGATCTCCATCATCGTGTCTCCATGAAGTTGTCTCGCCAACTTATTACTTCTACTACTATGGCTACCGGTTAGCAATAAAGTAAAGTAATTACATGGCGTTGTTCAATGACACGCAGGTCATACAATAAATAAAGACAACTCCTATGGCTCCTGCCAGTTGTCATACTCATCGACATGCAAGTCGTGAATCCTATTACAAGAACATGATCAATCTCATACATCACATATCATTCATCACATTCTTCTTGGCCATATCACATCACATAGCATACCCTGCAAAAACAAGTTAGACGTCCTCTAATTGTTGTTTGCATGTTTTACGTGGCTGCTATGGATTTCTAGCAAGAACGTTTCTTACCTACGCAAAACCACAACGTGATATGCCAATTGCTATTTACCCTTCATAAGGACCCTTTTCATCGAACCTGTTCCGACTAAAGTGGGAGAGACTGGCACCCGCTAGCCACCTTATGCACCAAGTGCATGTCAGTCGGTGGAACCTGTCTCACGTAAGAGTACGTGTAAGGTCGGTCCGGGCCGCTTCATCCCACAATACCGTCGAAACAAGATTGGACTAGTAACGGTAAGCACATTGAACAAAATCAACGCCCACAACTACTTTGTGTTCTACTCGTGCAAAGAATCTATGCAATAGACCTAGCTCTGGTACCACTGATGGGGAACGTAGCAGAAATTCAAAATTTTCCTACGTGTCACCAAGATCTATCTATGGAGAGACTAGCAACGAGGGGAAGGAGAGTGCATCTACATACCCTTGTAGATCGCTAAGCGGAAGTGTTCAAGAGAACGGGGTTGAAGGAGTCGTACTCGTCGTGATCCAAATCACCGGAGATCCTAGTGCCGAATGGACGGCACCTCCGCGTTCAACACACGTACAGCCCGGTGACGTCTCCCATGCCTTGATCCAGCAAGGAGAGAGGGAGAGGTTGAGGAAGACTCCATCCAGCAGCAGCACAACGGCGTGGTGGTGCTGGAGGAGCGTGGCAATCCTGCAGGGCTTCGCCAAGTACCATGGGAGAGGAGGAGTAAGAGAGGTAGGGCTACGCCAATAGAGGGAGAAACTCATGTGTTGGCAGCCCTCAAGACCTCAACTATATATAGGGGAGAGGGAGGGGGTGCGCCCCCTCTAGGGTTTCCACCCCAAGGGGTGCGACAGCCCCAATCCCATCTAAGCGTGGCGGCCAAGGGGGGGAGAGGGGAAACTTGCCCCCCAAGTTAGGTGGAAGCACCCCCTCCCCAAACCCTAGGCGCCTTGGGCCCTTGTGGGGGGGGGGGCGCACCAGCCCACCTGGGGCTGGTCCCCTCCCACACTTGGCCCATGCAGCCCTCCGGGGATCGTGGCCCCACTTGGTGGATCCCCTGGGACCCTCCCGGTGGTCCCGGTACGTTACCGATAAAACCCGAAACTTTTTCGGTGACCAAAACAGGACTTCCCATATATAAATCTTTACCTCCGGACCATTCCGGAACTCCTCGTGACGTCCGGGATCTCATCCGGGACTCCGAACAACATTCAGTAACCACATACAAACTTCCTTTATAACCCTAGCGTCATCGAACCTTAAGTGTGTAGACCCTACGGGTTCGGGAGACATGTAGACATGATCGAGACGTTCTCCGGTCAATAACCAACAGCAGGATCTGGATACCCATGTTGGCTCCCACATGTTCCACGATGATCTCATCGGATGAACCACGATGTCAAGGACTCAATCAATCCCGTATACAATTCCCTTTGTCTAGCGGTATTGTACTTGCCCGAGATTCGATCGTCGGTATACCGATACCTTGTTCAATCTCGTTACCGGCAAGTCTCTTTACTCGTTCCGTAACACATCATCCCATGATCAACCCCTTGGTCACATTGTGCACATTATGATGATGTCCTACCGAGTGGGCCCAAAGATACCTCTCCATCACACAGAGTGACAAATCCCAGTCTCGATTCGTGCCAACCCAACAGACACTTTCGGAGATACCTGTAGTGCATCTTTATAGCCACCCAGTTACGTTGTGACGTTTGGTACACCCAAAGCATTCCTACGGTATCCGGGAGTTGCACAATCTCATGGTCTAAGGAAAAGATACTTGACATTAGAAAAGCTTTAGCATACGAACTACGATCTTTGTGCTAGGCTTAGGATTGGGTCTTGTCCATCACATCATTCTGCTAATGATGTGATCCCGTTATCAACGACATCCAATGTCCATGGTCAGAAAACCGTAACCATCTATTGATCAATGAGCTAGTCAACTAGAGGCTTACTAGGGACATGGTGTTGTCTATGTATCCACACATGTATTTGAGTTTCCTATCAATACAATTATAGCATGGATAATAAATGATTATCATGAACAAGGAACTATAATAATAATAATAACTAATTTATTATTGCCTCTAGGGCATATTTCCAACACTAGCCCCCTTGCCCAATGCCCCCCGATCCCTACAGCCACCGCACGGCCTCGCTCCTCCTTCCCTCCCGCCGCACCCTCTCCTTGCTCGCATCTGCCTCCTTCCCACCTCCGCCCGAGCTCCGCCTTCCTCGCCCGCCTCCTCCTCCTTGCCATCGGCGGAAGCCTCAAGCCCCAGCATCACCGCCACCAGATCCACCTCGCAACCTCTCTTCCTCCCCTGTCTGACTGCTGCGTGGTCGCATCAGGCCCATGCCGGGGCCGCCGCCGCTGGATGGCTCCGTCGGTCCCTCCCGCTCCAGATCGAAAACTGAGAGAGCGACGGGAGGGAAGAAGGGGATCGGGGGAGGGTAGAGCACGGGAGAGAAGGCGAGATCACGCTGACCGCAGTGTGCGAGGCGGACGGGTGAGAAACATTTGTGGTCGTGCCGCTGGCGACTGGAGATTTGGAATGCGGCCGTGGCCATGGGCGGTCCTGGAGCGGGATCGCGTGTGTGCTGCCTCCAACCTGCTTTGCTGCTCATGCAATCTCAAGGTATGGTATCGATCTGCTTTGCACGTTGCTTTAGCAAAACTGATTAGTTATCTATACATAGACGTGTGCAGAGCTGAGGACGAAGGGAAGAATAAGAAGAATTTAGCTAGAGATTTGAAGAAGATCAAGGTGATTTTTCTCCCTCCTGTTAAGCTTTGTTATCTCATTTTGATGCTATTGTTTGTGACTGATGTAAACATGAGGAAGATAAGAGATCACAACGAGGCTAAATGAGATTTGTGGTGACCAAAATTCTTTCTTTGTTTACCTACAGAACTTGATTGCACTATTGATTCTGTACTATTTTCCTTTCCTAAAGGAAGATGTCGAGTTATGTAACATCTTTAAAGAAGAGAGAATCTGCATTTTATTCATGTGCTTTCAGTTAGGGTGGATTTGTGTTTTCAGAAATGAGGCAACCTTACATGTACATATTCACATATTTCCTTTATAACACTACCAGCAGACATGAGTTCTTGTGTTTTTAGAGCTTCATGGAAACAGGATTCGGTGCTGCCCACTTAGTCTTTTTTTGCAGATATATTTCCTTTATCACTCCCCCAGCAGACGTGAGTTCTTGTGGCGGGGTTTTTCATGTCGTCATGTTAGGAATTTATTATCGGATTGTAGATGAGGTCCTTCTTTAGTTCAGCTATGCTGGGCACTGTTTCCACTTCTTGTTTCTTACTTAAATTCAGCTGCCCATTTTTGATTTAAGGTGAATATTGCAGTTTGATGCCTATGGTATTCCATATGAAATTCTACTATTTGTTTTAGTTTCTGGAGTTTTCTATTCATTATCCCTAGCCATTATGATGGGTATGTTGACATGCTTCATGGATAGAGAAGTTTAATATTGCTTGCTTGTTTTATCCTCTGCCCTCGACACGCAGAAGGCCAAAACAGGCGGAGACGAGTCATGGATCCTGCTGGCAATGGCTACTGGTTGTAGATGGAATTTAAGCAGAGGAATCGCAAAAGTTGTGCCCCATGAGGCCAGCGACCAAAGGCCCGATTCATTTCCGTTGAAGGTAACCTGCCTGACAATAATTAGAGTCGCATTGGTACTTGCTGATCTTTTAAATTTTTATTAACTAATTTGGGCTCTTAACAGATTCTATAGTTGTCTATTGTTTCTTATTTGCAGGTTATGTTCAGCTTGGCCCTTCATCTAGGTGTATGGTTATCCTCATCTCTATACGCGCATGCATGGACGAGCTTCAGTTTGATGAGGAGAAAACAATCATGTTGAGTTTTAATCAGAACAGGTGGACAACCATGTAAAAGGTAGAGATGTTTATACAAGAATCAATATCACTCAGACTAGCAAGTTCCAGTTTGTCTTTTGTGGTGAGCATTAGCAAAATATAAATGTGAATATTACAGTACATAGTTTATGATATTTCATTGAATGTCATCACCTAAATTTATACTAATCAAGCGGAATAACCCAACAACCATTCTTTAAAGACCATATCATAAACTTTATGCAACAATACATAAATGAAGCTCCAGTATGAAAAGTGGGTTCCACTAACAGCATCGCGGATTATTTTGAGTTTTCGGCCATTGAACAGGTGAATGCCATGCTTTCCATGGAGATGCTTATACCTTTTATCCTCAGGATGAACGGCTATGTCTGTATCGCCAACCATTGTTTCAGTTCTTGTTGTTGCGACAATAATCTCGTCAAACCCTTCTTCAAGAGGATAGGCAAAGGATTTCAACACAACAAACTGCACATGACTGCTATAACCAGGGACCTTCAGCATAGTTTCCTCTTTAGGCTCTAGATGATCCACCTGAGAAAGCAACATTTTAATAAAGAAGTTGATCTTAGTCGCGGGTGTGGAATCAAACTGTACAACCTAGACAGTATAATAAGCTTTATGAACCTCTATGTCAGATATTGTTGTTAAAAGTTTGCAGTCCCAGTTCACGAGGCAGAGGAATTGGGAATGTAGTGTCTTAATATAATGAGCAATGTTATTTCCTTTGGTAAAAAGAATTATTCCGATGCCATCACGTTGCTCTGCATTTACTAAATGGACTTCCATATGTGTTTTGGCCGGTTGATGGAATAGATGCGCTCTATGCCTACATTATTATGCCTACTATATTCTTATGGTTCTGTCCGTGTTCATTTTGTAGGTTGGAAGAACTGTTCTATTTTTGCATCTGCAACCAGCTGCTGCTGCTCAAGATTTGCTCTCCTTTTCCAATGCATGTGCGTTATCTGTGGCTCAAGATATATTTATCTTTTTGTGCATGTTGTCATGGTTGTTGATTGACTGACCGTCTCTCTGTTGCGGATCTATCCGGGGGTCGTCTTATTTTTCAGTCTCGTGTGACTTCCGTTTTATGCTTATATTTGGTGGTTGCGTGTGAGCGGGATGTGTGCTCTTATTTCGACCGTTATACCTGTTTTGCAAGCCGTGGTGCCTTGGTGTGCTTTGCCAGCGCTTTCGTACCTATGTACGGTCGCAGAGGATGTGTCTGTTCTTGGCTTCTTGCTGGGGTAGAACAGGAGCTTCCAAGGGATGGTTCTTGTCCAGTTCCTTACTACACACTCTTGCTATTTTGAATAGGTAGTACAGGATGAAGTGGCAGGCTGGAAGAAGTCCAAAGCCAGTTTCCGTCGGATGAGAATTCATAGCATCATTGTGAGGTTGGTGATCACAGTTAATAACAACCAATGTTTTAGTTATCTGTTGTAGACTTTTTTTTCTATGCATGTTTCTTCTATGTAACAAACATAATTTGAGCAGAGTAAGCTTGCCATGGAAACTACGTGTTGATGCCATGGAGTCCTTTAAAGAAAAATATATTCATAGTCTTGTAGTGACAGCAGTCAGCAAGCCGAAATCTGAACCATGAAAACGAGTACTAGCATCTTCATCTAAAAATAATATGCCCAGTATTATCATGATTTGAGCACATCAGAAAGAGATCTTGCTATCAGATGTTCTATCATGTTACAAGGTAGTTCATGAATTTAACAAAAAACTATTCCATTTGTTGCAATGCAAGTGATTACCTACAATTTCAAGGCAAACTAATGCCTACTGTCTAATCCTAACTTGCCTTCATCGGAGCAGTTTGTTTGACTTCTAAAGTTCACTTCTGTTAGTTATAAACCCGTGAATATTTGCCCATCTTTGCTTAACGTGTAAATGGATATAGTGGTATATGAAACTCGAATTGTTTCTTTGAACTGCAGATGGAGTCGATTCAAGCACCACATGCTGGAAATACTGCACCATAGTGACATAAGGGGCATCGCATTCAGGAAACCTAATGATTCCATATACACCTTCCCAATGCCTGATTGCATATGCCAACAAGATGGAATATGATCTAGGCATTAGCATACATAACCGAGGGATGCATATCCTCTACCTTTGTGCAACAAAGGCACCAAAGGCATGGCATTGTTGACTGCATGATCAGGATTTGATGGTCATGATGAAAACTGGAGTGCAATAAAGCATTTGGCGCTTCTCAGGAGATTCTAAAACCCTCTGGCATACCCCAAACCGTTCGATTCTGGATATAATGGCCAAAAGGTGCCTAACAACAATGAATTCCATAGGATCAGAAATTGAGAGGATGCGAGGGATTTTGTAAAGTTAGTAATCTGTAGGTAGTCCACCATATAGCAATCTCCATTTGTTCAATGGGTTGTAGATATGAGTACAACCTGAGTGCCTCGATGTATATTCGAAAACAACAAAGAAAGGAAATTTTCAGTATATCATCACTCATCAGTGCTTGTTCTTGCATTTCATCTTGCCCTTGACAGTTCATATTTATGAGCATGTTCTGACAGTTCAGACCTAATGTTCTTTTTTCTTTCCTTGGGCACTTCCTCAAGAATCTTGTTGAGGTGTATATTTCCCCTCTTTGTGTCATGAATGATTGTGATGGTTGCAGGATCTTCGCAAGGAGTTGAAGGCATATAAAAACCATGGATCCTTTGCTCCTCAGGCCACAAAATGATCACAGTGATGTCTACGACCTCCTCCTCGGTGTATTAATCTCAATCTCATGTTTGGTTTTCTTCCCTTTTCTCTTCTAATGATGTAATTTCTTTTACTAATATAACACCATGTATCCCTTTTCTACTTTTAATGAATTTACCATATATATTTCTTATTTAGTTTAGTTCATCATTCAGAGACGGTGGAATATTTTTGTCCTTCACAGGTTAAATGAGCATTGCGTAGTCCTTCAGAGGTTAAATGAGCATTGCGTAAAAGTACGTCTAAGTTCTCTTTTTTCAAGTGCTTCAAGTAAATGAAATTGTCTATTTCAAATTTAATACCTTTTAATAATAATCATAATGAGAGAGGGGTATGCTTTTCTCTCTCTCTCTCTCTCTCTCTCTCTCTCTCTGGAAATGTGTTTGAATCGCACAAAAAGAGTCCATAGTTCTTATTCATACTTGAAACACGTGAGGCTCTGCAAATTAAACCATGTTTTTTTTCAAGGCGCATATGGATTTAGCAGACCACAAGTAAACCGAGTGTATATACATGGCCTGTCCTTAGTAAAGGAAACTATTTTCATCACGAACATGGCTTTAGTTGAAGGTTCTTGCAGCATTAAACTATTTTCATCGACAACATGTCTTCAGCAGGTCTCTGCGCCATTTGGCGCAACGGGTCAACTAGTTTAAATAAAGAATGAGTTCATTACAGTACCTTATGTGGTGGTTTTGTTTTCTTTCACTAACGGAGCTTATAAGATTTCCTGATGAGTTTTGTGTTGTGAAGTTTTCAAGTTTTGGGTAAAACTTTTATGGACTATGGAGTAAGGAGTGGCAAGAGCCTAAGCTTGGGGATGCCCAAGGCACACCAAGATATTCAAGGATAGCCAAAAGCCTAAGCTTGGGGATGCCCTGGGAAGGCATCCCCTCTTTCGTCTTCGTTCATTGGTAACTTTACTTGGAGCTATATTTTTATTCGCCACATGATATGTGTTTTGCTTGGAGCGTCGTGTATTATATTATTCTTTGCTTTTTAGTTACCACAATCATCCTTGCTGTACACACCTTTTAGGAGAAGCCTATTTTATTAGGATTTGCTAGAACACTCTTTCTGCTTCACTTATATCTTTTGAGCTTGATAGTTTTTGCTCTAGTACTTCACTTATATCTTTTAGAGCATGGCGGTGGATTAATTTTGAAGAAATTGCTAGTCTCTCATGCTTCACTTATATTATTTTGAGAGTCTTTTAGAACAACATGGTATTTTCTATGGTTACAAATTTGGTCCTAGAATGATGAGCATCCAAGTTGGGTATAATAAAAACTATCATAGAAAGTGCATTAAGACACTAGGATCAATTTGATGCTTGATAATTGTTTTGAGATATAAAGGTAGTAATGTTAGGGTCATGCTAGTGGATAATTATGAAATTGAGAAATACTTTTGTTGAAGCTTGCAAGTCCCGTAGCATGCACGCATAGTAAAAGTTGTGTGACAAATTTGTTGCATGAGGTGCTAATTTGATTGTCTTCCTTATGAGTGGCAGTTGGGGACGAGCGATGGATTTTTCCTACCAATCTATCCCTCTTGGGGCATGCGTAGTACTACTTTGCTTCGAGGGCTAAGTAGATTTTTGCAATAAGTATATGAGTTCTTTATGACTAATGTGAGTCCATGGATATACGCACACTCATCCTTCCACTTTGCTAGCTTTTCTTATTACCGCGCAACTTTCGCCGGTATCATGTACCCATTATTTACCTTCCTCAAAACAGCCACCATACCTACCTATTGTGGAATTTTCATAGCCATTCCGAGATATATTTCCATGCAACTTTCCACCATTCCATTTATTATGACACGTTTCATCATTGTCATATTGCTCTTTGCATGATCATGTAGTTGACATCGTATTTGTGGCAAGGCCACCTTCATAATTTACATACATGTCGCTCTTGATTCATTGCATATCCTGGTACACTGCCGGAGGCATTCATATAGAGTCATATCTTGTTCTAGCTTTGAGTTGTAATTCTTGAGTTGTAAATCCATAAAAGTGTGATGATCTTCATTATTAGAGCATTGTCCCAATGAGGAAAGGATGATGAGGACTATGATTCCCCCACAAGTCGGGATGAGACTTCAGACTTTATAAAAATAAAAGAGGCCAAAGAAGCCCACCAAAAAGAAAAAAAAGAGAAAGAAAGAAAGAAAAAGAAGAGAAAAATTAAAAAATAAAATGAGAGAAAAAAAGAGAAGGGACAATTGCTACTATCTCCTTTTCCACACTTGTGCTTCAAAAAAATAGCACCATGATCTTCATGATAGAGAGTCTACTATGTTGTCACTTTCATATACTAGTGGGAATTTGTCATTATAGAACTTGGCTTGTATATTCCAATGATGGGCTTCCTCAAAGTGCCCTAGGTCTTCGTGAGCAAGCAAGTTGGATGCACACCCACTTAGTTTCTTTTGTTGAGCTTTCATACATTTATAGCTCTAGTGCATCCGTTGCATGACAATCCCTACTCACTCACATTGATATATATTGATGGGCATCTCCATAGCCCGTTGATACGCCTAGTTGATGTGAGACTATCGTCTCCCTCGTTTTGTCTTTACAACCACCACAATAGACCACCATAGTGCTATGTCCATGGCTTGCACTCATGTATTGCGTAAGAATTAAAAAAAGCTGAAGCGCGTTAAAATGTATGAACCAATTGCTCGGCTTGTCATCGGGGATGTACATGATGGGAGTATTTTGTGTAATGGAAATGAAGCATGGCCTAACTATGTGATTTTGTAGGGATAAGCTTTCTTTGGCTATGCTATTTTGATAGGACATGATTATTTGTTAGTATGCTTTGAAGTATTATTATTTTTATGTTTTGTAAGCTTTTATCTTGAATCATTTGGATCTGAACATTCATGCCACATTAAAGGAAATTACATTGAGAATTATGCTAGGTAGCATTCCACATCAAAAATTTCTTTTTTATCATTTACCTACTCGAGGACGAGCGGGAATTAAGCTTGGGGATGCTTGATATGTCTCCAACGTATCTATAATTTTTGATTGTTCCATGCTCTTATATTACCTGTTTTGGATGTCTATGGGCTTTATTTTACACATTTATATCATTTTTGGGACTAACCTACTAACCGGAGGCCCAGCCCGTATTGCTGTTGTTTTGCTATTTCAGTATTTCCAAGAAAAGGAATATCAAACGGAGTCCAAACGGAATGAAACCTTCGGGAGCGTGATTTTTGGAACGAACATGATCGAGAGGACTTGGAGTGCAAGTCAAGAAGCAGCCGAAGCTTCCACGAGATAGGAGGGTGCCCCCCCTATAGGGCGCACCCCCTGTCTCGTGGGCCCCTCGGGCGTCCACCAACGTACTTCTTCCTCCTATATAAGCCTGCGTACCCCAAAAACATCCAGGGAGCAACCGAAACACAATTTCCACCATCGTAACTGTCTGTATCCGCGAGATCCCATCTTGGAGTCGTCGCCGGCGTTCTGCTGGAGGGGGAATCCACCATGGAGGGCTTCTACATCAACACCATAGCCCTTCCGATGAGTTGTGAGTAGTTTACCACAGACCTTCGGGTCCATAGTTATTAGCTAGTTGGCTTCTTCTCTCTTTTTGGATCTCAATACAATGTTCTCCCCCTCTCTTGTGGAGATCTATTCGATGTAATCTCTTTTGGCGGTGTGTTTGTCGAGATCCGATGAATTGTGGTTTATGATCAGATTTATCTATGGATAATAATTGAATCTTCTCTGAATTCTTTTATATGATTGAGTTATCTTTGCAAGTCTCTTCGAATTATCGGTTTGGTTTGACCTACTAGATTGATCTTTCTTGCCATGGGAGAAGTGCTTAGCTTTGGGTTCAATCTTGCGGTGTTCTTACCCAGTGACAGAAAGGGTTGCAAGACACGTATTGTATTGTTGCCATCGAGGATAAAAAGATGGGGTTTATATCATATTGCTTGAGTTTATCCCTCTACATCATGTCATCTTGCTTAATGCGTTACTCTGTTCTTATGAACTTAATACTCTAGATGCATGCTGGATAGCGGTCGATGTGTGGAGTAATAGTAGTAGATGCAGGCAGGAGTCGGTCTACTTGTTGCGGACGTGATGCCTATATACATGATCATGCCTAGATAACGTCATAATTATTCGCTTTTCTATCAATTGCTCGACAGTAATTTATTCACCCACCGTAATACTTATGCTCTTGAGAGAAGCCACTAGTGAAACCTATGGCCCCCAAGTCTATCTCTTATCATATTTGCTTCCAATCTACTTTTCTTTGCATCTTTATTTTCTGTATCTATATTATAAAATACCAAAAATATATTTATCTTATCATATTATCTCTATCAGATCTCACTTTCGCAAGTGGCTGTGAAGGGATTGACAACCCCTTTGTCGCGTTGGTTGTGAGTTCTTTGTTTGTTTGTGTAGGTTCGTGGGACTTGTTGAGAAGCCTCCTACTGGATTGATACCTTGGTTCTCAAAAACTGAGGGAAATACTTACGCTACTGTGCTGCATCACCCTTTCCTCTTCAAGGAAAACCAACGCAAGCTCAAGACGTAGCAGTATGACACCTTTAAAGGTGGTTTTGGTGGGTTTGATCCTTGAGGGATCGATACCCATTTTGCGCACTGTATCCTGATAGAGCAGGTTCAGGCTGCTGCCGCCGTCCATGAGGACTCATGTGAGGTGGAATCCGTCAATGATAGGGTCAAGGACCAGTGCGGCCGAACCGCCATGACGGATACTGGTCGGATGGTCCCTGCGATCAAAGGTGATCGGACAAGAAGACCAAGGGTTGAACTTTGGGGCGACTGGCTCCATCGCGTAGACGTCCCTTACAGCACGCTTCCGCTCCTGCTTGGGGATATGGGTGGCGTATATCATATTTACCATTTTTACTTGGGGAGGAAATTTCTTCTGTCCTCCTTTCTTCGTCGGCCGGGGCTCCTTGTTGTCATCACTATGCGGCCCCTTTTCCTTGTTTTCGGCATTCAACTTGCCGCCCTGTTTGAATACCCAACATTCTCTGTTGGTATGGCTAGCTGATTTATCGGGGGTGCCGTGGATTTGACATGAGCGATCGAGTATGCGGTCCAGACTGGACGGGCCCGGATTGTTTCTTTTAAATGGCTTTTTCTGCTGACTGGACTTGGAGCCACTGAATCCGGCATTGACTGTCGTGTCTTCGGCGTTATCGCCATTATTGCGACGCTTGTGTCTGTTGCAGCAGGGCTTGCCGTTGCTATCTCTGGCGTATGAGGTGCCAGTATTTCTTGATGTGATGTTGCTACGAGCCAACCAGCTATCCTCGCCCACACAAAAGAGGGTCATGAGTGTCATGAGGGCTGCCATGGACTTCGGCTTCTCTTGGCCGAGGTGTCGGGCAAGCCACTCGTCACGGATGTTATGCTTAAAGGCCGCTAGGGCTTCGGCATCCGGACAATCGACAATTTGGTTCTTTTTAGTTAGGAACAGAGTCCAGAATTTCCTGGCTGACTCTCCGGGCTGTTGGGTTATGTGACTTAAATCATCAGCATCCGGTGGTCGCACATAAGTGCCCTGGAAGTTGTCAAGGAATGCGTCTTCCAGGTTCTCCAACTGCCAATGGAGTTTGCCGGCAGGCTATTTAGCCAATGCCAAGCTGGTCCCTTGAGTTTTAGTGGGAGGTACTTGATGGCATGTAGATCATCGCCGCGGGCCATGTGATATGGAGAAGGAAATCTTTGATCCATACCGCGGGGTCTGTTGTCCCATCATATAGCTCAATGTTCACGGGCTTAAACCGTTCTGGGAATTCATGCTCCATTACTTCGTCAGTGAAGCATAGGGGGTGTGCGGCGCTTCTATGCCGGGCTACATCACGACGCAGTTCAGATGAGTCCGGTCTACTGTATTCGGACCGGCCGGATTTATATTTAGTATATCCGTCATGGCGGTCATCGTCACGCGTTGGGGCGTTCCCTCGTGATCCGTAGATCGATCTTGATTGTCCTGCTTTATTTTCCAATTCGTCTCACAGGTCCTGCATGTAGCCCCGGGCCTTCATGTTTTTATTTGTTTGGCGACGGAGTGCGGGCTGGTGTTCGGGCTGATACGCCGCTTTGTCTCGGCCACGAGGTGGTCGGTCAACCGCATCCTACGCTGGTAGTATAGGCTCTAGTGCCTCATCCTCGAATTGAGGTAACAACCTGCACCTCGGG
Organism: Triticum dicoccoides; assembly: GCF_002162155.2. Taxonomy (NCBI): domain Eukaryota; kingdom Viridiplantae; phylum Streptophyta; class Magnoliopsida; order Poales; family Poaceae; genus Triticum; species Triticum dicoccoides. The sequence continues at coordinate 291,723,391 of NC_041389.1, forward strand.
TAACTTTTAGTTGGGCGCTCGAGTCCGTATTCCTCGGCTGCCAGGACCTCAGTCCATCTGTCAGTAAGCAGATCTTGATCAACTTGAAACTGCTATTGTTTTTTCTTTAGGCTCTTTGCAGTGTCTATAAGCCGGCGCTTGAAGTGCTCCTGCTCGACGGGGTCCTCAGGCACGATAAATTCTTCGTCGCCGAGGCTCACCTCGTCTTCTGAGAGGGGCATGTGATTGTCATCCTCTGAGTCTCCATCCATTGCCTGTTCATCAGGGCTAGCTTGCCCATCTTCCCGTACGGCTTGCTCGAAGCTTGGTTAGGCGGGATTTTTTTCGTCTTCAGCATCATCCGGAGTGCTATTGTATCTTGTGCCAGTATCGCTATTTTTGCTATGGTGGGATTTAGAGCAGCGCCGCTGACGTCGTCGCTTAGGTTGCTTCTCGAGAGGGTCACCCTCCCTTGCATCCTTTTGATCCTCGCCATCGTTTTCTTTGGGTGTGTCCACCATATATATATATATCATATGATGAGGTGGCTGTCTAGCGCCCTGTGGGCGCTGGTTCCTGTTCTTCTCCGGCATCGTCGTCCATACCATCGATGTCTTCAGAGTCGAAATCAAGCATGTCGGTTAAGTTGTCGATAGTGGCTACTAAGTGGGTGGTGGGTGGGTAACAAATTTCTTCGTCGTCCGCTTCCCACTCAAGCCGGACACAGTTCAGCCAAGAGTCTCCTCACAGGGAGAGAGATTTTAAAGAATTTAGCACATCGCCCAAGGGTCAGTGCTGAAAGATATCCGCAGAGCTAAACTCCATGATCGGTGCCCAGCTAGGTCCAATGGGCACGGACGTACGCGGTTCGGAGCCTACGGCCGGAGACGAGTCCGAGGGTCTGAAGACACAGACCTCCTTGGAAGTGAGATCTGTGTTCAGCTGTATCACTGCTAAGTGTGCGGCTTCCATGGTGGGGTCCATCCACCCGTCCTCGCATGGCACGATCTGCTCTGGATTTAAAGCCGGGGCAGCTGCAGGTGTGATCTCCTGAACACCGTCCGATGGCAGATCTAAGTCATGCTCATCGCGACCGTGGGGCAGACCTGTCCTAGGCTCGAATCCGTCAAAGATCAAATCTCCGCAGATGTCGGCAGTGTAATTCAGGCTTCCAAATCTAACCTGATGGCCAGGGGCATAGCTATCGATCTGCTCCAGATGGCCAAGCGAGTTGGCCCGCAGTGCGAAGCCGCCGAATACGAAGATCTGTCCGGGGAGGGAAACCTCACCCCGGATCGCATCGTTGTAGACGATTGTAGGAGCCATCAAGCCTTATGGTGATGGCACAATGGAACTCTCAATGAAAGCACCAATATCGGTGTCAAAACCGGTGGATCTCGGGCAGGGGGTCCCGAACTGTGCGTCTAAGGCTAATGGTAACAGGAGGCGGGGGACACAATGTTTACCCAGGTTCGGGCCCTCTCTATGGAGGTAATACCCTACTTCCTGCTTGATTGATCTTGATGATATGAGTATTACCAGAGTTGATCTACCACGAGATCGTAGAGGCTAACCCTAGAAGCTAGCCTATGATTCTGATTGTTGTTATCCTATGGACTAAACCCTCCGGTTTATATAGACACCGTAAGGGGCTAGGGTTACACAGAGTCGGTTACAGAGAAGGAAATCTACATATCCGAATTGCCAAGCTTGCCTTCCACGCAAAGGAGAGTCCCACCCGGACACGGGACAAATTCTTCAATCCTGCATTTTCATAGTCCAACAGTCCGGCACAAGTATATAGTCCGGCTGTCTGAGGACCCCCTAATCCGGTACTCCCTCATACGTATTTCTCACTGACATTACATTCATGTTCACACACTCATTCTAGTTGTCGGTGCTCATACTTTTTCATTGTACTATCCATGCTAGTTTATTTCCTTTTTCTAGTCTTATTCTTGTGTGTTTGAAAAGCCTTAAGGAAAACAAAAAAAAATAGTTGTAGCCTTTAGCTAGTTTACTTTCCATGCCTGTAGTAGTAATAATTAAAAAGAAAACCCAAAAAGATTGCTCGTTCTTCTTTTGTTTGTTGGGAACTTTCCCGTGTAAATAGTTTTATTTCTTTTCTTTTCTTTGGGGGTAAAGAGGAGAAGACCATAATGAAAATGTTGAAGTGGCTCTTATATGCATTATTGTTGATTTAACCAAGAGGCCATATTACCTTGTCTTCTCCTTTGTATCAGATGCTTGCAGATTCCAGCTTAGTCCAATTGCACATGCACTATTATTATTATACACATCGTTCGATCGTGCAAGTGAAGGGCAATAATGACGATATATGATGGAGTGATTGAGATGAGAAAGGCTGGTATGAACTCAACCTCTCTTGTTTTTGTAAATATGATTAGTTCATCGTTCCTGATTCAGCCTATTATGAATGAAACATGTTTGCAATGACAATTAGAGATTACAGTTGCTTATGCCATGCTTAATTAGCTAGGAGTTTATAATGGTTTACCTTGCGTGCCAACATGCTATTAAAATGGTTGTGATGTGGTATGATAGGATGGTATACTCCTTTGAATGATTCAAGTGGCTTGACTAGGCACATGTTCACGCATGTAGTTGAAACAAAATCAACATAGCCTCCACGATATTTATGTTCATGGTGGATTATATCCTACTCATGCTTGCACTCAATGTTTATTAATTTTAATGCATGTTCATGATTGTTGTCGCTCTCTAGTTGGTCGCTTCCCAGTCTTTTTCTAGCCTTCACTTGTACTAAGCGGGAATACTGCTTGTGCATCCACTTCCATAAACCCCAAAGTTATTCCATATGAGTCCACCATACCGTCCTATATGCGGTATCTACCTGCCGTTCCAAGTAAATTTGTATGTGCCAAACTCTAAACCTTCAAATGAAATTCTACTTTGTATGCTCGAATAGCTCATGTATCAACTAGGGCTGTCTGTATCTTCCATGCTAGGCGGGTTATTCTCAAGAGGAGTGGACTCCACTCCTCACTCATGAGAAAATGGCTGGTCACCGGGATGCCCAGTCCCATGCTCTAAGCAAATCAAATCGAAATAATTGCAAACAAAACTCCCCCGGGGCTATTGCTAGTTGGAGGCACTCGTTGTTTCGAGCAAGCCATGGATTGATGCTTGTTGGTGGTGGGGGAGTATAAACTTTACCATTCTGCTTGGGAACCGCCCATAATGTGTGTAGCATGGAAGATATCGAAATCTCTTGGTTGTTATGTTGACAATGAAAGTATGCCGCTCAAAATATTATGTATCTCTATTTCAAAACCGAGCTCTGGCAGCTCTACAAATCCCTGCTTCCCCCTGCGAAGGGCCTATCTATTTACTTTTATGTTGAGTCATCACCCTCTTATTAAAAAGCACCAGGTTGAGAGCACCGCTGTCATTTGCATGCATTACTATTAGTTTATATTGGGTATGACTATGATTGGATCTCTTTTACCATGAATTACAATGTTTAGTCAGTCCTTGATCTTTAGAGGTTCTTTGCATTTATGTTTTGCGGTCTCAGAAAGGGCTAGCGAGATACCATCTTGTCATATCATATTATGATTGTTCTGAGAAAGTGTTGTCATTCGAGATTTATTATTATTGCTCGCTAGTTGATTATGTCATTGATATGAGTAAACATGAGACCTAAATGTTATTGTGAATATGGTTAGTTCATAATCTTTGCTGAAAACTTGAATGCTGGCTTTACATATTTACAACAACAAGAGCAAACAGAGTTTGTAAAAGTTTTCTTTATCACTTTCAGTTTATCAACTGAATTGCTTGAGGAAAAGCAAAGGTTTAAGCTTGGGGGAGTTGATACGTCTCCATCATATCTACTTTTGCAAACACTTTTGCCCTTGTTTTGGACTCTAACTTGCATGATTTGAATGGAGCTAACCCGGACTGATGTTGTTTTCACCAGAATTACCATGGTGTTATTTTTGTGCAAAAATAAAAGTTCTCCGAATGACCTGAAACTTCACGGAGAATATTTTTGGAATTAATAAAAACACTAGCGAAAGAATCAAGGCCAGGGGGCCCACACCCTGTCCACGAGGGTGGGGGCGCGCCTAACCCCTGGGCACGCCCCCTGCCTCGTGGGCCCCCTGGTGCTTCACCGACCTCAACTCCAACTCTATATATTCACGTTCGGGGAGAAAAAAAAATCAGAGAGAAGGATTCATCGCGTTTTACAATACGGAGCTGCCGCCAAGCCCTAATCTCTCTCGGGAGGGCTGATCTGGAGTCCGTTCGGGGCTTTGGAGAGGGGAATCCGTTACCATCATCATCATCATCAATCTTCCTCCATCACCAATTTCATGATGCTCGCCACCGTGCGTGAGTAATTCCATCGTAGGCTTGCTGGACGGTGATGGGTTGGATGATATTTACCATGTAATTGAGTTAGTTTTGTTAGGGTTTGATCCCTAGTATCCACTATGTTCTGAGATTGATGTTGCTATGACTTTGCTATGCTTAATGCTTGTCACTAGGGCCCGAGTGCCATGATTTCAGATCTGAACCTATTATGTTTTCATGAATATATGTGAGTTCTTGATCCTATCTTGCAAGTCAATAGTCACCTACTATGTGTTATGATCCGGCAACCCCGAAGTGACTATAATTGGGACCACTCCCGATGATGACCGTAGTTTGAGGAGTTCATGTATTCACTAAGTGTTAATGCTTTGGTCCAGTACTCTATTAAAAGGAGGCCTTAATATCCCTTAGTTTCCAGTAGGACCCTCCTGCCACGGGAGGGTAGGACAAAAGATGTCATGCAAGTTCTTTTCCATAAGCACGTATGACTATATTCGGAATACATGCCTACATTACATTAAAGAATTGGAGCTAGTTTTGTGTCACCCTATGTTATAACTATTGCATGAGGAATCGCACCCGGCATAATTCTCCATCACCGATCCAATGCCTACGAGCTTTTCGCATATTGCTCTTTGCTTAGTTACTTTTCCGTTGCCACTGTTACGATTACTACAAAACTACTACTATTACTTTTGCTACCGCTACCGTTACTTCCGAACTACTTTGCTACTAAATACTTTGTTGCAGATGCTAAGTTATCCAGGTGTGGTTGAATTGAAAACTCAACTGCTAATACTTGAGAATATTCTTTGGCTCCCCTTGTGTCGAATCAATAAATTTGGGTTGAATACTCTACCCTCGAAAACTGTTGCGATCCCCTATACTTGTGGGTTATCAAGTGTTGATGTACCTCTAGTATGGTACATGTGGATACCTCGGAGGTATCGTATGTTTTGTCCTAGATTGGTAGATCATCCAGGGGAAATTATCGCATCTGGGAGGTTAACCCTAGCTGCGAAATCATTGCGCTACACCAACTCTTCTTTCTTTTCCGTTGCTTTGATCGTTGGTGAGAATGATTGTTAGCTGTACCTCCATAGTGTTCCTGGGCATGTTCATGTGTAGTAGAAAATGTTGCATACCAGATTTCCCTACAGTAATTTTTAACAAGGAGAGAAGGCAAAGAGGGTGTCCAGGACTAAGGGGTCCTCGGGCGTCCGACCTGTTGGACATGGGCCGGACTAATGGGCTGTGAAGATACAAGACCGAAGACTCTCTCCCATGTCAGGATGGGACTCTCCTTGGTGAGGAAGGAAAGCTTGGCAACCAAATATGAAGATTCTTTTCTCTGTAACTCACTTTGTACAACCCTACTCCCCTCCGGTATCTATATAAACCGGAGGGCTTAGTCCGGAAACATATACAGTCATACATGCTAGACTTTTAGGGTTTTAACCATTACGATCTCATGGTAGATCAACTCTTGTAATACTCATATTCATCAAGATCAATCAAGCAGGAAGTAGGGTATTACCTCTATAGAGAGGGCCCGAACCTGGGTAAACATTGTGTCCCCCGTCTCCTATTACCATCGACCTTAGACGCACAGTTCGGTTCCCCCTACCGCCGGTCTTGACACCGACATTGGTGCTTTCATTGAGAGTTCCACTGTGCCATCCCCAAAAGGTTCGATGGCCCCTTCAATCATCAACAACGATGTTGTTCAAGGGGAAAACTTCCTCCTCGGACAGATCTTCGTGTTTGGCGGCTTCGCACTGCGGGCCAACTCGCTTGGCCATCTAGAGCAGATCGACAGCTATGCCCCTGACCATCAGGTCAGATTTGGGAGCTTGAACTATGTTGCGGACATCCGCGGAGACTTGATCTTTGACGGATACGAGACCACGGCAGCCGCTCCCTATCCCTACGATGAACATGACTTAAATCTATCATCAAACTATACTCAGGAAATTGCACCTGTAACCGCTCCAGCCTTAGATCCGGAGCAGATCGCGCCATCCGAGGACGGGAAGCTCAACCCCACCACGGAAGCCACAGACTCCGCGGTGTTGGAGCCGCGCGCAGACTTAACCCCGGGTGATATCTGTGTCTCCGGAACCTCAGACTCGTTTCCGGTGATAAGTTCTGAAGCATGTGCGTCCGCTTATGTCGAGCCGGATTGGTAATCTATCGCCGAATTCAGCGCAGCGGACATCTTCCAGCACTCGCCTTTAGGCGACCTGCTGAACTCATTATAAAACCTGTCCTTAGCGGGGGACTCACAACCGAACTATGTCCGGTTCGAACTGGAGGCTGATGACGGGGAATTTCGCTTCCCACCCGCCACCCACTACATAGCCACTATCGAGAACTTAACCGACATGCTCGATTACGGCTCCAAAGACATCGACAGTATGGACGATGATGCAGATGAGGAGCATGGCCAAAACCCGCCGTTTACCGGACGTTGGACGGCCACTTCTTCGTACGACGTATACATGGTGGATACAATAACGGCGAGGATAAGGAAAATCCAGTTGCGGATGAGCCCCCTAAGACACAACCAAAGCGCCGGTGTCAGCGATGCCGCTCTAAATCCCGCCCCAGCAAGGACAGCAGCACCGGCACAGGATACGATCACACTCCGGACGGCGCCGAAGACAGAGAAGATCCCGACGAACAAATGGACGAACAGGACGATCGGGAAGATGGGCAAGTTAGCCCTGATGAACAGGCCATAAACAACGACTCAGAGGGTATCACTTATCTTCCACCCTCCGAGGATGAGGCGAGCATTGGCAACGAGGATTTTATCATGCCTGAGGAACCTCTCGAGTAAGAGTGCTTTAAGCGCCAGCTAATAGCCACTACAAGGAGACTGAAAAAGAAGTAGCATCAGCTTCAAGCTGATCAAGATCTGCTCAACGATAGATGGACTGATGTCCTGGCAGCCGAAGAATACGGCCTTAAGCGCCCAGCCAAAAGCTACCCGAAGCGCAAATTGCTACCTCAGTTCAATGACGAGGCGCCGGAGCCCGTACCATCGTCGTGCAATGTAGCTGACCGACCACCACACGATCGGGATAAAGCGATAACTCAAGCCAGACACCAGACCGCCCCACCTCGCCGTAAAGGCAGGGATAAAACAGCTCGGGGTTGCCCATATGACCTTCGGCAAGACCTAGATAGTAGAGCAAGACATACAAGATCGATCTATGCATCGCGAGGACGTGCCTCGACACATGACGACGGCTACCTATTTGGACATGACAAACCTAGTCATGCCCGGGCCGAAAGCCACAGACAGACTCCGTCGGAGCTACGTCGCGATGCGGCCCAATATAGAGGCACCGCACCCTCTTTGCTTCACTGACGAAGTAATGGATCATGAATTCCCAGTAGAGTTTAAACCCGCAAATATCGAATCATACGATGGAACAACCGATCCCGTGGTATGGATCGAGGATTTTATTCTCCACATCCATATGGCCCGCGGAGATGATCTTCACGCCATCAAATACCTCCCACTAAAACTCAAAGGGCCATCTCGGCACTGGTTAAACAGTCTACCTGAAAATTCTATTGGCAGTTGGGAGGACTTGGAAGAGGCCTTCCTTGACAACTTCCAAGGTACATATGTCTGGCCACCAGATGCTGATGACTTAAATCACATAGTTCAACAGCCTGGAGAGTCAGCCAGGAAATTCTGGGCAAGGTTCCTAACTAAAAAGAACCAGATCGTCGACTGTCCGGATGCCGAAGCCCTAGCGGCCTTTAAACATAGCATCCGTGATGAATGGCTCGCCCGCCACCTCGGCCAGGAAAAGCCGAAGTCCATGCAGCCCTCACGACACTCATGACCCGCTTTTGTGCGGGTGAGGATAGTTGGCTGGCCCGTAGCAAAAACACAGCAAGTGAAATTGGCACCTCCAAGGTAAAAAATAGCAACGGCAAGCTCCGACGCAGCAGGCACAAACGCCGAAGCAATGGTGACAACACCGATGACACGACAGTCAACGCCGGATTCAGTGGCTCCAAGTCCGGTCAGCGGAAGAAGCCATATAAAAGAAACAATCAGGGACCATCCAGCCTGGACCGCATACTCGATCATTCGTGCCAGATCCATGGCACCCCAGACAAACCAGCCAATCATACCAACAGAGATTGTTGAGTTTTTAAACAGGCCGGCAAGTTAAATGCTGAGAACAAGGAAAAGGCATCACAAAGCAAGGATGATGACGAGGAGCCCCAGCAATCGAACACAGGGGGACAAAAGAAGTTTCCCCCTCAGGTCAAAACGGTGAACATGATATATGCCACACACATCCCTAAGAGGGATTGCAAGCGCGCGCTCAGGGACGTCTATGCGATAGAGTCAATCGCCCCAAAATTCAATCCATGGTCGTCATGCCTGATCACCTTTGATTGTCGGGATCACCCGACCAGTATCCTTCATGGCGGTTCAGCCGCACTGGTCCTCGACCCAATCATTGATGGACTCCACCTGACGCGAGTCCTGATGGACGGTGGCAGCAGCCTCAATCTGCTCTATCAGGATACAGTGCGCAAAATGGGCATTAACCCATCACGGATCAAGCCCACAAAGACTACCTTTAAAGGAGTCATACCAGGTGTAGAGGCCCACTGTATGGGCTCAATTACGCTAGAGGTTGTCTTCGGATCTCCGGATAACTTCAAAGCAAGGAGTTAATCTTCGATATCATCCCTTTTCACAGCGGATATCACGTACTGCTCAGACGAACCGCATTCGCTCGATTCAATGCGGTGCCTCATTATGCTTACCTCAAGCTCAAGATGCTCGGACCACGCAGCGTCATAACACTTAATGGAAGCATGGAACGCTCCCTCTGCACCGAGGAGCACACGGCTGCCTTAGCAGCAGAAGTATAGAGCGGTCTTTTCAAGCAGAACCTTAATTCGGCGGCCGAGCCCCCGGACACTATCAAGAGGGTCCGGACTATTCTGCAGTAGGACAACTCGGCTCGTCAAGAGCTCGACTAGCAATTTGGCCTCTATCCCAGTCCTGATCAAGTGGTGGCATTCACACCATGCGTACATAACTACACACTCAAAATACCATGGGCATAGACGGAGGTATAACTAGCTTGCGATCCACAATACGGCTCAACCGCTCCCGGACACATATACTTTCACGGTTTCCTTTTTTATTTTCAGGTTTGTTTTCCACAGGCCTTCCCTGATGGCTTGATCGCAGGTCCTTTCGAAGGACAAATACACCAAGCCGGCAGCCAGCTCGGACATAGAGGGGAATTTCTAGGTGGTTTCTTTAACGACCACTCTACCTATTTCCAGGTCCCACACGCAGCTCTCCCTTGGTCGTGGCATGTTAAATAGCCTGTTGCTTATCGCACTATTTGTATCAATGTGCTTTGACGTATTAAATCAAATTATAATGGAAACAGTTTGCGGCCCAAATTTTAGGGCCCCTACTCATTGCCTTTGCTCCTTTTCTGTTTTCTTCTTTCTTTTATTTATTTATTAATAAGCTTATCAGATAGCACCCGTACACTATGGTACGTTTCAATTTGCGAGGGGCTTCATAGCACCCCACACTATGGCAACAAAGTCTGAACACTTTTTACAGTATAGTTCGGCACCCCGAATTTAGCACTATATGCATTGGCTCTGAATCATGTCTTTGGTCAATAGTTGGGTTGCCCGGCTCCTATGCTTGCTACCTTACATTCCACTATATTGGCTAATGCAGTAAAGGGAGCACTACTGTGATTGTGCCCTGGTTTACTCTAAGGAGCACCTCAGTAGAGAAAGCCGAAAACTGACTGTCATGATGCGGCGAGAGCCGGTCAGCTCTTCGGAGTTTTCAAATCGTTAGAGTTTTTTTCCGCATTACGCGAAGGATCAGTACTTACACAATCAAGTGCTTATAGCATTCTAGTTCGGATACCAGGGGCTGCGCCCACATTTTTATTGTCAAACTCCTATGGCTAAGAGAGAGTGCTAGAGCCGCATAGTCTGATTGCCTGGTTCGTTGCGCTAAACACCTCCTTCAAGGACCAAACAATTGGATCAAGAGTGTTTAGATTCCACCCCGAACACCTCCGTACTACCTACATGGGGGCAGAAGCCGACGACTGGCCAACTCTCAGATTTCATACAAGACGGCCGCACAGGAGGTAAATTTTTTTAAACATAACAAAAATTATATTGCATAACAACTTTGTTTCATCATACAAGGCAAAGACAACATGAATGTATTCATTCAAAGATAATGTCTTTCACACATTGCGTCGCCACAATGCGAGACCCCTCTAGGACGTCTTCAAAATATCACTCGGGCGTGCGGTACTCCTTGCCCTCAGGCGGCCCTTTGGTCACAAGCTTGACGGCGTCCATCTTCGCCCACGAGACCTTGACGTGGGCGAAGGCCATGCGCGTTCCCTCGATGCAGACCGACCGCTTGATGACATCCAGCCGAGGACAGGCGTTCACCAGCCGCTTCACGAGGCCAAAGCAGCTGCTGGGTATGGCTTCAGCAGGCCACAGCCAGATTATTAACTCCTTCATGGCCGGTCCGGCCACCCTATGCAGCTCGACCAACTGTTTTAGCTGATCGGTGAAGGGCACTGGATGTTTTGGTGCAAGGTATTGCGACCAGAACAGCTTCTCCGTTGAGCTCCCTTCTTCGTCTCGGAAGAACTCCGCAGCGTCTGACACACTGCATGGCAGATCCACAAACGCCCCTAGAGAACTCCGAATTGGGGTTAGTAAGACATACTTGTTCTTCACATACTTGCTTTGCATACTAAATGCCTTACCTGCCGCGATCTTCTTGGCCTCCCGGATCTCCTGGAGGGTGCCCCGGGCCTCAACCCGGGCTTCTTCCGTGCTTTGGTGAGCCTTGGCGAGTTCAGCCTCTCGAGCCGAAACATCACACTCCAAGGCCTCGCATTTCTTTCATAATGTCCTGGAGCTCTTGCTGGACCTTGTTGACCCTGGCCTTGAGCTTCTTACGGGCAGCTTGCTCCTTGGCAGCTTTCTCCTCGGCTTCGGCCAGGGCCTTTTTAAGGGCCTCGACCTCGGTCGTCGCTCCTACACATATCATAACACTATGGTCAATACACATCATTTATTCTTTCCGAAAACATAGCGAGTCATTACATACCTTGCTGGTCTTCTAGCTGCTTCCTCGCTTGGCCGAGCTCCTCCTCGTCCCGCTCCAGTCTCTGCTTTAGTCCGGAGACTTCGGCAACGTATGAGGTCGCGGCCAGCAACGATGCCTGCTCATTCATACAAGACACATTTAGTTAGTTCCCTCTAAAAATGAATTGGTCCTCTGTCCGGCCTTGCTTTCCGAACACCGGACAGTGTCTCAGGGGCTAGTGTCTATATTGGGATTTTCTCTTTTGCGTTGCTCACCTCAAAACCTGTCAGCAGGCCGCTGTAGGCTTCGGTCAGTCCGCTCTTGACGGACTGAACCCTCTCAATCACTGTACCCATAAGGATACGATGTTCCTCCACAATGGAAATGCCTCGTACCGCTTCCAAACGATTGTCCGGTGCCCCTGGTTGGACAGAGGTCACCGGCGGAATAGGCACACCCCCTTCTTTTGAAGGAGGTTGCTGGCCGGACTCCGGAGCCGTATAGGTCTCCGGCATCGTATTCGACTGGGGGCCGAACCCAGCATGGCCCTCATCGCCACTCTCCATGGGGGACTGCTCCCCCATGTGTCCGGCGGCCGAGGTTTCGCCCTCTGGCGCCACCCTGACGACGACCTCCTGAGACTCTCCCTGGCAGGGAAAAGTCCTTCGCGATAGCACCTCGGCGTCGCCCTTGGTCGTGGGAGAGTAAGCGGCCGGTGGTGACTCACTGGCCATCGCCTTTGAATCCAATGAACCTCTTGATGAGGATCGTTGGGAGCTGTCGTGGGCCGGACTGCAATAGCACAATTAACCATGTTAATACAATGAAGAGGAGAGGTCGAATACATGGACGAATACGAGTTTGGCAGTACTTACGATGCGGCCAGGGGCTTGTTCCGGGGGCGTCGCTCCGGACTGCTGTCGACATCCCACGCGTTGTTATCCGCAAGGGACCCTTTCCCCTTCTTGGGCGCCTCCGCCTCCAGATTTGTGGAGGCCTCCCTCTTCTTCCTCCCCCATCAGGGGGAGGGTTGCTTTCCTCCTCCTCATCATCATCATCTTTGGCGGCAGAGGAGCGAGTCTTGTCTTCGGACATCACGTCTGAAGCGCCCTTGCAACGGGGGCCACCCCGACCCCCCTTGGCCTTCTTCTTGGCCCTCTTCTCCGGCGGCTGATAGGGCGCCAGGACTAGCATCTTCGCCAGGAGTGGGATGACTGGTTCTTCGGGCAGCGGAGCTGAACATTGAATCCGCTCCACTTTCTCTGTCCATACCTGAAAGGACAAATTAGAAAAGTTTAGTTACCCTACTTGGACAAGCAAGTAGAGGGTACGCATTGAGATGTGAAGGACTTACCTCATTGGTGGGGTGGCCAAGATTGTGCCCACGGTTTGAGTTTATGGCCGGCGGCTTCTCGCCGCCCTTGAAGAGCAGCTTCCAGGCATCTTCGTGAGTGGTTCCGAAGAGCCTCACCAAGGTCTGGTGCTTCTTCGGATCGAATTCCCATAGAGGGGAGGTTCGGCTTTGGTAGGGGAGGATCTGGCAAACTAGCATAACCTGGATCACGTCGACGAGCTTGATGTTTCTGTCCACCATGCTTTGGATGCGCATTTCCAGCGCCATCAGCTCATCCGATGAAGACCAATTTGGGCCCTTCTCCATCTAGGAGGTCAGCCGCATTGGAGCTCCGGACTTGAATTCGGAAGCCGCGGCCAAGGTGGTGTCACGGGGCTCTGTGATATAGAACCACAACTTCTGCCACTCCTTGACAGTCTCCACAAACGTGCCTTTGGGCCATGTAACATTGGGCTTCTTGCTCACCATGGCTACTCCGCACTCCGCGTGTTGGCCATCCACCACCTTCGGCTTCACGTTCAAGATCTTAAGCCACAGACCAAAGTGGGGCTGGATGCGGAGGAAAGCCTCGCACACGACAATGAATGCCGAGATGCTGAGGAAAGAGTTCCGGGCTGGATCATGGAAATCTAGCCCATAATAGAACATAAGTCTGCGGACGAAAGAGTGGAGTGGAAACCCTAACCCGCGGATGAAATGAGGGAGGAACACCACCCTCTCGTTGGGCTTCGGTGTAGGGATGACTTGCCCCTTGGCCGGAAGCCGGTGGGCGATCTCCTTCACCAGATACCCGGCCTCCCGAAGCTCGGCGATGTCCTTCTCCTTGACGGAGGAGGCCATCCACTTGCCTTGCCCTCCAGAGCAGGACATGGTTGAGAGCTTGCTCGAGGTGGAAGAGACGGGAACTTGGGCGCTGGAGCTCGAGAATGGAAGGGCAGAGGAACAAAGAAGGCATGGGTGAAGAAGGGGAATCCTTATCCCCTTATAAAGGCAGTGAATATCGAACGCCTCCCCACTCGCCTTAAAACTCGCCTATCCCCAAGGGCTGTGCAAACGGCACGGTTGGATTACCCACACCCGTATTGATGAGGATCCCGCAATAAGGGGACACGATCTCTGCTTTGACAAGACGTGCCAATGGAAACCACATCTTGAAACACGGAACAGCAGACGAAAACGGTTCGAAATAATGACCGGGCAGATGTGATGTCATCTTGCGAAAAGTTGCCAGCGGACGAGACTCGTGAAATATTATATTCTCTACGGCTCTGTGTGTGGTACTTGTATTGCAGATCCATACACGTTCATTGCGTCCGAAGACTATCTTGGAGTATTCGGAAAGGAGAACCCGCCTTGCAATGCCGAAGACAAACTGCGTGCCGGACACCTCGTCATTGAAGCCTGGTTCAGGGGCTACTGAGGGAGTCCTGGACTAAGGGGTCCTCGAGCGTCTGGCCTGTTGGACATGGACCGGACTAGTGGGCTGTGAAGATACAAGACCGAAGACTCTCTCCTGTGTCCGGATGGGACTCTCCTTGGCGTGGAAGGCAAGCTTGGCGACCGAATATGAAGATTCCTTTCTCTGTAACTGACTTTGTACAACCCTAGTCCCCTCCGGTGTCTATATAAATCGGAGGACTTAGTCCGGAAACATATACAGTCATACATGCTAGACTTCTAGGGTTTTAACCATTACGATCTCGTGGTAGATCAACTTTTATTCATCAAGATAAATCAAGCAGTAAGTAGGGTATTACCTCCATAGAGAGGGCTCGAACCTGGGTAAACATTGTGTCCCCCGTCCCCCGTCTCCTGTTACCGTTGATCTTAGACGCATAGTTCGGGGCCCCCTACCCGAGATCCATCGGTTTTGACACCGACAGGCACCATGAAGGAGGTTTGAGTCGTGCGAGAGGTCTGCGTAGATTGAGATCCATTCCACTAATTCACAACCACCACCATAGTCTTCACTACCATAGCACTCCAACATTAGATCGACCTTGTGCTTTGAGATTTCTATCATGATCTGCTATATTGTGAGACTCTTTTAAATCATTCATCTTAAAGAGCATTAACCATGTCCCTCGTGTGCAAACCGATCGTGATGCGTGAGTAGTTCCCTTGGGCTAAGGGCAGAGACATATCCTCATATCCCTCGCATGTGTTCTTAAGATAATCCATGGTATGTTCCTTTTTATATTATATTTGTAATGTGATATGGCACATTGTCTCTAATGATCTAGGGCTCAATGGCACCAGCCGCGTCGATGATCGGTACAAGGAGGAGGCAACCGACAAGGAGGTGCAAAGGAATACTCTTGAAGTCGGTGATAGTAAGGTGATGTGGGGTGACCAATAATCCTTGGGGAGGAAGACACATTCATGAAATGCTAAGGCGTTGGTCTGATTTGTCCTTAATAATCACGGTAACCCTGTGAATCCAAGGGATCTTGGTTGGAAAATGAGTACATGATGCAATGGTAGTTGGTCATGGTGTCCTTTGTACGCATCACACACTTATATTTTATAAAGAATTTATTTTATATGACGCTAATATTTATTATTTGTCAATTGAAAGCACTTTATTTTACCTATCAATTGTTTATCATTCGAAAGCACTTTATTTTTATTATCACGAATGCTAATTGCTTAGCTTCTCCTTAGCTTGTTTCCATCATGTTGCGTACAACAATTGTCATTTCCCATATTTTTTTTGTTTTTAAACAAATTGCAGCACCTCAAATTCGGTGAACAAAGAACAAACGAAACATTGTGCATTTACATAACGCCACCTTGCAAGCACCAACAATTCCCATGGATTCTATAAACCTAAGTCTCTAGGGAAGAAGTATGATAATGCATGATCGAAGCGAGATCAAAGGGATCACACTACAACTTCCCTTACTGATAGTGGCAATACTCCCTGAAGTTTATTTCTCCAGAACTAGTCGCAAAACTCCCTTCTACCCAACTCCAAGTCCGTGAAATGAAATTAGAGTCCTGGTGGCTAGTGGCGGTTCATGTGTCACGATTGCATTTGCACATTCATAGGGAGCATTTCTTAGGTTCTTATGACATCATTTTTGGTGCAGATTTGTTGAGGCTGTACAATTTAGTGGCTGTTAATTATATCACAACAGTGACGAACATTACCGACACTTTTTGTCAAACAAGCACACTATCATTGGAACACTTGCCCTCACTTCCCTTATGTAGGCAACTACTATCGCAGATAAACTCATGGGAAAAGTTGTTTATGAACTATTTCTCTACATAGCCACCACAACCGAAGACGCACTAGTTGCACCTGCCCCCTCCCCCCTTCAACGTTACAATGAGTTTATAGTAATATGATGACCTTTCCAAAGAGACATTTGGGCTACCTCTAACTACGTTATGTGACACTCCATCCTTTTCATTCATGATGCTAAAGTTATAAATCATGGATCATACATCATGCCTCATCAGCAGAATGATTCCTTTTTGCTCCCACTATCATGCGGCCTCGGTCCCAAGTCCGCTCCATAGAACAAACATGCACTTGTCTTGCCACTATTAGATCTAGACCTAGATGTATTTGAATAAAGATGAGTAAAAACAAAAATAAAAAACTCTAAGAGTGGATCTCGTAGATTTGAGCATTCTCTCACCTAACCTCATCTTCCAGCCGTCGTTTCGGGGACATATGCACACCAGTCTATGTGGAAAGCCTTGCGGGCAGGAGGGACGAGGTTGGAGTGCCCCTAACACAACTAAGGGAAAGGTGGATAAGATGATGGGGGAGAAGTGGGAAGCAGGGAAAAGGGATGGGCTCGACTAGGTTGGATTGAGTTTGTATGGCGGCCACTTCGATAGACTACAAAAGCTCAAGGTTGTATTTTCGAAAGTTTTACACCCTCCATTGTATCTATAATGGACGGACCAGATAACTAGTTGACATCATATGGTTTTGGGAAATTCGTTTTGAATTTGACACCCTACATCTATCAAGGTAGTCATTATATCAAGTTTTACTCGTTAGTAAGAATAGAAGGTGAGGCTGCTTCAACTCATAACGAGACTATTCCAGGACATAAGTCTGGGATTATCTGAGGTCGCTAGTCCCACATGGAAGCTGCCCTAGAACCGTCGGCAGGTTAAGAGTAAATAGTCACAAGGTTTGCACATCTCATCGGATGTGAAGACACACTGGAACCCCATTATCTTTATTGGGAGCAATTTCTTTTCTCGTCTTCTCGCCCTGACATAATGCTTTTGTTTGTGTTATTAAATGATTGAACATGTGGAGTCCATTTACTCATATTTAATGTAGTACTAGTTCTTTTGTTGTGAGTGTACGTATGATACCTAGTTGGACATTGATAACAAGAGTTTAATAAATTATTAATTTAATAGGTTCTTTTTAATTAGCATAAAGACATATATTCCTAATTTATTACCCGTCGATCACTTATCCTCATCAAAGGATAAGCCATTTTGTGGGTTTTGCGTAAAATTTGATACTTATGGGCAAGTGGATGTTTCTTTTAAGAAAATTGCTTATTACAAAATGCGATGAATGAAACAACTTGTACGCGAGCACGCATACTGGATGCTTATATCATGGTCATAATAATATAGGAAATTCACAGGCAAAAAAGACAATAATAGCAGAGGAATAAAGTAACACGGAGAGGAGGAGGCGCGCGAAGAGAGAAGAGCACGGCGCGCCGAAGAGCGAACAAACGCAACACACACATGCGCCGAGCGCCGCGGTTGACAGCCATGCCTTCTGTCACCCGGTTCTTTGGTGTCAGGATAGTACAGACGATTCCCCTCAAAAAAAAAAGGATAGTACAGATGATGGGAAGACCGTCTGGGTGGTAAGCTCTAGACAGCGTGTGAGACACCCGCCAGCCATTGACATGTGGGCCATGGCCCACGCTTCAGTCTGATATTAGGCGTATGCGTACAGTGATTAGCCTCTTGTACGAGCATCACAAAAGAGTTCACCGGCTCCTCAGAGTTTCACCACTTTCCACACCCCTCC
>NC_041389.1:291741523-291742770 GCF_002162155.2 Triticum dicoccoides
GCCGTAGGAGAAATCGGCGACAAGAAACCCCGACCGCGGCTTGCCGGCGCAGGCGAGCAGGTTCAGATTCGAGGTATGATCTCGCTCTCTCTCCCTCTCCCTCTCTCTCTCTCTCCCGGCGAAAGGGACCTTTTACCGAAAAAGGGTTTCCTCCCGCTTTGTATTCCAAAGCAAACCACCATTGACACATCGCAATGCTGGGGCGAGCAGCACATCAAGCCCAAAGAAAAAGAGGAAGAAAGGAAGAAAAAAAAACTAAAAACGGCAAAGATACAAGATACCAAAAGGAGCCACTAACAAGACTCGAATACACCAAGCACAAGCTTGAACATCGAAGCCCTCGGCGAACAGGAGCCAACACACGCCGCGGCTGAGCCGAGGTAGATCCCGCTGCAGGAGGATTGTCAGGCTCTGTCATCCCCCTTGGGCCAAGCCATCCGGTCCGCCATTCGTCTCTACCTCCGAAGAGAGCCCCCTGCCCTCTAGTCCTGGATCGGAGGACACTACGCCGTCGACAGGCAGAGACGCTCACCCCTGAGCTCGCATGACCAGGACCAACAGGTTGCCGGGAGGGGACGACAAACACAACGACCGCACCAGGCAGCCGCACCACCGAGCATCGCCAACGCCGCGCGCCGGCGCCAACATCAACCGCAAGTGGCCGAGCATGGACACCACTGACGATATCCGGCAGCCACCTCCCATGCCAAGGCCTCGACCACCACTCCGTCGCACCAAGGTGGTGTTTTCAAGAAGAAAAACGACGCCGGAGCGCCGTCACCACCCAATCCGGAGATTTGGGGCTTTCACCCGGGACGAGGAAGGGAGGGCGAGGGGGGGATTGCGAAGCCGCCTTCAAGAAGGGGAACGACGCCGGAGCGCCGCCGGCATCGTGGCCGCAGAGAACAGCCAAGGGGTTTCCCCCAATCCATCCCCCGAGAGGAAGCACCATCGCCAGATCTGCTCCCAGGGCAAACGGGGAAGCCCCAGGAGCCAGCCACGCTCGCCGCCGATCCGCCGCCCACGCGGCCAGGAGCGGCGCACCCCGCATCTGCATCAGCCACCCGCCGAAGGGGGGGCGACGCGCTCCACCAGTGGCCGCCGCCACCACG
The DNA here is from genome assembly GCF_002162155.2 of Triticum dicoccoides. Classification (NCBI taxonomy): domain Eukaryota; kingdom Viridiplantae; phylum Streptophyta; class Magnoliopsida; order Poales; family Poaceae; genus Triticum; species Triticum dicoccoides. The sequence continues at coordinate 291,742,636 of NC_041389.1, forward strand.
CCAGGCGCCACCGCGCAGAACAGAGCACACCAAGCCCAACACGCCGCCGCGAGGCACCGGCCCCGCCACCGTTGTCCGCCGCCGCGCCGTCACGCCCTCGGCCAGCGCCACGCCGCGGCCCGCTGACCCCGACCC
>NC_041389.1:291743153-291747510 GCF_002162155.2 Triticum dicoccoides
TAAACCCTTCTAAACCCCCATCCCAAGGTGTCCTCGCCATACCCCAACCACCAAACCCTACCGCGGCCGTCCTCTCCGACGGCAGCACTCCCCCCCATCTCTGCTAGCCTCCTCCGCCGTACCCCTCATGGCCACCCCTCACCCCGGCTCCGCATCTTCGATAGCCCTCTCCCTTGCTAGGACGGTTCGCCTCGTCGCTCCTTCGCGGAAGCGGTGCGCTCGGCCGGCGGCCACCCCTCCGCATCCCGCTCGCGGGGCTCCGCCAGTGGCCCGCGCGCTCCCTTCGCGCCGTCGCGGGTACGGTACCCGACTCCTTCCCCTCGACAAGGGGCCTTCTCTGCGTCCCGCTCGGGTGGCCCGACCCCTTCCCCTCGACAAGGGGCCTTCTCTGCGTCCCGCTCGGGTGGCCCGACGCCTTCCCCTCGACAAGGGGCCTTCGCGACCTCCCTGCGCCGTGCGCCCGTCGCGTCGTGCCGAGCCCACTCGCAGGCGTCTGGTCCTCGCTCCGGAGTCGTCTCGCCGCGCGGCCGCCCCGCCTGCGCATCTAGTCGACGCCGACGGTTCGGAGCTGCCCCGCAACCAGCGCCACCGCCTCTGTCCACGTCGCGCGGCCGCGCCTAAGCCCCATGTAAAGCCCAATGCCGCCGCTGGTTGCCGAGCAACAGGCACGCTGGATCCAAGTATTAAATGCTTGAATTTTTTCGCTGATTGATTTCTGTACGCACGCACGCGACGAAACACTTGAAACAATCAGATTCCTACATGCTCGTATCGCGCATACGTGCCTGACAGACTGAGATTGCTGCTTTGTTTTGAGATTTTTGTTTGCATTGTACTAGTAAGCATGATTTGTAGTCCTTTAAATGGCACTGTTAAATTCTAAGTGACACTTCGCATTCTTGTAATACCAGCACTTATGGTATGATGACATTGATACAACTGATGTTCTAAATAATGTCAGATCATGCATGTATTTATACTGTCGTCTAGCTAATGTCTGGCATTAAATTTGTCAGGTGAGGCAGGATGCTCCCCCATGCACCATATCAAGGGAGTTTGGCGGATGTACCCGTCGTTGAGATTGATGTTGCTAATGCGGTTACTGACTACAACCTAGCAATGATACGGAAAAAGCTACGGGAGCTCAGAAATGCACCAGCAACCTATGAGGGTTGTCCAGTCACTCCGCCGAATCACCCAATAGGCGGTCCAACCTTCCATATCATAAGACTAAACAATTCAGCGGTTCCCGGAACATGTGTTGACTTCTTGATATGTGACACAAACGGATATTTGGTGGCAATTCATCGCCTGATAGCTGGTGTATGCAGTCAGTGGTTTCATTTCAAAAAAGAGGGGAATTCCATGGCACAATACATGGCCGAGGAGGATTACACATCTCTGAACATAGATACAAGGCACGACAAGACAACTACCATACCAGGAGGCTTAGACATAGTCCTAGAGGATATCTTCTTTGTGCTCTCAGATCCGGGGGCGACTGATGCGGAGCTGATCAGAGTTATCTTTAGATCAGTTATACTATTCTGCGAGGCAACTAGACTGACGTCAGTGAAGATTATGGTGGACAAACGGGCGTTGGAGTATGGTTTGGAGGATGAAAAACTAGATGACACCCTGTGGTCGCTTATTGGGAAATATCAGAAGATGTCCAATTTCACTTTGAGCTGCCGAGCCAATGATGGAGTTGGTGATGATAGCCTGTTTGATCTTTTGGTGGATTGCGATTTTCATAACAGGGATGATGTTATTGGACCCCAAGGAGAACTTATGCTTATCCTCTACAATGAGATCCTTTTCAGTCAGTTGGTTAGTCCTCCTGTACAGAATCAACCTAATTTTATTGACAGATTTCCATTGCCTGGGGTGTAAAAGTATTTGGAAAGCGTAGAACCCTTTGTCTCGGGCCGCATGTATATATTAGGCAAAGCCTTGGCATACAAGTTACAGGAGGAGATTGATGGAACGATCAGGAGATCGACCAGATCGGTCGTTACAGGAGATCGAGAAGGAGAAGAAAGGATAGAACGAAATACAGAATTTAAACAAACTCTATCTCTATACAACTCCTACTATACGTATATTCCAACACTCCCCCTCAATCTAAACCTCAAGGAGCTTTGCCAAGGTTAAGATTGTACTTAAAATCATTCAACCTTCTTTCAGTAAGAGGTTTTGTAAAACCATCTGCGAGTTGATCTCCTGTGGGAATAAACCGAATCTCCAGAAGCTTTCGAGCTACTCTTTCTCTGACAAAATGGAACCAACTTCAATGTGTTTTGTTCGTGCATGAAAAACAGGATTTGCTGAGAGATACGTCGCACCAATATTATCACACCATAATCTCGCAGCCTGTGGAGTTTTAACTCCAAGCTCATAAAGTAATGTTTGTATCCATATCACTTCAGCTGTAGCATTAGCCAGGGCCTTATATTCAGCCTCTGTGCTTGACCTAGACACTGTGGCCTGTTTTCTTGCACTCCATAACACAAGATTAGTTCCCAGAAATACAGCAAAACCACCTGTAGATCTTCTATCATCAGCACACCCTGCCCAGTCAGCATCAGAGTATGCAGTAACAAGCATAGAAGAAGACTTGGTAATGTTGAGACCAAGGCCTTCTGAGAACTTGAGATACCTTAAAATTCTTTTGACTGCAGTCCAGTGAGTGGTTCTAGGTGCTTGTAAATATTGACATACCTTGTTCACTGAATAGGATATATCAGGACGGATGAGTGTTAAATACTGCAAGGCACCTACGACACTCCTATAGTTTGTTGCATCCTCTGGTCCAAGAACTTCTCCACCTTCCATTGAAAGCTTCTCAGAGGTAGAAATTGGTGTGTTAACTGGCTTGCAATTTTCCAACCCTACTCTCCTGAGAATGTCAGTTGTATATTTTTCCTGTGAGAGAAGTATGCCATCTTTAACTTGCTTTACCTCTATACCAAGGAAATAGTGAAGATCACCCAAGTCCTTAAGAGCAAATTCCAGCTTCAGATCTTTAAGCAAGCAAGTAGTGGCATCTGAACTTGAACTAGCAACAATTATATCATCAACATAAACCAACACAAAGATAGTGACATTGCCTTTGCTAAAGAAGAACAATGAGGTATCTGCCTTGGATGGTATGAACCCAAGACGTTGCAACTGCATACTTAGTCTGGAATACCAGGCTCTTGGGGCTGCTTCAAACCATACAAAGCTTTATCCAACTTACAGACATGTTGTGGTGTGCTAGGATTCTCATAACCTGGTGGTTGCCGCATGAACACTTCTTCCTCAAGAACACCATGAAGAAACGTGTTCTGAACATCTAGCTGTCTTAGACTCCATCCTCTGGAAACAACAATAGACAAGACAAGGCGAATAGTAGTTGACTTAATAACAGGACTAAAGGTATCTTCATAATCAATTACAAACCTTTGTTTAAATCCTTTGGCAACTAGTCTAGCCTTATACCTGTCTATACTTTCATCAGACTTTCTTTTGATCTTATACACCCATTTGCAATCAATAATATTGTTTCCATACTTTGGTGGAGCCAAGTGCCAAGTCTTATTTTTCATAAGTGCATTATATTCGCTATCCATAGCTTCCTTCCAATTCTTATTTGCAAGAGCATCATCCAAATTTAGTGGTTCACCGGTGGTGGTAAGGAATGCACGTTTGATTTTGTCATACATTATTGTACCGTCGTTGTACTATTTTTCCTTGACAATACCTGACCGAGACCGTGTTTGCCGAGGAGAAGATGTAGGCAGCACAGAAGAAGTTGCTTCCACAGAAGATCCAGCCGTCACATGATCTGAGGCGGATCCATGCAGCAGACCGGCCGACTCAGGCTCCTGATCCGAGGCGAATCTTCGCAGCACATGCAGCGAATCAGCGCGCGCTGAATCCGCCACCGCAGGCCCACGCTCGGAAACAGACGATGTGGGGTCCGACCCGCACCCACGATCGGTCGCTGTGGGGACCCGTGCAGGCGCCGCGTCCGATTCGCTCCCCCCGCACATGGGCTGTCAGCGCGTGGGGACACGGCGGGTGACGGCGTGATGGGATTGGCGTGAGGCGACGCTGCGGGACCGGTGGGCGCCACCCGGTCAGCGCGGTCGGCCACCAGCCCAGATGAGGCCAGGCGCACGGGAGAATCCTCCTGGGATCACGCGCCACCAGGAGCCGCAGGCTGGGCGGGCGAATCAGCCTCGGATCGCCCGCTGTCAGCCGGATCTACGGCGGCTTCCGTGCCCATCCTGTCTTTTTCTTCACACATAAAATGACAGGGTGAATTTGCACAAATAGCATCAACAGAATCAGAATTGTCATGGGATTTTTG
>NC_041389.1:291747697-291765529 GCF_002162155.2 Triticum dicoccoides
GAGAAGGGCAATCTCTGCACGAAGCAAGGCGCCCGCATTTGGATGCAAGTTGGAAAACGGAAAGAGTGTCTCACCAAAAATAACATCATGAGAAATATAGATGCGTCTGGTAGAGATCTCAAGGCATTTATAACCTTTATGAAGATTACTATAGCCAAGAAAAACACACTGTGTGGATCTAAACTCAAGTTTATGATGATTGTAGGGACGCAAATTTGGGTAACAAGCACACCCAAATATCTTTAGATAGTTGTAATCAGGTTTTTGACGATAGAGACGCTCTAATGGGGTAGTGTTTCCAATAACTTTGCTAGGGAGCCTATTGATAAGATAGGTGGCACTGATGAAGGCTTCATCCCAGTACTTGAGAGGCATAGAAGCATGAGCTAAAAGAGAAAGACCAACTTCAACAATGTGGTGATGTTTACGCTCAGCAGAGCCATTCTATTGATGAGCATGAGGGCAAGATACATGATGGGCAATCCCAATGCTACGGAAAAACGAGTGGAGTTTCTCGTACTCCCCTCCCAGTCACTTTGGACAGCGAGGATTTTTCTATCATATTGGCGCTCAACAAGTTTCTGAAATTCTTGGAAAATAGAGAAAACCTCAAATTTGTATCGAAGCAAATAAATCCAAGTGAACTTGCTATAATCATCGATAAAACTGACATAATATTTTTTCGACCAAAAGAATCTCGGGCATGGCCCCATACATCATTGAAAATAAGTTCTAACGGAGCATGAGACACACTAGTTGACTTGGAATAAGAAAGCTGATGGCTTTTGGCATATTGACAAGCTTCACAAACAGACTCACAAACTGGACTAGGAGACAAAGAAAGTTTATCTTTATTGACTATTTGTTTGACAATGATCGAAGATGGATGCCCTAATCGTTGATGCCACCGTGCCAAGGAGGGCTTGATGACGGAGTAGACGTGACGACGCTTGCGACCTAGTGCTCCGGATGGAATGGGGTAGAGCCCTGCAATGCATCTACCGTGATGAAGTAGTTCCCTCATTGCCCGATCATTGATGAAAAAATAACGAGGGTGAGTTTCAAAGAAGACATTATTATCGGTGGCGAGTCGAGATGGATGCAAGGTTTTTGTCAGCTTGAGGGACATGAAGCACATCTCGAAGAACAAGATTATGTTTAAGTGTAGGGGAATTAATAGAACTTTGATCGATATGACAAATGTCCATACCTCCACCACTGGCGGTGTGAATCTGATGGGCGCCATGATAGCGCTCACGGAGAGCAAGTTGCTCGAGCTCGTTTGTCACATGATCCGTAGCGCCGGAGTCCACGTACCAGACGCCGTCTCCACCCTGCTCACGTATGGCAGCAGCAACATGGCGATCCGAGGGGACAAAGTCCTCATCGTAGCGATGCCAGCAGTCAATCACCTCGTGGCCAGACTTCTTGCAGAGCTGGCATCGAGGGCGCGGACGGGAAGGAGGGCGGCGGCCGTTGTTGTTGTTGAAGCCGCCGCTGGTGTTGTAGCCGCCCCCGCCATGGGAGCCAGAGCCCCCACCAGATCATGCGCCATCGCCAGGAGAGGCGCCGTGTCCGCGCCCACCGCCGCGCTGCCCCTGGTGACCGCGCCCACGGCCGCGGCCACGAGAGGCGGAGTTGACGGAGGACTGCCGAAGGTCGCCGCCATGAAGGAGGGTGAGGCGGGCATCAAAACTGAGCAGCTGGCTGTAGAGTTCTTGGATGGTGATGGGTTCCACCCTGGCGGCAAGTGCAGAAACCACCGGGTTGTACTCCATGTCCAAGCCGGCAAGGATTTTGGAGACAATCTCCGGATCAGAGAGGGCCGCAGCCGTGCTTGCGACCTCATCAGTGAGACTTTTGATCTTACCAAGATAATCAGCCATGGACATGTGACCTTTCTTGAGGTTGGTGAGCTCGATGCGAGTGTTTATCTCTTGGGCTTGACTTTGTGCAGCAAACATGGCATGGATGGTGCGCCACACCTCGGCCGGCGTCTGGAGCGTGGCGACCTGAGCAAGAATCTCACGGGAAAGTGAACCCATTAAGTATCCTTGGAGTTGTTGCTGCTATGCATACCAGAGGGATCTCGCAAAGTTGACGACTTGTTTGTCTTTGCCTTTCTTGGTGATGGTGAGGGTGGCCGGTGGTGGCGGGCTCGTCGCGTCGAGGTGGTGCTCCATCTGGGCGCCTCTGATCTGCGGGAGCACAATGGCCTTCCAGAGCAAGAAGTTGCCCGCGTAAGCTTCTCCTATGGTGGCGATCCGAGGGAGGTGGTGTTGTGGGTGGAGGTGGAAGATGATGCAAAGGTGGAGGATGGAGTGGTGTCGAGCGCACCCATGGTGCTTGGAGTCATGGCTGCGGTGGTGGTGGACATAGTCTCGGTCGCGAAGGTAGCTAGATGCAATCTCTCTCGATTGGATGAGGAAGAGGCTCTGTTACCATGTAAAAGTATTTGAGAAGCGTAGAACCCTTTGTCTCGGGCCGCATGTATATATTAAGCAAAGCCTTGACATACAAGTTACAGGAGGAGATCGATGAAACGATCAGGAGATCGAGAAGGAGAAGAAAGGATAGAACGAAATACAAAATTTAAACAAACTCTATCCCTATACAACTCCTACTATACGTCTCTATCTCTACCTAATAATAAAGAGAATTGGGTTTCTGTCGTCCGTAAAAAAAATACCCCCGAAGTTGCTAGAAATTACCCACTATGCCACCCATAAGTAAAGAAAACGATTTGATTTTTTTTCCCAAAAGTCACCTCCATCTTGGTGTTCTTTAAAGGTCCGACTCACTTATTAAACACAAATGCACGAGTGCTCCAGTGGTTGACTCATTGCTTTTCTTCCCTGGAGACCAGGGTTCGATTCCCACCTTTGACACTTTTTCCCTTCCTTTTCTCACAAACGTTCACTGTATTAATGGGCCGGCCCATGTGCGTGGCTTCACATGTATTTTTTTAATTTCATTTTTCTCTTTTTTCTTTTCTCATTTTATTTCCGTTTCAGAAAATAAAATGTTTGTGAATTCAAAAATGGAAAATTCGGGATATTCCATATGTTTCTCATTCGGAATATTCCAAATTTAAAAGTTACGAGTTTCAAAAAATTGTTAAAGAAATCATAAAATGTTTGTGCATTCAAAAATGGAAAATCATCAAATTTTCTCGGATTCGAAAAGTGTCGGTGATTTTACATACTGTTCACAAATTATAAAAATCATGATTTTAAAAAGTGGTCAGGAAATAGTATCATGTTCATGATTTTAAAAAGGTAACCATGTATTCGAAACACATTCGTGTATCTGAAGAAAAATCCATGAATTTTTAGAGCTTGTTAACAAAAGTTCAAAAAAATTACAAATTCACAAAAGTTCTAAAAAATCACAAATTTTAAAATTAGTTCTCCAATATTTTTAAAAATCATCGATTAAAAAATGTCGAGTCAAAAAATGTTGAAGTATTCGAAAACTATTCATGCATTTCAAAAAATGCTCATAAACAAAACGAACGTTAAATCCAAAATTTCAAAAAAGAACTTTTTTGATTCGCTAAACTGTTCGCCGATTCGAAAGTCTTTTATGTATAGGATTTGATTAGTTTTTGAAAACTCTTTATATGTCTAAGCATCTCTACTATTAAAGAAGGATCAAACGTCGTGATGGTCCAACCTCGTTCGACCCTCACCTCCCTTCTTACGACAACCATCGTGCTACCAACCTCCACCCCACCTGGTCAGCTCCACGCGAAGGAAACAATGCAATCCGCACGACACATGACGGTTTGACCTGGCTCCCATGCTCCCCGACGATAGAAGAAGGAAAAAACATCCACGAGCGCACACGTCTCACGCCCCATCTCCCACAAACCCCCCTCTGGGCCAGTTCTTTTGGGCAATTCTCCGAGAATTGACCCCCTCTCCAGCTTCTCCCAAAATTGCCACTCTATATTTTCTTACAATTCCTAGCTAACTAGATCTTAACTAGCTAGGAATTGTAAAAAAAGATGAAGTGGCAATTCTGGGAGAAGCTGGGAAGGGGGTCAATTCTCGAAGAATTGCCCAAAAGAACTGGCCCTCTCTCTCCCGAGAAACTTGCCGCCGCCGTCCAACCTGAATCAGCCGCTCTCCCTCGTGCTCCTGGCCGCTGACGCCCTCAAGCCGTGGCGCAAGGCGGTGCTGCCTCCGACTCTCGCACCTACCTCCTGACCGGTGCTTGCTGGAAATCACGTCTTCCAAGCCCAAGATGAAGGCCAGTCCCGAATCCCTCTTCGGCCCCTCGTCGCCATCCGGCAGCGAAGGGTCTCTCTCTCCCATCGCAGTCAGTCGCGGCTTCCTCTAGCCCTCCTCACTGGTGACGCCAAGACCGGATCCACGCCGTGGGAGGTGTCCACCGTCGGCAACCTGAGGAGCCTCGCCACCTCGAGCCTCAACTCGCTCAAGCATAGCCTCGATGCGCTCCACGGCCACTCCGCCCGTGACCTCGAGGCCTCCCACTTCCGAATCTCCAAGCGCATCAAGGTGACCTCTCTGATCCCATTCCTTTGGCAATCCTTAGCGCATCGATCGATCTTGAGATGTGCCTAGATGTGATGTGATGGATCGCCTTCGGTGTCTATTGGTGTTGTTCACCTAAGATGCAGATGCAGAGCTCCCTGGAGCTGGTGGAGAAGGAGCATAGGAAGATGTTCGAGAAGATCACCGAGCGTACTGAGGAGATGAAAGTACACTTATTCGATTCCATGTTTGATCCAGTGTTGGTCGTGAGTGCTACAGTTTATCTGAAAACAATTCCTGTCTGTGAAATTACAAGAAGTTGATGACAGAGGTGCAGAGCTCCCCGCAGCTGGCGGAGGAGCATAGGAAGATGTTCGAGAAGATCCCCGAGCATGCCGAGGAGATGAAGGTACACTCATTCGATTCCATGGTTGACCCAGTGTTGGTCGTGAGTGCTACAGTTTATCTGAAAACAATTCATGTCTGTGAAATTACAAGAAGTTGATGACAGAGGTGCAGAGCTCCCTGCAGCTGGCGGAGAAGGAGCATAGGAAGATGTTCGAGAAGATCGCCGAGCATGCTGAGGAGATGAAGGTACACTCATTCGATTCCACGGTTGATCAAGTGTTGGTTGTGAGTGCTACAGTTTATCTGGAAATAATTCCTGTCTGTGAAATTACAAGAAGTTGATGACAGAGGTGCAGTTGTCTTCATCTCGAGGTACTGCAGCGAGCAAACACAGACATCTTCGAACTTTAGTTCAATTATTTACTAACTTGGTTGGCACCGATCAGTTTGCAAGGTGACCTTACCTGAGATGGCAAAGTCTGTAGCCAGAGTTATTGATGGCTTGCGCAGTCGCTACAACATCCCACCTACGCGAGTTTAGCATAGCTCTCTTAGTTGGTAATCACTTCTCCTGTCATCAACTTGACATATGAGTTGCTCATGTTCAGTGAATTTTCATGAACGTATGAGTGTTTGTCCATAAAAATTGGCAGGTGTAGTATGTATCTACCAGGGATAGTAATTATTCTTGGTTACAGGATACCAAAGTGTTATGGTTCATTGGGTCCATCTCCTCCTTCGCCATCTACTACGGCACCTGTGTGGTCTCCGAGTCAATGCTCTCCGCCCATTCGTGCCATCTTCGTCGGTTGCTCCTGTCCTGCACAAGGTCATGCACAACATGTGCCTTGCCGGATGCCTTCGATGCCCCACTCTTGATCAGGTTTGTCATGCAACACCTGATCGATGCACCAAACTACAAAAGGGCTCAGTGGTGGACTGATGGGGAGGATGCATCGATGCGGATTGCGGAAGGTCATTACAAAGGGATTCTAGGGGAATCGTACCAAGGATCATGCACAATGCGAGCCTTGCTATTGTATGCCTTCGAGACATCGAGGCTACAGTAAAGATGGAGTTATTTCTTTCAGGAAGGTAACCTCTTGTTTTGGGTACTACAGTTTTCTTGAAGCTACCTAGCTAGGTATAATGAAGATGATGGGTTCGCTTCAGCATAATTTCCGTTTCAGTTATTGAGTTCTTTGAAGGCTACAACAATTATAATATGAACCAGTTGTGAGTCTCTCATTTGTTTTGATTAGTTCTAAGTTGTTCTGTGGCATACAATTTTAGACTGGGTGGTCTTGAAGTAACGTTACACACATTACTTCTATTAGGTGTATGCATGCTTGTGCGTGTGATTACAATGGAAGTGCACATACATGAATTTTTTAGTGGTCCCCACTAACTGAAAGCATATTGTTGGAGTAAAAGCTCTCCACTACAGTTCCATCCATAAGAAAATAACAAACATGCAAATATTCAAGAACTTATGGTGTCATTCCTTGCTACTGATCAGAAAAAAATCTCACAATTATAGAGTATTTTCAAGCATACCAAATTATATGGTTGTGTACATTGAGACCACATAAACCATATATGATGGATTTTTTGCCATAGTGTTAAGAAATAGCATCACAGTTAGAAACTATTTTGAAGCATACCAAATTATATAAGTTTGCCGGCATCTATTAGGTGTATGTTGTCCTTTCAGCGATTTAGGCATACTGTAGACACACATAGTTCGTAGGAAAAGGAACATGCTATTGCTCATCACTGTAAGTATTGTACGCAAGATAAATTTGCATCATGTAGGTAGTGAATACTCTAATCATGATCAAGTTCCCTAGGCACTTCTTGTACAAGCACCATCTGCTATGAAATCTTTAGAGTTTTTTTATGACACAATTTAAGCACCATGTGAGCGAATGAGGAATGCTAGCGCTAGCAGCTACTGCGAGCCGCAGTGGACAGCGGTAGCAGCGGTGGTCAGCCGGACAACACAATGTCGGCGGCAGGCGGATAGTGGCAAGCAGCCCTACCGGTAGCTGCTGCTGTTAGAAGAATTGACGACTAGAGCATGTTGTCTTAATTTGTTCTCTGTTCCTATAGGAGGATTCAATTTCATTAACTGTTCAAACAGAAATGATTCCATTAGGGAGCTGTCTACTTTGTGATCTACTGTCATTCTTCTCTGTTCAGACTAACAATTGGATGTAGTTCTTTACGTATTTATTAGTGCAATCTTCTTGTCATTGTTTTAAAGATCGCATATGTATATGTGTGACTAGAGGTTATGACTTATAAGTGTTTCCGTTGATTCGGGAAATGCAAGTAAGGTGTACGTGTTAGTTTCCAGTGTTCATTGTAATTTCCTTGTCTTGGACGTAATTTATCTCAATTTAGATATGAGATATTGGACTTTGATTCTGCTTTGAATTTATTAACGCTCTAGAGTCCACCCTACCTAAAAAAATCGCCCTCAGCCACTGATGTACATCACAACTCTACCTTGGAAGTATATATAAGTATGGTGTACAGTGCACACAAACGAGGACTACGGCCTATGGAATATGTGTTCCTGGACCTGCTGCCATGTCAAGTCATGAGAGATTTGATCAAAACATGTTTCAGGTATATTCACCATGAATTTTTTATTATTAATTTGATGAGATCGATTACTTCTGCTACCATTTGATTCTGTAGGAAGGATACATACAGCGATTTTGCTGAGGCAATGGATCTGGAAGAGATGGGGGTACTTGTTCATGTGTCATGCTCGTTCAAGAGCCTCATTGCTCATTCCACAAAGAGGCAAATGAGAATCCTATCTATACGAATGGAGAAGATGTAGGCTTATTCCCATAAAATCTTGTTCAGGAGCCCAGCAGCAGATAGAAAAGATGACATGGACCACGATAAAGATTTAAGAATCTTTCAGTTCAAATGTCTCTCCTGCAACCATTGTTTCTAGAGTAGATAGCTCTGATGACTTAAGGGTGTCACGAGCTAATGGTGCTGAGCCCCCAAAATGTATTGTAGTCAATGGATATTTCTGATAAAAACATTAGTTATCGAGTGATGATAGTGTTTGTCTATCGCAAACACTTAAACAGTTTAAATTGTGATTTGTATTGTTTGAGAGATTGCTAAGAAGCTCATTATATAATCTCTCTATATGGTAATTGCAAGGATTGTCAAATTTGTACAGTTTAAACATCATCAGGCTAAACATGTTTAAGTTTGAGCAAGTTAATAGAAAATAATATCACCATCTACGATGCCAAATAAAATTGCACTATAAGAAGTTTGACTTAGGAAAACCTAATATAACATGTGGGGCAAGGAAATATACTTGAAAGACATGAGGTGATTGCCTCTATGGGGAAAGTAGATATTTGTTCGAGTGATACATGCTACTCATGCTCATCAAGTACAATGATCTTTACCGAAAAATGTTTTTTTTACCAAAAAAGAGTACAATGATCTTTTGATCAATGTATGTATCTTTATATAAGTCTGTTGTTCCGTGGCAACGCACGGGCAGTCGACTAGTTGTAGTAGTTTGTGGTTGATGAGATAGAAAAATTTAAGTTTTAAACATTCCCTTGCACAACATAATGACAAGTGTGGCGTGAAGTGGCAAGCTCATAGCCTTGGGATTTACCACGTCAAATGCATTATGATCACGTGGACATCGCGACCATCATTAGCAAGGGTGAGAGAAAAGATAAGTGGCAACATGGTGAACCTCCGTGTTAAAATAGAGGAAGCTCATATGTTGTGGTATTAAGTCCAACTTATTAGACTAACGCATAAATTTTTTTTCTAAATTTTTTTCTTCAGTTGCAACGCACAGACATGTTTGCTAGTATATTCCAACATGGGGAGCCTGACTCCGAGGACTCCGGGGATGAGGATGCACAAAGGCGAGGCCGAGGCCGAGGCCGAGGCCGAGGGCGACGTGGGCGTGGGCGTGGGCGTGCCCGTGGCCGTGGCCGAGGACGATAATGGGCTCGTGCCATCACTATGTTGAAGCTTCTAGACGAGGTCAGTGAGGATTGCCGTGTGTGCCCTGCGCTTGAGACTGCCGATCACCTCGTCTTCAAGTGCCCGTTTGCCCTAGGTCTCTGGAGTCACCTGCAACTCCCCATCGCCGGCGCCTCCGTCTGCGAGCTTCATCTCCTCGATCGACGCTTCCGCGGCTGTTGGCGAGGCACCGCCGACGGCCTTTATCCTCCTCTGCTGCTGGTAATTTTGGAAGCGGAGGAACACCGTCGTCTTCAGACTTCATGGAATCGACGCCCTCTCTGAATCTCACACTCAAAGATGCTCTGCTCTGGCGCGGGAGGTCAAAAAACGGCCACCATGCGCACATCGATGTTTGGTTGCGCGCTGGCTCAAGAGCGGCCTCCCTGATTCTCTGGTCTCGTGTGGGCAGTTTGTAGCGATTTCTAGGTGTATATGCGTTGTTCCTGTAGCCTGACAAAATCACAAAACCCTCCTGCTGCTGTTCTATATGGGTTCTTGAAACAGGCGGCCTTGTTTCATCCGTCAGTTTTGGGGGTCAGCAAATCCCGTTCATCTTTCTGAACGATCTATTTTGGCTGCTCTAATGGAACACCAACGTTTTGTCAGCGGTTTCTGTAAAAGTAGGCACTGCTGCTTGCCTGGATGGAATTAAGTGTTAATTCGTCAAGCTGATTAATCCGGTTTACCAATTGGAATTTGGTTACCGCAGCTCTAGTATAAATATATCTGAGTTGGGCATGGTATTATTATTCTACCCTCATTTCAGTTTCATCATTATGTGCGATTACAACAGCGGGTGTCCTGTCTATGTTATCTGAATTCCCGATTTTATCATGAAAATGCTGCAATCCCCGAAACAAATTAGCAAGCCACTGCAGTTAGACAACTCCTTTTGGAAATGAGCTTATTTTCCTCCAATTCATAATGTTCATGCTCACCAGAAATTCTGTTTTGTTGTTATGCACGTGTCATCTTGTAGTTAGTTTCTGAGAAAGCAGTCGGTTAATTATGGAACGGCACAGTAGAAAACTCACTGAACCTTTTGGCCCCAACAGCTAATGAACAACTTGGAACATGTTAGTCGACACACTCAGTATTCAGCGAATTTTCTGTGCCACATGCAGAGGGGCAGGTTCGCTGTCCGGTAATCTCCGATGGCCATGTTGGGCTTGGTGGATGCAAGGTACTCCCTCTGAGCGACATATATTACATTACAGAGGGAGTACTTTTCTTTCTCTTGGGAGACTCGCTCTCAAAGTCGGAGATGTCTAATCCCCGACGCATTTGGTTCATTGGCATATGCCAAGTGCGCCAAATTTCTTTTGCTGGAAATATGCCAAGTGGCAAGTGCCTCTTCATGGTGAGGACTCCTGCTTGGTGGTCCAAAGTGAAATAGAAGTTGTTTGCTCGGGTAGATGTGATGACCATGACAATTTGTTGAACCCTCGATGACATTTCTCTCTTAGGAGGTGTATGTGCGGTCAGTGACGGAGGTAGGATTGCTTATTTACTCTCGTGCTTCACTTATATTCTATGAGTAAATTGTTGAATGAATTGAATATCCTAAAGTTGAAATTATATGTGCTTCATATGTTCATATCATGCCTAGTGGTACCTTCACATTGGGTTTAAAAAGTGAAATCTTTTGAAGTTTGACAATCACAATATTGGTCATACAAGCAATTCATACATGATTACTATAAGGAAGAGAATTTTCACATGCAAATACACTATCTTGAAAATCTTTTGTGATTATGAGCCTCCATCAAAATATTATATTCCAAAATTGTTGACGTTGGACAAGGAAGACAACGCAATGGTTTATGTTTGTTCATATTCACATAGAAGTTATATTGTCATATATCCTTCAACATGTGGTGCTTGCCCCCCATCCTTACTAGCCAAAAATTTCGCACCAAGTAGAGATACTACTTGTGCATCCAAAAACCCTTAAACCCAAATCTTATTTTTAAGAGTCCACCATATCTACCTAAGGATTGAGCAAGATCCACTACTAGAAAAATGGTTGTTAGTGGCGCACCTGTTTTTGCTATTAATGGTGCACTACAGGTGCGCCACTATTAACACGCCACTAGTAACAAATAGTAATGGCGCACCTCTGGTGCGCCACTAGTACCCAGATAATAGTGGCGCACCACATAATGCACCATTTCTATGCCTCCCACGGGGCCATATTTACCTTGTGCTCTGGGTTACTAATGGCGCACTTTTAGATAATGCGCCACTGGTGTGTTTATTTCAGTGCGCCACTAAAGTGCAATATGGTGCGCCACTACTATGAATATTAAGATTTTTTTTCCTTTTCTGATATTTGCACAGGTTACAAAATACATTACAACACAGAATATAAACAACGCAACATATAAACAACAAATTTATCGAATACAATAGAAGATTAGTCTCCGAATACAATTCATCATATTAGTCTCCGAATTCAAAATACCGAACAAAGTTAGAACATTACAAGTCTCGAGACCGCGAGTAGCGAGTTTGTCTTCACATTACAAGTCGACATCGATCATCTAAACTACCATCACATAAAAGAGAGTTGCGGTCACGATGAGCATCATCGCGATGAAACTGGTCTTCATCCGGTTTCTCCAACGCTCCCTCCTCTCTCCTGCTAGATAGCGCGCGTATCTAGCTTCCGCCTCCGCTCTAGTGGTGTACCCTTTGTAACTGTTACCGCTAAAACGGTGAACCTGTCTCCGACACTCCTCCCAGTCATCGTAGACTCCGGGAACCTTATCCTTGTACACGACATACGATGGCATCTCTATGCACTAGACAAACAAAATGTTAGTAGCAATTCACAAACAATACATAAGCAATATATAAGTATGCAACAAAAGGATCGGAAGAGAAAAGCAACACATTAATAGCACGATTCACGGTCCTACTAATAAATAGCATTGATTACATATAAGTTGAACGACTGTCCAAACTAAAGAGACATCCAAGTTCATTAAAGTTTACTTACAACATGAGCTAATCGATATTTCAGAACTACATAGCATCATTAATTTCGACTCGACTCAGGGACCGGAGCGTGGATGAAGCCGCCGTCTTTCGTGATGGTCATGAAATCGCGATCGTTGTCAGCCTGCATTTGTAGCATTGTTTCTGTTTCACTGTTGGACGGTTGATATCTGAGGTAGAACTGCCTCGAGGTACGAAGGATATCTTGATGGATGATTTCCGCAAACTCCGACTGGATCCGAAAGAATTCTTGTCTGATGTCCGCGTCCTGGATTGCCGACAAGCGTGCGGCCCAATCTTTGAGATTAGTTGGTATCAGAAGATGATTATGGTCCCGTACGATCGCCCGCATGTGATGGAGGACGTAGTAGGCATCCTTCTGACCGCCAGGCGGCTACTTGACGCAGGGGAACGTCGTTATGTGGGTGAACACGTGCTTGCCGTACCTACAAATTGGCCTCCTGAAGGTGCCTCTAGATTTGGCGTAGCCGGGGAGAGCATCATCAAGAACTTTCTTGATATTTGTGTAGTCTTTCTTTGACTGACGGTCCGAGTCGAAATACATGTCCATGGAATATTTCGGGCTTAAGAGGATGAGTGTGCAATGTGTGTCACTACACAAAACACGGAATGTTAGAAAAAAAAGATCAAAATCTAAGAAATCATATGTTACGGGGTGGTGAGGGGATGACTTACTCGGGAAAGTAAGGCATGAGGAAGTTATCCTTATCTGGGTTCGCCAGAATGACGCCTTCGAGGTATGAACTCGTGACTTGCCGGTCCCCAGTGCTTCCCAAGATCTTGGCACACATGTAGAAGGGGTCGACTATCACGATGTCCGGGGTCTTGTCTCTAATGACCCGCATCTCCATACTGAGCGAAAATAGCTGAATGAAGGTGTAGTGCAGCGGATGAAGGTTAAACATAGCGAAGATGTCATCAAACCGCAACCCCCGATGGTGCTATCGACAAAGCCCTTGCCCTCTGGCACCTTGGCCACGAAAACCGGGTATGCCACAACATTCTCGGAGAGACGCCACTTGTCCAAAGAAAGAACACTGTCATGCAGACTCCGCATAGCACCGGTTGCAGCATTGAGCAGATTAGTCGGTAGCATCGGCCTACCCGCCAGATGCACCCTCCTCGAGATATCCTTAGGTGAAGGTGGCCCGTCCTGAGCACGGATCATACTCGGTGCCGGCTGGCTCGCACCCTTGTTATTTTTTCTTTTCCATCCCTTCTGCTTCTTCTGTTGTAATGGGATCGAGTTCTGCTCAGAGACCGCCTTCTTGAGTGTGTTGGGGCTGATAATATTTCGCACCTCAGCTATCTAAGGCTCGCTGAAGGCGGCAGTTGGAGGCGTCTCCTAAGAATTGAACGCCAGACGACGCTTGTTGCAATTGGGTTTCTCCGCGGTACCAGCTAGATCGCGGTCGTCTTTTGCAGGGTTGGGTTCTTGAGAAGGAGGCCCCAAGAATTCGTCATCGTACCCATGTTCGTTGAAGTACTTATCAACGTTGGTAAATGTACCATCATTGTCGTCCAGATCCTGTGCCATATGCATGTCCGGATCAGCTGACGGCGGTAGCGCTGCGGCGGTCTTGCCATGGCTTAGCGCCGGCACGACTGGCGGTGTTGTCTGTGGGGTCTTGTCCCCCGTCCCCAAACGAATCTGGCTCTTCGGCCAAAGCAGGGGCCAGCTTAAGCAAGCGCTAAGGGTCATCACATCATCTTCGTCGGCCCCAGGGGGTCGAAACGGAGGTAACAAGTCGTCGCAGCCCCGCAGTACCCGAACCAGTTGAACCCTATACACAGTGGGTGGCATCGGATTACCGTGGAACATGCGGTTGCCCGGTTTAACAATTCTGGCCTTGTCGACATCGATCAACTCGCCGTCCACGAAGTGCAGGAGAGTGCATGGAACGTCGGCGGCGCCCTGCGAAAACATGTAGGGCGTTAGAGGATGCCCAGTCAAAGGCAAGGAGATGAAGTCATCGACCGAGAGGCTTAGTTACCGTGATGGCGTCGAGCTCGGCTAATGTCGAGGCACCGCCAACGGCAGGCGTGCAAGTGATGGAGGGGTCGCTTGCTGCCGAGGTGCCGGCCAGCATATTCTTCCCACACCCTGGTGCATTAAGCTCCAATGCCCGCGCCGACGCTGGAGACACCAATGGCACCGCCGGCGCGTTGTACGAGTTGCTGCCCGTGAAGCTGGGAATTGGGAGCAGACTTGTTGGTCGCCCGCAATTCACGCCTGCAGCCCCTCAATCAAGGTAGGCACAATGGTGGTGATCGTCACTCCCAGTTGGTCTCGCACTTGCTCTTCGACTATCTCCGGAATCCGCGCCACTTGTGCCTTGAGTTCTTGAACCTCGCGCTCCTCGCTTTCCGAGCTGGTCTTTCTCTCGTTTCGCCCAGCGTTATAGTATTCTGACCATTTCGTGGACAAGCCTTTGCCGGCCACACGACCAGCTGACGACGGCTTACTGAACTTATCCTTGTGTTTCATTACATTCAATGCCCTATTTAAAGTGGTGTGCCAAGGGGAGCTCTGAGACGACCCCGTGCTACTGCTTTCAGTGTCCTGCGGAAGGAACGTGAACCATTTAGAAATTTGGCTTCATTAATTAGAATGCAACCATATGGAGCTAATTACGCGGGGGTGTATTCCTTACCAGAACAAGCTCAAGCACCTTGGTCTTCGGATCTGTGGTAAGCTCCTTTGTTAGCGGGTCCACCTTGTACCGGGCCCTGACATAGTTCCTGGTCTGCTTGTCGCGGTATTTATCGAAGAGGGGCGGTAGGCCTTGCTCGGCACGCTCCGTGTCCTCCTTGTCCCATATAGGTTCCGCCATCTGTAACCGCCGGGACCGAGTTTGTGGACCCCTAAGTTCAAGTCCCGCATATCTTTCCCCCACTGACTTGATTCCGCGGATGCGTTGCTCTCGCACTTGATCTTGAACTCCCGGTAGTCAGCTTCACTGATCGAAGGATTTCTCTCCTTGATCTTCTCATAACTATCACCTCTTAGAATCCTTCTCTTCACCGCGGCTCTCCAAGTAGCAAGGGCCGTGCTCATCTTTGTGAGGGCGGCACTGTTCACTTTATTCCCTGAGAGGCGTGTGTTTGCGAAGTCACCGGGGAACTTGTATCGTTCATGCAGCTTCGTGAAGAGGAGGTTGCGCAAATTCCCTCGGTCACGATGCCTTAGGTTCTCGGTGTTGATCGAGACGGTGCTCCGGAGAATGCACCTGAGTTGTCCCGAGTACCCACTAACTAATTCTTTGGGCTCCGTTGGATGCCCACTGGAGGACACTTCAGTAAATTCCTCCTTGACGGTGCCGAGCATGTTCGGGCGCCGGTCCTTCCGTTGCCTCTTCGGTTGGCTGCCATCTGTTCATGCGCTGCCATCATCAGTGGTGGCATCCTCAGCGGCACCATCAGTGGTGTCATCCCCAATGCCACTAGGGGTTGTGTAGTCGGGATCGGTGTCTTCCGCGGCGTCCTCATAGCGGTGAGGTTCTTCCTCCATCTCCTGGGACAACTCCCAAAATTGCATGCCCAAACCGCTGGCCTCATCGTTGTTGGCCATGTTCGCTCTAAATAGGAAAAAAGTTTGGTCAAAAAGTTGGTTATTGTCAAGGAACAAGTTCTCTAAGTTGACCAAATAACCTAATTCTCAAGGAATGTCGCCAAAAAGTTGGTTATTGTCAAGGAACAATTGAGATATATTTGTGATATTGCCTAGGTGTTTTGGGATGGAACCTGTTAGTGTGTTGTTGCTAAGGTCCAAGTCCACGTTCTCAAGGTAACCTAGTTCTTGAGGGATGTTTCCAGAAAGTTGGTTGCTGCAAAGATACAAGGCTGTGAGTTTGGTCAAATTGCCTATGTTGTTTGGGATGGAACCTGTTAGTGTGTTGTAGCAAACAAACAACTTCTCTAAGTTCTCAAGATAACCTAGTTCTCGAGGGATGTGTCCAGAAAGTTGGTTGCTCTCAAGATCCAAGGTTGTGAGTTTGGTCAAATTTCCTAGGCAATTTGGGATGGAACCTGTTAGTGTGTTGTAGCAAAGCCACAACTCCTCTAAGTTCTCAAGATAACCTACTTGTCGAGGGATGTGTCCAGAAAGTTGGTTTATGTCAAGATACATGCTGATTAATTTTTGTTTCAGTTGAGAATCGGGCACCTTCTAGGTCAAGAAAATTGGGCATGACCTTTGCTAATTTTCTTGACCTAGGAGTGCCCCATTCTCAACCGAAACGGAAATTAATCAACATTTCAGGAGAAAGGGGTCATTTCAGAAGATCACAAGTAGCAGCAGCATCACAAGTTGACAAAATCACAAGTAGCATCAGCATCACAAGTAGTACAGCAGCAACATCATCACAAGTAGTACAGCAGCAGCAGTGAATACAGTTAAATTAATGCAACTCACAACAGTACACAATAGCTCACAACTGCTCACAACAGTACTCCAGTTAAGTTAAATTACTCTAGTTAAGTTAAGTTAATTCAGTAAATACATTCACAGTAGTACACAGTAGCTGGAAAACCAATGCAGCTCACAACTTCATAGTAGTAGTAGTGACCACCAAAATAAGTTTAGACTAGCAATGATGCAGCACAACACTTGACAGAGTAAAAAAGTTTGGATGATTTCTGCCAATGCATTTTGATTTCACAGCTTGATCACACGATGGAAACTTGAACAGGAAATAACCTAACGTTTAAGAGCTGGTTACTTGCTATAGTGAAAACAAAGACTATGTTGTGCCATGACATTCTCGCAACAAAGAAGAAGAGACCACCATGTTAAAGATAATAGACAGATAAGCAGCGACATAGTCCTAAGATCATGCATCAGCACAACATTCCACAGTAGCTAGAAGTTAACAACTTTCATAGTACCAGTAGAGTACTAGTGACCACCACAATAAGTTCAGGCAAGCACTGGTGGAACACCGCACTTAACAGACTAGCAAAGTTCAGATAATTTCTACCAATGCATTTCACAGCCTATAGGTAGAGGAACCACTCAACCACACAGCTTGCAGAATAACCGCATAGCGACAACATCAATAGCATCGTTAGATAACCTAGGAGCAGCTTGCATTGCGATAACGGGCTAACAATATAAGAACCTCTCAACGGTCCTCAGGGAAGAGCCATGCTGCCAGATACCACATGGTATTTTTCTGCAAATAGGACACCACACCCACCAGCACATGGGATAGTACCATTAGCAGTGCTGCTGTAAGTATATATATAACAGCAGTAACCGGTAACAACAAGTATAATTAGCTATTACCCAAAGGTCAGCCAGACCAATGGAAATAGACAAAATTAAGTAACCCAACTCCAGGAACTAGAGTAGCATATTCGGTAAATCAACTTGTAGTGGGAAGTACAACAAGTTAAATCAAGTAGTCAAAGACAATAGGATTAGTGTACTGAACCAGGGAGCTTCAAAACTAAGAATTCTTCAGTTAGCACAAACAGCAGAGAGCAGAGGCGGATAGGAGGCGGATAGGAGGCGGAGCTCACCGGGGAGGCGTAGCAGCAAGTAGAGGTGGAGCGGAGACCGGAGTTGAGGTGGCCGGAGTTCAGGAAGATGGCGGCGACCCGAGGAAGAAGACGAGGTGGATCCGGTGTTGTGCGGCTCCTCGACAACGGCGGATCCGGTGCAGTCCCCCTCCTGGATCAGCTGCGACGCGAACAAGGACCTGAGGAACAACAAGACCAGACACTGTTACTGCTCTGCTCTGCTCTTCTCTGCTCTATGTAGCAAATCGACAGTAGCCAAGAACAGATCTTCCCAGCAGAGAGGTCCCGATGCGCAGCGCCGACGAGATGGCGGACCCGGCCTTGCTCTGCAGCCACGGCAGGAAAGCACCGTCCTCCTTCACCTGCGGGGCAGAAAATTTGATTCCATCGGCATTCAGCAAAGGGGCGG
>NC_041389.1:291765744-291804816 GCF_002162155.2 Triticum dicoccoides
AGGGGGGCCCGAGGAGGTAGGGCGGCGGAAGTGGAGCGGGCGTGGGCGGACGGTGGCGTGCTCCCGCGGGGGTCGTCGGGTTAGGTGTGGGGCGAGGTGGATCTCGCGAGGGAGGGAGAGAGGCCAGAGGGAGAGGGGAGCAAGTGGAGTGGGGGGAGGGTTAGCAATGGCGCACCTTTTAGCGGTGCGCCATAAACATACGTATACCAATGGCGCACCTTCTAGGGGTGCGCCATAAGCACCGTGATAGCAATGGCGCACCTTCCCCTGGTGCGCCATTACTAACTTTTTTTTGGATTTTTAGTTGCATGTAATAATTTTTTAGAAAATGACCATAATTTTTAAAATGTTACAATATAAGTAGTTATTACTAATTTTCAAATACTTGCGTTGCAAAACATTTGTGAATTGGTAAAACATTTATGAATATGAAAAAATATCATCAAATTTGGAAAAATATTCATGAATTCAAAAAGTGCCCATGAAATTTAAAAATATTCATGAGTTCAAAGAATATTAACAAATTCAATACTTTTTGTGAGTTAGAAAAATGATTGTATTTTTAAAAAATGTTTGCAAATTTAAGCAGGAAAAGGAACACTGGAAAATAAAATACCAGAATAAACATAAATAAAAATTTGTATATCAATGGCGCACCTCCTAGGGGTGCGCCATAAATACCTTGATAGCAATGGTGCACCTTCTCCTGGTGCGCCATTACTAACTTTTTTTTATTTTACCAGAATAAACATAAATAAAAACAATTAAAATACCAGAAGAAAACATTAATCCCCACTATTTTGAACAAAAGAGGTTACTGGATAGAGGACTAGAACAGAAGAAATGCCATTTCCATATGTTGAAATACAATCGAGAAATGAAGAGTACAATTTAAACCATTGTGCAAAGATTTAGAATTAGATTGATGACATGGTTGAAATCTTAGCTATCTTTTCACACACAATTGAGCTTGCCACTGACACACACACACGCGTCCGACACATCGTGATTCGATCTTAGCTATCTTTTCACAATCTTCTTGCCCTTCTTTTTTGCAAATGGAGTTCTTCTCTTGAACGGACGTCCTTTAGGTAGGGTGGTCCTGCTTCTTCTTGTGGTGTATGGTACTTCATCGTCTTCGTCATGTTCCATCTTCGGGTCGCCGTACTTATCGAAGTCTTGCTCATTGGCGACTCCATCCATTCCGGTGATCTTCCTTTTGCCTCTCCTCACGACAACACGACTGGGCTTTGACGGGTTGGTAATGAAGAAGCATTGGTCCACTTGGGAAGCCAGTACCCATGGCTCATTTTTCACGGTGACGTTTGCGCCGGCGGTCTTGGATTTGGCTTCGGGTATAACCATGGTGGTGAAATACCGGTCTTCTTTTAGGACGCTCTTGGCCCATCTGACATGGAACATCGGGACCTTCTCTCCATCATAGCTCAGCTCCCAGATCTCTTCGATCCTTCCGTAGTATCTGTCCTTGTTGTTACCGGTGTAGGATTCCATCGTTACCCCAGAGTTCTGATAATCATCGCTCTTCATGTCCTTTTCCTCGGTGTAGAATGTGTAACCGTTGATATCGTACGCCTCATAGGTCATCAGGTTGTGCTTGGCGCCCTGTGACAAGGCGAATATGAGTTTTTCTTCTGCGGAAGAATCCTCATGTAAAGGGTACGATAGAAGCTTCTCCTTGAACCAACGTGTGAAACATGAGTTGTGCTCTTTGATTATATCTCCATCCTTCCTCTGTTGGCCTCGGTCATTGTACGTCTTCTCAATAAAGGTTTTGTGCTCTACCACCCAAGGATCGACCACGTCTATGAGTTGTAGCACGAGGTGCCTGTTGACGGGCAGACCAACGGGGTTCTGGATGCCTAGATAATTCGTGAAGTAGGAGATGCACTCTTCGGTCAGAAAGCCCTTGGCTATGCTTCCCTCTGGACGTGACATGTTGCGAACGTATCCTTTGATGACCCCATTCATCCTTTCGAACGACATCATGCTGTGCAGGAACGTCGTCTCGAGTTGGATGATATCCTCCACGATATGGACCAGCAAATGCACCATAACGTCGAAGAATGCGGGCGGGAAGTACATATCAAGCTCACATAGTATCACCACGATCTCTTCCTGTAGCATTCCGAGTTGCCTCACGCCAACCGACTTTCGAGAGATGACGTCAAAAAAGTTGCATAGGCCAAATAGCATTTCACGGACGTGCGCGTCCATGATCCCACGGATTGCAACTGGAAGTATCTGCGTCATCAGCACGTGACAGTCGTGAGACTTCATCCTGCTGAACTTCTGCTTCGCTGAGTCTAGGTATCTACTTATCTTCCCCGCGTAACTGTAAGGAAGTTTTACTCCTACGAGGCAGGTGAAAAACTGCTCGATCTCCTCCTGACTTAGAGTGAAGCACGCATGAGGGCAGTCATTTCCGATCTTCTTGGCCTTTTTGCCTTTGCGACGACTTTCCGTGTCCTTCGCCTCATCATCACCAGCATCATTATCATTAGCGTGAAGCTCCTCCCTGATGCCCATTGATTTCAAGTCTGCCCTTGCTTTCGGCCCATCTTTGGTCCTCTCTGGCATGTTGAGTAGGGTACCAAGCAGACTCTCACACACGTTCTTCGTGATATGCATGACATCAAGGCTGTGAGGACACGAAGGATCTTCCAGTACGGCAAGTCCCAGAAAACAGACCTCATTTTCCATGCGTTCAGCAGCGGCTCTGGCGCCTTTCGTTTCTTTCCCAGCTCTGGCGCCTTTCGCTTCTTTCCGGGTGGTGGGCACACTTTCCAATTTTTCAACAACTCGTCTATTTCCTCGCCGCTCCTCGTACGCGGGCGTCTTTAGGGTTCGGTTTCACCATCGAACAGATCCTTGCATTTTCTCCATGAGTCATCATCGCGAAGCCACCTTCGATGTCCCATGAACACGGTTTTCGAAGACCTGGGATCTCTATCTAGCTGGCGATATGTTGTGTCATCCATGCACCTGACGCATCCAGAAAATCCGTGGACCACCTGCCCCGCGACTTATCCGTAACCGAGATAGTCGTGCACCGTCGTGAGCAGTGCGGCTCTCATAGGGAAATATTCTTTCTCTATGGCGTCCCACGTATTGGCTGGCGTTTTCCACAGCGTGTCTAGCTCCTCTTTCAGCAGCCCCAGATACAGATTGATGTCATTCCCTGGTTGTTTCGGCCCTTCAATTAGCATACTCATGTGAATGTACTTCCTCTTCATGCACAACCAGGGGGGAAGGTTGTACATCCACACAAACATAGGCCAGGTGCTATGTGTGCTTCTCTGGCTGCCAAACGGATTGACTCCATCGATGCTCGCGCCCAGCATGATGTTCCTTGGATCGTCCCCAAATTCTGGGTGTTCGAAGTTCAACGCTTGCCACTGGCTCGCATCCTTAGGGTGACTCAGCATCTTGTCTTTTTTATTTATCTTCGGATCATTTCCGTTATCTTCTCGCTTCTTCTCCTCCCTATCCGCGTGCCAACGTAGGAGCTTTGCTACCTTAGGGTCCGCGAAATACCGCTGCACACGAGGAGTGATCGGAAAGTACCACACCACTTTTCGAGGAGCTTTCTTCCTCTTCTTGTATCGAGTGATGCCGCACACCGGACATATGGTAGACTCCGCGTGCTCGTCCCGATAAATGATGCAATTGCTCATGCACACATGGTATTTCACATGCGGTAAATCATAGGACACATGATTTTCTTTGCCTCCTCGAAACTGGTCGGGCACTTGTTCCCCTTGGGAAGACGTTCGTGCCAGAATGACATGTTCTCGTCAAAGATGCGTCGGTCATTTTATGTTTTACCTTCATCTCCAGAGGCATGAATGTTACTTTCAGGTGGGTATCCTCGGTCCTGCATCCTTCATACAATGGAGTAAACGCGTCTATCTCCAGTTGATCCAGCTTGGCTTTCTCGGGCGGCAGCTCTTGTGTTATCCGTCTGCTTGAGAAGCAGCTCTTTGATATGAGGGTCTTGCACCCAGCCCATCGATAGTCCATCATCGTCTGCTCCGGCATCTTCATCTTCATGATCATGCCCTTTGTCTTGATCTTCCTCATCATCATGTCCGGCATCTTCTACATGATGACTGTGTACTGCATCTACTTCGTGATCATGTCCTAGATATTCTTCATCTTCTCGCCCGCCCTCACCGCGGTTGTCTTGCTACCCTTCCTCATTTCTTGCCCGCCCCCCATGGACGACTTCATAATCATCTTCATCACCTTGCCACCGATAGCTATCCATGAAACCACGCAAGAGCAGGTGGTCCCGCACCTGTACGAAATCCGGGTCCATAAGGCTCTTCAGCTTGCATCTTCGACACAAACATCTTATCTCCGTCTCGTTCTTTTGAAGCATCCCGGCCTTCACGGAGCTCAAAAACCTATCCACGATGCCTTCGGTCATCGTGCGGACCATGGTCGCCTGCAGGGTAGAGCAAAACGATATTTTAGAACCAATTTTTTTTGGCATGACTTTGCCTAAAAATAGGACCAAAAAGAATGCATAGTGCCAAATTCTCACCAAAACGGAAATGAATCAACATTCTGGCAAAATATTGGCAACTATCGCATTTCAAATACCGGTACCTACAAATACAAACATATGCAATACCACAAACATATGCAACACCACAAACATACGTAGATCTAGGCCATAAAAGTGCATGTGCACATTGTTGGAGGGAGAAAAAAGTAGATCTAGAACATAAAGAAAGCTTTCCCCTTACTTACTTATCAAAAAAGGAAATTTAACCACTTAATTTGGGTGAATCTATGGTGCAAATGAGGTGAGGAGGAGGAGGCAGTCGAGACAAGCTTGGAGGAGGAGGTGGAGAGAATGAAGTGGGGAAAGTGAGTGTGGTAGGTGGTTGTCCAAAATATCTAGCTGCTCTCAGGTTACCAATGCGCACCTACTAAGAATGCGCCATTAGTAACCCTGGTTACTAATGGCGCACGTGGTATGTGGTGCGCCATTACTAGTTTTGAAAGAAAATGTTAGTAGTGGCGCACCATGGTTGTGGTGCGCCATTACTAGTTTTAACTAGTAATGGCGCACTATCCCCAGGTGCGCCATTACTAGTTTTGAAAAAAAAGTAAAAAAAATTGTTAGTAGTGGCGCACAGAGTGTGTGGTGTGCCATTACTAGTTAAAACTAGTAATGGCGCACTATCCCCTGGTGCGCCATTACTAGTTTTGAAAAAAAGGTTAGTAGTGGCGCACTGTGGGTGTGGTGCGCCATTAGTGATATGGACACTAATGGCGTACCTATACATGGTGCGCCATTAGTGGTCATATTAGCTATAGCCTTTTTTCTAGTAGTGATCCTTTAAGTAAGTTGTCATCGGTGCAATAGGGCAATAAAAATTGCTTCTAAAAGTGTTAGATTATTTAGTGTAAGAGAAAATTGAGCGTTGTACGAACTTGTGATGGCAAAAAATAAAAGCGACAGACTGCATAATAAAGGTTGCTATCATAAGGGGCAATATAACATGACGTTCTTTTGCACTAAGGGATTGAGCATACAAACAAAAAGCGCATGGCAACCTCTGCTTCCCTCTGTTAAGGGCCTACTTTTTACTTTTACGTATTTACTTTAATGCAAGAGTCAAAGTTTTTCTCTCTATTCCTTTTTATTTTTCCCTTTTGGCAAGCATCATGTGGTGAGTAAAGATCTAGGCACATATATCCAGTTGGATATGGGTAGCATGAGTTATTATTGTTGGCATCACCCTTGAGGTGAATATGTTGGGAGGCGAAATTATAAGCCCCTATCTTTCTATGTGTCCGGTTGAAACGTTTTGCTGATGTGTATGCGGCGAGTGTTAGCAATCATAGAAGACTATATGATGTTGAGTATGTGGAGCTCTTACTTAAACTCTGTTGAATAAGTTGAATTGCAATTGCTTGGTGACTGAGAACATAGGTTGTTGAGTTTCAAGAGAATTCATTGTTTGAATCTTAACATGTGAATCGGTTGCTAATTTAATATGAGAAGTTTTATAAGAAAGAATTGTTGTTATGATGCTAGGAAAAGTGATTGAAATTGTCATTGATCAAACTTGTGCACTTTGCTAGCATTCACACTTCATAAATTATTTCTTTCATTATTTACCTACTTGAGGATGGTAGGAATTAAGCTTGGGGATGTCGAGTAGGTAAATGATAAAAACAAATTTTTTTATGTGGAATGTGATGTCTACTACACAACCTTCTTCTTGTAGACGTTGTTGGGCCTGCAAGTGCAAAGGTTTGTAGGACAGTAGCAAATTTCCCTCAAGTGGATGACCTAAGGTTTATCAATCCGTAAGAGGCGTAGGATGAAGATGGTCTCTCTCAAACAACCCTGCAACCAAATAACAAAGAGTCTCTTGTGTCCCCAACACAACCAATACAATAGTAAATTGTATAGGTGCACTAGTTCGGCGAAGAGATGGTGATACAAGTGCAATATGGATGGTAGATAAAGGTATTTGTAATCTGAAATTATAAAAACAGCAAGGTAACAAGTGGTAAAAGTGAGTGTAAATGGTATTGCAATGGAAGGAAACAAGGCATAGGGTTCATACTTTCACTAGTGCAAGTTCTCTCAACAATAATAACATAGATAAATCATATACTAATCCCTCAACATGCAACAAAGAGTCACTCCAAAGACACTAATAGCGGAGAACAAACAAAGAGATTATGGTAGGGTACGAAACCACCTCAAAGTTATTCTTTCGGATCAATCTATTCAAGAGTTCTTACTAGAATAACACCTTAAGACACAAATCAACCAAAACCCTAATGTCACCTAGATACTCCATTGTCACCTCAAGTATCCGTGGGCATGATTATACGATATGCATCACACAATCTCAGATTCATCTATTCAACCAACACAAAGTACTTCAAAGAGTGCCCCAAAGTTTCTACCGAAGAGTCAAGAACGTGTGCCAATCCCTATGCATAGGTTCATGGGCGGAACCCGCAAGTTGGTCACCGAAACATACATCAAGTGGCACATGATATCCCATTGTCACCACAGATAAGCACGACAAGACATACATCAAGTGTTCTCATAAAATACTCAATCTGATAAGATAACTTCAAAGGGAAAACTCAATTCATCACAAGAGAGCAGAGGGGGAGAAATATCATAAGATCCAACTACAATAACAAAGATCGGTATACATAAAGATCGTGCCATAGAGGGAACACGAGTGAGAACATGAGAGAGAGAGAAAGATCAAACACATAGCTACTGGTACATACCCTCAGCCTCGAGGGTGAACTACTCCCTCCTTGTCATGGAGAGCGCCGGCATGATGAAGATGGCCACTAGTGATGGGTTCCCCCTCCGGCAGGGTGTCGGGAAGGGCTCCCGAGAGGTTTCTGGTGGCTACAGAGGCTTGCGGCGGCGGAACTCCCAATCTATCTTGATATTCGATGTTTTTAGGGTACGTAGGCTTATATAGGCGAAAGAAGTCGGTCGGGAGGTGCTCGAGGGGCCCACGAGACAGGGGGCGCCCAGTGGGGGGGCCTCCTATCTCGTGGCTTCCTCGATGACCCCCCAGCTTGCACTCCAGGTCTCCTGGATCATAATCTTCCCAAAAATCACGCTACCGAAGGTTTCGTTCCGTTTGGACTCAGTTTGATATTCCTTTTCTCCGAAATACTGAAACAGGCAATAAAACATCAATATGGGCTGGGCCTCCGATTAATAGGTTAGTCCCAAAAGTAATATAAAAGTGTATAATAAAGCCCATAATCATTCAAAACAGAGAATAAAATAGCATGAATGCTTCATAAATTATAGATACGTTGGAGACGTATCAGCATCCCCAAGCTTAATTCCTACTCGTCCTCGAGTAGGTAAATGATAAAGAAAGAATTTATGAAGTGTGAATGCTAGAGGTGCACAAGTTTGATCAATGATAATTTCAGTCACCTTTACTAGCATCATTATATGTCATAACGGTAGTTCATCTCATAAAACTTTTCAGTAACTAGTAACAAGCAATTCACATGTTAAAGCATAGGCCATAAACTTTCTTGAAAACTAGCAAACTTCATTGTTAGTCATCAAACAATTGCAATTCATCTTACTTTCAGGAAGAGTCTATGTTAGAGCTTTGATTTAGCAAACTTCACATACTCAACTATCATATAGTTTTCTACAATTGCTAACACTCACGCAATACTTGTGGTTATGAAGTTTTAATCATACACAGAGAAAGATTGGGGCTTATAATGTTGCCTCCAAACGTATTCACCTTTGGGTGATATCAACAATAATAGTTCATGCTAACGTACATCCAATTGGATATATATATCAGGATCACCCAACCACGAAGTGCTTGCCAAAGGATAAAATGAAAAAGGGAAAGGTGAAGATCACCTTGACTCTTGCATAAAGTAAAAGACATAAAGTAAAAGATATGCCCTTCGCAGAGGGAAGCAGAGGTTGTCATGCACTTTTAGGGTTGGATACACAAAATATTAATGCGAAAGAATGTCACTTTATATTGCCCCTTGTATATGGACCTTTATTATGCAGTCCGTTGCTTTTATTGCTTCCATAACAAGTTCGTACAAAGCTTATTTTGTCCACACTAATAAGTCATGCATATTTAGAGAGCAATTTTTATTGCTTGCACCGATGACAACTTACTTGAAGGATCTTACTCAATCCATGGCAAAACTGGGTTTAAGGATATTTGGAAGCACAAGTAGTATCTCTACTTGGTGCTAGGAATTTTAGCTAGCATGAGGGGGAAAGGCAAGCTCAACATGTTTGAATGATCCATGACAATATACTTTAACTAAGATGCGAGAAAACATAACCCATTACGTTGTCTTCCTTGTCCAACATCAACTATTTAGCATGTCATACTTAATGAGTGCTCACAATTATAAAAGAGGTCCATGATAATATATTTATATGTGAAATCTCTCTTCCTTCAATATTCTTTCATGAATTGTTCAAATGACCAATACAATGCTTGCTAACCTTCAATAAATTTACAACCTCTACTTCTTATATGTGAAGTCATTACTCCCCATGGCATAAGCAAATGAAACATATATAATTTCAGATTTATGACATTCAACTCATTCAACCATTTACTCATAGGATTTAAGTGAATCACACGAGTAAATGAAAAACTACTCCAAAGAGATATAAGTGAAGACCAATGAGTAGCTAAATAATTATGCAGATATGTGAAGACTCTCTCCCATTTAAGAATTTCAGATCTTGGTATTGTATCCAAGCAGCAAGCAAAGCAAAATAAAAAGACATTGCAAGGATAGCACAACTCATGTGAAGAAGCAAAAACTTAGGTTCAACCGATACTAACCGATAATCGTTGAAGAAGAAAGGTGGGATGCCTACCGGGGCATCCCCAAGCTTAGATGCTTGAGACTTCTTGAAATATTATCTTGGGGTGCCTTGGGCATCCCCAAGCTTGAGCTTTTGTGTCTCCTTAATTACTTTTATATCTCGGTTTCCTAAATCTCAAAAGCTTCATTCACACCAAACTCAACAAGAACTCGTGAGATAAGTTAGTATAAAACAATGCAAAACCTTATCATTTTGTACTGTAAAAAATTACTAACATTATTATTCAAAATTGAATACTAAATGTCTCTGCATATTTAATACTCCTATCCTTAAATAGAATCATTAAACAAGCAAGCATATGCAAACAATGCAAACATAACAGCAATCTGCCAAAACAGTATAGTCTGTAAAGAATGCAAAATTCATCATACTTCCCTAACTCCAAAAATTATAAGAAAAATACTAGGCTGTATGATATTTATCAGAGCTCATTATGCAAAAATATTCAACATTATATCACTCTCTGACTTTTCTAGGGAATTTTTGCAACAGCGGTAAACTTTCTGTTTTCAAACAGCAACATGTATACTAGAAAAATAAGCATGGCAAAGGCTATCCTTGACCTTTTTCTATTGAAAATAAAGATGCAATACATTATTCTAAATAATATCAAGCAAATACTAAAAAAAGAAAATGACGCTCCAAGCAAAACACATATCATGTGGCGAATAAAAATATAGCTCCAAGTAAAGTTACCGATGAACGAAGACGAAAGAGGGGATGCCTTCCGGGGCATCCCCAAGCTTATTTGCTTGGTTTTCCTTGAATATTACCTTGGGGTGCTTTGGGCATCCCCAATCTTAGGCTCTTGCCACTCCTTATTCCATAGTCCATCAAATCTTTTACCCAAAACTTGAAAACTTCAACCACACAAAACTCAAAACAAAATTCGTAAGCTCCGTTAGTACAAGAAGGAAAACCACCACTTTAAGGTACTGTAATGAACTCATTATTTATTTATACTTGTGTTAAACCTACTGTATTCCAACTTCTATATGGTTCATACCCCTTAATACTAGCCATAGATGCATCAAAATAAGCAAACAACACAATGAAAACAGAATCTGTCAAAAACAGAACAGTCTGTAGTAATCTGTATCAAACGTATATTTCTGGAACTCAAATAATTATGAAATAAATTGGTGGACCTGAGGAATTTGTCTAGTAATCATCTGCAAAAATAATCAACCTAAAATCACTCTCCAGTAAAAAATGGCAGCCATTCTCGTGAGTGCTAAAGTTTCTGTTTTTTACAGCAAGATCACAAAGACTTCACCCAAGTCTTCCCAAAGGTTCTACTTGGCACTTTATTGAAATAAAAGCTATAAAACTTGATTACTACAGTATCATAATCATGTGAACACACAAAAACATTAAGGGTAAATATTGGGTTGTCTCCCAACAAGCGCTTTTCTTTAATGCCCTTTTAGCTAGGCATGATGATGACAATGATGCTCACATAAAGGATAAGAATTGAAACATAAGGAGAGCATCATGAAGCATATGACTAGCACATTTAAGACTAACCCACTTCCTATGCATAGGTATTTTGTGAGAAAACAACTTATGGGAACAATAATCAACTAGCATAGGAAGGTACAACAAGCATAGCTTCAAGATTTTAAGCACATAGGGAGGAAACTTGATATTAATGCAATTCCTACTAGCATATATTCCTCCCTCATAATAGTGTTCAGTAGCATCATGAATGAATTCAACAATATAACCAGCACCTAAAGCATTCTTTTCATGATCTACAAGAACACACAATTTACTACTCTCCACATAGGCAAATTTCTTCTCATGAATAATAGTGGGAGCAAACTCAACAAAATAACTATCATGTGAGGCATAATCCAATTGAAAACTAAAATCATGATGACAAGTTTCATGGTTATCATTATTCTTAATAGCATACAAGTCATCACAATAATCATCATAGATAGCAACTTTGTTCTCATAATCAATTGGAACCTCTTCCGAAATAGTGGAATCATCACTAAATAAAGTTGACACTCTTCCAAATCCACTTTCACATTCATCACAATAAGATTCAATATCCTCCAAAATAGTGGGATCACTACTTCCTAAAGTTGACACTCTTCCAAACCCACTTTCATCAATATAATCATCATAAATAGGAGGCATGCTTTCATCATAATAAATTTGCTCATCAAAACTTGGGGGACAAAAAATATCATATTCATCAAACATAGCATCCCCAAGCTTGTGGCTTTGCATATCATTAGCATCATGGATATTCAAAGAATTCATACTAACAACATTGCAATCATGCTCATCGTTCAAATATTTAGTATCAAGCATTTCAATGCATTCTTCTTCTAGCACTTGAGCACAATTTTCCTTTCCATCATTCTCACGAAAAATATTAAAAAGATGAAGCGTATGAGACAAACTCAAATCCATTTGTTTTGTAGTTTTCTTTTTATAAACTAAACTAGTGATAAAACAAGAAACTAAAAGACTCGATTGCAAGATCTAAAGATATACCTTCAAGCACTCACCTCCCCGACAACGGCGCCAGAAAAGAGCTTAGTTGACGGGGTGTGAGTGCCGTTTACCTTGCCTCCCCGGCAACGACCCCAGAAAAGAGCTTGATGTCTATGACACAACCTTCTTCTTGTAGACGTTGTTGGGCCTGCAAGTGCACAGGTTTGTAGGACAGTAGCAAATTTCCCTCAAGTGGATGACCTAAGGTTTATCAATCCGTAGGAGGCGTACGATGAAGATGGTCTCTCTCAAACAACCCTGCAACCAAATAACAAAGAGTCTCTTGTGTCCCCAACACACCCAATACAATAGTAAATTGTATAGGTGCACTAGTTCGGCGAAGAGATGGTGATACAAGTGCAATATGGATGGTAGATAAAGGTATTTGTAATCTGAAATTATAAAAACAGCAAGGTAACAAGTGGTAAAAGTGAGCGTAAATGGTATTGCAATGGTAGGAAACAAGGCATAGGGTTCATACTTTCACTAGTGCAAGTTCTCTCAACAATAATAACATAGATAGATCATATAACAATCCCTCAACATGCAACAAAGAGTCACTCCAAAGACACTAATAGCGGAGAACAAACAAAGAGATTATGGTAGGGTACGAAACCACCTCAAAGTTATTCTTTCGGATCAATCTATTCAATAGTTCTTACTAGAATAACACCTTAAGACACAAATCAACCAAAACCCTAATGTCACCTAGATACTCCATTGTCACCTCAAGTATCCGTGGGCATGATTATATGATATGCATCACACAATCTCAGATTCATCTATTTAACCAACACAAAGTACTTCAAAGAGTGCCCCAAAGTTTCTACCGGAGAGTCAAGAACGTGTGCCAACCCCTATGCATAGGTTCATGGGCGGAACCCGCAAGTTGGTCACCGAAACATACATCAAGTGGCACATGATATCCCATTGTCACCACAGATAAGCACGGCAAGACATACATCAAGTGTTCTCATAAAAGACTCAATCCGATAAGATAACTTCAAAGGGAAAACTCAATTCATCACAAGAGAGTAGAGGGGGAGAAACATCATAAGATCCAACTACAACAACAAATCTCGGGATACATCAAGATCGTACCATAGAGGGAACACGAGAGAGAGAGAGATCAAACACATAGCTACTCGTACATACCCGCAGCCCCGAGGGTGAACCACTCCCTTCTTGTCATGGAGAGCACTGGGTTGATGAAGATGGCCACCGGTGATGGGTTCCCCCTCTGGCAGGGTGCCGGGAAGGGCTCCCGAGAGGTTTCTGGTGGCTACAGAGGCTTGCGGAGGCGGAACTCCCGATCTATCTTGATATTCGATGTTTTTAGGGTACGTAGGCTTATATAGGCGAAAGAAGTCGGTCGGGAGGTGCTCGAGGGGCCCACGAGACAAGGGGGTGCGCCCAGTAGGGGGGGGGGCGCCCTCCTATCTCGTGGCTTCCTCGATGACCCCCCGGCTTGCACTCCAAGTCTCCTGGATCATAATCTTCCCAAAAATCACGCCGCCGAAGGTTTCATTCCGTTTGGACTCCGTTTGATGTTCCTTTTCTTCAAAATACTGAAACACGCAATAAAACATCAATATGGGCTGAGCCTCTGGTTAATAGGTTAGTCCCAAAAGTAATATAAAAGTGTATAATAAAGCCCATAATCATTCAAAACAGATAATAAAATAGCATGAATGCTTCATAAATTATAGATACGTTGGAGACGTATCAGAATGCTGCCTAACATGTCATCTCATATCCTTTCTTTGTAGCATGGATATTTGGACTTTTATATGGTTCAAAGCAATAGTCCAGTTTTGACATGAGGACTTA
This sequence comes from Triticum dicoccoides, assembly GCF_002162155.2. Lineage (NCBI taxonomy): Eukaryota > Viridiplantae > Streptophyta > Magnoliopsida > Poales > Poaceae > Triticum > Triticum dicoccoides. The sequence continues at coordinate 291,779,516 of NC_041389.1, forward strand.
AATACTCAAGCATACCAACAAGCAACCATGTCTTTCGAAATATCAACGCTAAAATAAGTTATCCCTAGCCTATCATGCTCAATCATTGGTCCATTCATGAAATACACTCGCATATTAGCTACACCAATGCTCAAGTACGATCATAGTGCCCCCTAGTTGGTGCTTTATAAGAGAAGCTGGAGACTCAAATTAAAAATAAAAATTGCATAAAGTAAAAGAAAGGCCCTTCGCGGAGGGACATAGGAATTTGTAGAGGTGCTAGAGCTCAAAGCGAAAAACATAGAGATAAAAACATTTTTGGAGGCAAGCTTTTCCTGTCAACGAGAACGATCGAGTAGTTCCCAATACTTTCCATGCTAGATATATCATAGGCGATTCCCAAACAGAAATTAAAGTTTATTCCTTTTTCAACCATACTTTCACTTTCCATGGCTAGCCGTATCCACGGGTGCCTTCCATACCAACACTTTTCAAGGAATTTATTATTTGACACTATAAAGTAAATTCATTTTTCATTTCAGGACTAGGCATCCCTAATACCTTTGCCTTACTCTTGTGCAATGACAAGTGAATAAACACTCATCGTGAGAATAACATATCTAGCATGGGAATATGTTAGCCACCCCCTACCGGTTCATGGATGGTACGAGCACATAAAAGAGAAGCTTATTTTGAAAATTAGAGATGACACATACAAATTTGCTTAGAACGGCAAAAGAATACCGCATATAGGTAGGTATGGTGGACTCATGTGGCAAAACTGATATAAAGGATTTTGGATGCACAAGTAGTGATCATACTTAGTGCAAAATGAAGGCTAGCAAAAGATTGAGAAGCGACCAACCAAGAAACGAAAAATCTCATAAGCGAGCATTGAGCATAATTAACACCGAATAATGCACCACAAGTAGGATGTAATTTCATTGCACAAGTATTGACTTCCGTGCTTGCATAGGGAATCACAAACCTTAACACCAATATTCTTACCAAAGCATAATTACTCATCAACATGATTCACATATCACATCATCATATCTCAAAACTATTAAAAGGAATCAAGTTTATTTTGTCCAATGATCTTCATGAAAGTTTTTATTATATCCTTCTTGGACATCTATCACTTTGGAACTAATTTTCATGTGTTGCTTCCAATAAGCTCAAACGAATATAAGTGAAGATCATGAGCATAATATTTCTTTCTCTCAAATTAATTTAAGTTAAGCAAGAGAGAATTTATTAAAAAAATTACTAACTCTCAAATAAATCTAAGTGAAGCAAGAGAGCATTTCTTCCAAAATACTAAAGCACACCGTACTAAAAAAGATATAAGTGAAGCACTAGAGCAATTCCATAGCTCATAAAAAATTAAGTGAAGCATAGAGAGCAATTCTAACAAGTCATGGCATAAATTTGGCTCTCTCAAATAGGTGTGTCCAGCAAGGATTCAAGACTTAAAACAAAAAGCAAAACAAGCAAAGACTCATATCATACAAGACGCTCCAAGCAAAACTCATAATATGTGACGAATAAAAATATGGTTTCGAGTAAAATACCAATGAAGAAAGAGGGGATGCCACTCAGGCATCCCCAAGCTTAGTTGCTTGCTTCTCTTTGGATAATGGCTTGGGATGCCATGGTCATCCCCAAGCTTAGGCTCTTCTTACTCCTTATTCCTTCATCCATCGTAATATCACCTAAAACTTGAAAACTTCAATCACACAAAACTCAACAAAACCTTCGTGAGATCCGTTAGTATAAGAAAACAAATCACTACTATAAGTACTGTTGCAACCCATTCATATTTTATTCTTGCATTATATCTATTGTATTCCAACTTTTCTATGGCAAAAAATCTTCAAAGAAAACCATAGAATCATCAAAACAAGCACACAACGCAAAGAAAATAGAATCTATCAAAAAATGAATAGTCTGTAGCAATCTGGATATTCAGAATACTTATGAAACTCCAAAAAATCTAAAAAATTAGGACAACCTGAGAAATTTGTACATTAATCTTCTGCAAAAAGAATTGGCATTTCATCACGCCTTCTGTTAAAAATGAAAATTATTTTCATGAGCATGTAAGTTTCTATTTTTCAGCAAGATCGAAACAACTATCACCCAAGAAGATCCTAAAGGCTTTGCTTGGAACAAACACTAATTGAAACACAAAAACATAATCATGATAGTAGCATAATTGTGCAAACACTCAAGAACAGAAAGCAAAATACAAAAATAAATTTTATTCATTGGTTTGCCTCCCAACAAGTGCTATCGTTTTACGTCCCTAGATATGCATAAAACACGGATCTAAGTTTTTCATCCTTGTCCTTAATTTCCTTAGAGGTGTTTTTTTCATGAGGTTTTGTAAAACTAACATAAAACATATTATCCATAGAAACCTTAGCACTATTAAGTTGCTTATCAACATAACCCCTTTGATTTCCGACAACAATCCAAGAGTAATGTTGATTAAAATTATTGAAAACTTGTTGGATTATATCTAAAATGGGGACTTCCTTTTAAAGATTCTCATCAAAGATTTGATTATCCCAAAGCAAAATGTCTTAATGGATAATCACTATTGTAAATAATTTCATCTATCACGGGCTTTTCACGATCCATACCCATTTCCCTAGCTTCCCGTATTATGTAGTCAAATTCATTCATAAGAATGAGACTGGCCAACTTTTTAGCCTTAGGATTCTTTATAATGGGAGGCTCAAAAAACAATCTTTGCAAAGTAGGATGAGTACAGATAAATTTACTTTCAAGTTTCAGAACTAGTGCTGAAATAGCATTCGCATAAGATCTAGTGTTTCTAAGTATAGGAGCATCATCAATACTTAGATTTCCAACACAATTGAAAAATTCTTGGATACGTTCTTTTCCCATAACATTCCCTTGCCCCAAGATAAAAGTTTTAGCATCCAGTTTGCCCGTGCGTCCAATGTTAGGAGTTACGCCATCATCTGTTGCTTCCATACCGAAATCACTCATGATTGCAGGCAAAAGATAGATCTGGCGAGAAAAACGGCGAACCAAAAAGAGGGCGAATAAAATGGCAAATTTTTGTGAAGTGGGGGAGAGGAAAACGAGAGGCAAATGGAAAATAATGTAAATTGCAAGGAGATGGGATTTTTGATTAGGAACCTGGTAGATGTTGATGATGTCTCCCCGGCAACGGCGTCAGAAATTCCTTTTGATGTCTGCTAGACTACGTCGGTATTTCCCCAAAGAGGAAGGGATGATGCAGCACAACGATGGTAGGTATTTCCCTTAGTGATGAGACCAAGGTTATCAAATCAGTAGGAGAACCAAGCAACACTACGTAAACAACACGTGCACACAAATAACAAATACTCGCAACCCGACATATTAAAGGTGTTGTCAATCCCTTTCGGGTAACGGCGCCAGAAATTGGCAAACGGCCGTGAGAAAGTTGCAATAAGTTGATAGATCGAACACCAAATAAAATGAAGTGAAGCAAGGTATTTTTGTATTTTTTTGGTTTAATAGATCTGAAAATAAAAGCAAAGGAAAATAGATCGCAAAGGCAAATATAATAAAGAAGAGACCTGGGGGCCATAGGTTTCACTAGTGGCTTCTCTGGAGAAAAATAGCAATCAGTGGGTAAATGAATTACTGTTGGGTAATTGATAGAACTTTAAATAATCATGACGATATCCATACAATGATAGTTATATAGGCATCACGTTCAAGATTAGTAGACCGACTCCTGCCTGCATCTACTACTATTACTCCACACATCGACCGCTATCCAGCATGCATCTAGTGTATTAAGTTCATGGAAAAATGGAGTAATGCAATAAGAACAATGACATGATGTAGACAAGATCTATTTATGTAGAAATAGACCCCATCTTGTTATCCTTAACAGCAACGATACATACGTATCGGTTCCCCTTCTGTCACTGGGATCAAGCACCGTAAGATCGAACCCATCACAAAGCACATCTTTCCATTGCAAGATAAATAGATCAAGTTGGCCAAACAAAAACCAAATATCAGAGAAGAAATACGAGGCTATAAGCAATCATGCATATAAGAGATCAAAGAAGACTCAAATAACTTTCATGGATAAAAAGATAGATCTGATCATAAACTCAAAGTTTATCCGACCCGAACAAACACACCGCAAAAAGAGTTACATCATATGGATCTCCAAGAGACCATTGTATTGAGAATCAAAAGAGAGAGAGAGAGGAAGCCATCTAGCTACTAACTACGGACCCATAGGTCTACAAAGAACTACTCACACCTCATCGGAGAGGCACCAATGGACATGATGAATCCCTCCGTGATGGTGTCTAGATTGGATCTGGTGGTTCTGGAACTTGCGGCGGCTGGAATTGATTTTTGTTGAATCCCCTAGACTTTCTGAAATATTGGGGTATTTATAGAGTAAAGAGGCAATTCAGGAGGCAACCGAGGTGGGCACAACCCACCAGGGTGCGCCCGGGCCTCCAGGCGTGCCCTGGTGGGTTGTGCTCCCCTCGGAGCACCCCCCCAGGTGCTCATTCGGCCCACTGGATGTCTTCTGGTCCATAAAAAATCCACAAAAAGTTTCGCTGTGTTTGGACTCCGTTTGGTATTGATTTCCTGTGATGTAAAAAAACATGCAAAAAACAGCAACTCGCACTTGGCCCTATGTCAATAGGTTAGTACCAAAAATGATGTAAATGATTATAAAATGATTTTAAAACATCCAAGAATGATAATATAACAGCATGGAACAATAAAAATTTATAGATATGTTGGAGACGTATCAGGCGCCATGACTCTTACATGGTCCCACTGCCTTGCCCGCGTGGCTCTTGAGACTTCACAACCGTGCCTCTGTAACCGAGCATTTTGACACATGCCTCTGCCACCACACTCTTGTGCATCCGCAGGGTTGATACCCGTGCCTCGAGAAGCCGCAAGTCCGTGCCTGTGTTGCCTTAATGTTGTGCCGCCCGTTCCTACATCCATGTGCCTCACGTGACACTTGCCGTGACTCTTACATGCCCCATAGTGCCACACCCACGTGACTTCACGACCATGGTTCTCTAACTGAGTATTCGGACCCATTCCTCTGCCACCACATTTTTGTGCATCCGGAGGGTCCACACATGTGACTCGAAAATCCCCACGTACGTACCTGTGGTGGCTTCACTTTTGTGCCTTTCGTGCCTGCACCCACGTGCCTAACATGACAGGCACCATGAGTCTTACGTGTCCTGGTGCCACGCCCGCGTGGCTCCTGATACTTCACAACCATGCCTCTTAACCGAGCATTCTGACACATGCCTCTGCCACCACACTCTTGTACATCCACAGGGTTGATACCCGTGCCTCGAGAAGCCACAAGTCCGTGCCTGTGTTGCCTTCAATGTTGTGCCTCTCGTGCCTACATCCATGTGCCTCATGTGATACTTGTCGTGACTCTTAAATGCCCCGTGGTGCCAAACCTCCGTGGCTTGACAGACTTCACAACCGTGCCTCTCTAAGTGAGTGTTACAAGCTTCACTTCCGTGCCTCCTGTGCCTGTAGAACATGCACTTCCGTGCCTCATGTGCCTGCATCCACATGCCTGTAGAGAGGCTTCACTTCCGCACTACCAGTCTCACCACTAAAATAAAAAAATTCTAGCAAACAAGAAAAAACCAGCCAAACAGAACGAATCTTGATGCTCAAACGGACGGTTGAAGATTAGAGACGGTTCGATGGTTTCCATCCCCCCTCCCTCTTCTACTCTCTTGCTTCCCCTCTCGCATAGTAAATCTCAAAACCTTCATCACTCCCGCATGGTCTCCTCCTTCCTTCTGCACACAAAAACAAATTCGAAATCGAGTTCGCGTCACCGGACAACTGCCACCACGTTCGCCAACCGCCCTCCACTTCGACATACAGACCGTCAAACGCTTCCCGCGACAACACCAAGAACCCCACCGGCTGCGGCGAGTGACAGCGAGGACTTCAACACCGGCGGCGGAAATCGCAACAAAAAAGGGCAACGACACAATAAGCCCATGGAAGTGAGGAACACTACACAGTAATTGAAGGTAATTATCATTCTATCCCATTCCATTCCACCGGGTAGATCGTAGTGATTTTTCCACTTCGAGGGACAGCAACCCTAGCCATCACTACCAAGGAGTTTTCCAATACCCTAAATCAATTTGTCTAACAAATTGAACTAGCGTACAAATGAGATTTAATAGAAATGCTACTGCTCTCTGCCCTGGAATTTTCACTACACGATATGTGCTTAATGGTACTAGACCCGCCACATCACTAACTAGAATACCGCAATAGATCCAAACCCCACAAGCATCCTGAGAGGCCAAACCTGATAATCACATGTGATTTTCTACATCCCTTGTCCCTTGACTATAACTGTTTTTCAAATTAAGTGCCTCTGGTGTGAAAACCGTGAACAAAGAATAGGTGTACCTATGCTTCTAGGGTGAAACAACCTGTGCCTCTCTATCCATACAATTTTTTTTCACACAACACATTTTTTCCCTATGACACTCAACTCTGCTTCTAACACCTGGCCATTTTTCATGCAGTAATGAGAAAGCCTCATGAAGAACCTAACACCCAGCAAGGTACTGACGAAGACCCTGAGGAAGAGCATGCAATCCAGCAAGCTCCTGTCAAAGGTTTGAGCAAAGTGTCCACTGTCGATCTGCCAAAAACTATATAGAGACATTAATAACTTCACTGCTCTCCTTGACAATAATAACTTAACTATTCTACAAATAAATCTACCTGTCCCTTTTTATATATATCTTTATAGAGAACATAAAAAATGTGCACACACTATCTTGTTTTTAATTCAAAAAGAGTTTATCTTACCTGGTAAATCTTCGACTCTGCTTAATGATATCCCTCCCATTATTAAATATCACCTGGAGTGTGCATTTTTGTCTCAGAAAATGCTTCACCCTAACTTCACTTCCTCAGCTGCACTTATAACCCTAATTCATATTTTCTATCCCCTGATTAGCTCAATCGGAAACAGTATTAATAACCTTTTTTAACCCAAGGAAAAGAAACAAAAAAGCCCCTTTGGGAGTTTCACATTCCTTATGAATAATCGTGGAAGATATATATTTTAAATTTGTATCAAAAAATTTCAGAAAAAAATATATCCTTTTTTGTTACCTGGTCATTATGCAAGACACGAAGACGGTGATATTGAAATCGGAGAAACACACAACATCTCTCCTCATTCATCAGAAAAGGGCACACGACAAAACATCAAGAATAGAGCACCTGCGGCAGAAATGGTAACTTACACCAGGCTCAATAGGAGTAAACATCTAGCAACAAGCAAAAAAGAGAAAACCATATACCAACACTGTTTTTACTCCTGGAGGAAAAAGGCGAAAGCAAAAGGATAATACTGAAAACATCGTCGACACTAGTACCTTGCATCATCAACCAATACCTCTAACGGTACTCCCGCCAACAGCACCAACAACTACAAAGAAACAAGGTGAAAGCAAGAAGAAAAACAAACGACAAAGGGTAGAAGAAGAACAAGATGATGCTGACAGCAAAGATTCAGATACCGATGATGCCGACGATGACAGACAACATGATGCATATTTCATTCCTACTGACGGCGATGATGCCGAAGAGCACGACAATGACGCAGAAGAGGACGAGAAAACACACTTATGTACTAATTTTGAATACCACTATTCAACACTCAAAATCGAACGTTCCTTTCTAACAAAACCCTTTTTTTTGAAACAACCCAAATCAAGCCAGAAGGACGTGAAGAGGAGAAAGACAAGCGAAAAGAATTGGAAGCACCAACAGTTGATGAACACGAGGAAGCAACAAATGAAGACAAATGCCTAATCAAGGCAGGGGCAGCATTCACTCATGTCAAGAAAGCACAGAAATTACTTAAAGAGCGTCACATGCAAGATGTTAGGAGGGAAGGATTTGACAACATAGAGAACTGCCAAATAATGGGCTCCATCTGCAGATCGCTTGCAGCACACATGTATGACAATCTGGACATAGAAAGCATGACAATAACCTTCGGTGATGCTACCGAAGACAAAAATATCAAGATTACCAAGGAACCTATCCACAAGGTCTTTAGATACCCAAATGGCATGAAAAATTTGGTACTGATATGTCCCCAACATATCTACTTTTCCTAACGCTTTTCCTATTGTTTTGGACTCTAATTTGCATGATTTGAATGAAACTAGCCCCGGACTGACGCTGTTTTTAGCAGAACTACCATGGTGTTGTTTTTGTACAGAAATAAAAGTTCTCGAAATGGAACGAAAATTTGCAACGAATTTTTATATAATAAATAAGAATTTCTGGAGCCAAGATCTGCCGAAGAGGGGCACCTGGGTGGGCACAACCCACCAGGGCACGCCCCCCTCTCTTGGTGCGCCCAGGTGGGTTGTCCCCACCTGGTGGCCCCGCAGACCCTGAAACCGATGCTATAAAATCCTATTTTCCAGAAAAAATGAGGGAGAAAGAATTACCGCGATCCACGAGATGGAGCCACCGTCACCTCCTGTTCTTGATTGGGAGGCCAGATCTGGAGTCCGTTTGGGGCTCCGGAGAGGGGGATCTTCGTTCTCGTCATCACAAACCCTTCTCCATCGCCAAATTCCAACCGGGAGTGTGTAATTCCTTTGTAGGCTCGCTGGTCGGTGACGATTTGGATGAGATTCATCATGTAATCGAGTTAGTTTTGTTAGGGATTCATCCCTTGTATCCACTATGTTCTTAGATTGATGTTGCTATGACTTTGCCATGCTTAATGCTTGTTGCTTTGGGCCCGGGTGCCATGATTTCAGATCTGAACCGTTCATGTTATCACCATTATATCCATGTTCTAGATTCGATCTTGTAAGTTATAGTCACCTACTACATGTTATGATCTAGCAACCCCGGAGTGACAATAGTCGGTGTCGGTGTCAAAACCGACAGATCTCGGGTAGGGGTTCCCGAACTGTGTGTCTAAGGATCGAAGGTAACAGGAGGCAGGGACACGATGTTTACCCAGGTTCGGGCCCCCTTAATGGAGGTAAGACCCTACTTCCTGCTTTGATTGACTTTGATGAGTATAGGGGTTACAAGAGTTGATCTAACTCGAGATCGTAATGGCTAAACCCTAGATGTCTAGCCTATATGATTATGATCGCCTCTACGGACTAAACCCTCTGTTTTATATAGACATCGGTGGGGGCTAGGGTTGTATAGATTCGGTTTACAGAGAAAGGGATCTTCATATCTGAATGCTAAGCTTGCCTTCCACGCCAAGGGGAGTCCCTTTTGGACACGGGGGAAGCCTTCTATCTTGTACCTTCACGGCCCATCAGTCCGGCCCATGTCACATAGCCCGGGCGCCCGGGGACCCCCTAATCCAGGACTCCCTCAGTAGCCCCTAAACCAGGCTTCAATGACAATGTGTCCGGCGTGCAGATTGTCTTCGGCATTGCAAGGCGGGTTCCTCCTCAGAATACTCCAAAGTAGTTGATCAAAAGAACTATATCCGGCTCTGTAAAATAGTCACAACCCTAAATCACAAGGGCAAAACACTTAAGCAAAAATAAGTTCTGTCTTTTGACAACTTTGCTGGTGGGACGTTATGTCCGACCACTTCATTATTTCGAATCATTTTTTGACCTCCTGTTTCATGTTTCGAGATGCAGCCTCCGGCGACACGTCTTGTCAAAGCAGAGATTGTGTCCCCTTATTACGGGATTCTCAGCAATACGGGTTTGGGAAACCGAACTGTGCCGTTCGCACGACCCCTTGGAAATAGGCGAGCTTTAAGGCTCGTGGGGGGACGCTTGATAGTCACTGCCTTTATAAGGAGATAAGGATCCACCTTTTCTACCCCACGCCTTCTTCCTCCTCAGCCTATCCACCCTCGAGCTCCAACGCCCAAGTCTCAACCTTTTTCGTCCCCCGCAAACATTCCAGCCATGTACGGATCTGGAGCGCAGGGCAAATGGATGGCCTCCTCTGTCATGGAGGGGAACATCCAGGAGCTCCGGGAAGCGGGGTACCTAGCCAAGGAAATCGCCCACCGGCTTCCAGCCGAAAAGCAGATTGTCCCCACTCCGGAGCCCAATGAGAGGGTAGTATTCATCCCCCATTTCCTTCATGGACTAGTATTTCCCCTTCATCCTTTCGTCTACGGTCTCATGTTCCTTCCTCAACATTTCGGTGTTCATCGTCGTATGCGAGGCATTCCTCCGCATTCCCCCACTTCGGCCTATGGCTCAAGGTCTTCAATGTGAAGCCGAAAGTGGTGGATGGCCAACATGCGGAGTGCGGAGGCGCCATGGTGAGCAAGCTTCCCAACGTCACCTGGCCCAAGGGTATCTTCGTGGAGACTGTTAAGGGATGGCAGCAGGGGTGGTTCTATGTCATGGAACCTCTCGACTCCACATGGGCCGCTCCTTCCGATTTCAAGTCTGGGCCTCCAATGCGGCTGACTGAAAGCACAAGTGCTCCCTAGGTGGTTTTGGTAATTAGTGTCAACATATCTCTTGTTGGACTAACACTTTTATCTAGCATATTTCAGACAAGTTCAACAATGAAGTGGCATGGACTAAAGGATGTGGAACTCCTTCAAGATGCTAAGGACAAAGGATTGGCTAAAGCTTCAAGATCAAGACTCTTCATTTTATATTTCAATGATCCAAGATCACATTGAGTCTATAGGAAAAGCCAATACTATCAAGGAGGGATAAGGTGTTGCTTAATGAGCCTCTTGCTTCATGTGCTTAGTGATATGCTCCAAAACCCTCAACTACTTTCTCACATCCACATATGACCTAAACCTAAAGCCAAAATCGGCCACACCGATTCTTTCTATCCGGCGCCACCGAGTTCAAATGTCATAGCCACTGCCACAAACCCTAGGCAAATCGGTCTCACCAATAGGGATCTCGGTCTCACCGAGATGGGATTGTAATCTCTCTGTGTATGTCCATTACCAAAATCGGTCTCACCGAGTTTGAGCAATCGGTCCTACCGAGATTACAATGCAAACTCTCTGGTTAACTTATTACCAAAATTGGTCCTACCGAGTTTGAGTAATCGGTCCCACCGAGTTTGCCTGACCAACTCTCTGGTTAGCTAATTACCAAAATAGGTCCCACCGAGTTTGTGTAATCGGTCTCACCGAGATTACGGTATGCCCTAACCCTAACCATATCGGTCCTACCGAGTTGCATTTCGGTCCCACCGAAAATCCTAACGGTCACTAGGTTTACTAAATCGGTCTGACCGAGTTTGTTGATTCGGTCCCACCGAGATTGGTAAATTGTGTGTAACAGTTAGATTTTGTGTGGAGGCTATATATACCCCTCCACCTCCTCTTCATTCGTCGAGAGAGCCATCAGAACAAACCTACACTTCCAACTTACCAGTTCTGAGAGAGAACTACCGACTCATGTGTTGAGGCCAAGATATTCCATTCCTACCATATGAATCTTGATCTCTAGCCTTCCCCAAGTTGCTTTCCACTCAAATCTTCTTTCCACCAGATCCAAATCCTATGAGAGAGAGTTGAGTGTTGGGGAGACTATCATTTGAAGCACAAGAGCAAGGAGTTCATCATCAATGCACCATTTGTTACTTCTTGGAGAGTGGTGTCTCCTAGATTGGCTAGGTGTCACTTGGGAGCCTCCGACAAAGATTGTGGAGTTGAACCAAGGAGTTTGTAAGGGCAAGGAGATCGCCTACTTCGTGAAGATCTACCGCTAGTGAGGCAAGTCCTTCGGGGGCGACGGCCATGGTGGGATAGACAAGGTTGCTTCTTCGTGGACCCTTCTTGGGTGGAGCCCTCTGTGGACTCGCGCAACCGTTACCCTTCGTGGGTTGAAGTTTCCATCAACATGGATGTACGATAGCACCACCTATCGGAACCACGCCAAAAACATCCGTGTCTCCAATTGCGTTTGAATCCTTCAAAACCCTTCCCTTTACATTCTTGCAAGTTGCATGCTTTATTTTCCGCTGCTCATATACTCTTTGCATACTTGCTTGCTATGTGTTCTGAATGTTAAACTTGTGCCTAAACTCCACTTAAACTTAAATTTGCTAAAAATTGCAACTTTGTACTTAGTGTCTAATCACCCCCCTCTAGACACCTCTTCTTAAGGTCCTACAAGTGGTACCAGAGAATTGGTCTCCATTGCTTTGGTTTAATCACCATTGGAGGAAGATGGATGAGTCTACTTTAGGGAGTCTTAGACATAGAATGCCTATTCTTGATAGAGAGTATTTTCATGAGTGAAAAAATGAGATGCTTGTAATTTTCAATCAATATAATTTGAACAAGTACATTGCTAGTCCTTGTGCACCTTATGTTGATCCTATGCATCCTACCCTTGATGAGTCGATTGACATGATTAGGAATGTTAGAACTGTTAATCTTATCACTAGAGGCTTGCCTAGAAACTTGATTATAAAATTGCCTACTCTTGAGTGTGCTTACACTATATGGAAATTTCTTGAGGAATGATTTCCTGATTATTATTTGAAAAATCTAGATGAAATTCTTCATAAGTCTATTGCCTTGACTAAGATAAATTCCAATGATCCTATGTTTGGTGACTGTCTATTTGAAATTACTAATCTTATGCGTGCCAAAGGAAATGTTGGAATTATTAGCGATATCATTTCCGAAGCTACTAGAATTCATAGAGGAGATTATTGTCAAACTCATACTAATGAATCACTCTCACTAGGAATTGATCCACCACATGACGATGTTGAACATGGATACTATGATGAGGATGATGAGGATGAATTTGATCTTGATGATGCAATGAGACATTTTGGTCTTATGACAAATCTTCAGGGATATATGGCAGGAGGAAAGGAATGGGTCCTTGACAGTGGATGTACCGATCACATGACCGGAGATAAAGACATGTTTTGTGAGCTTGCTGAAAATGATAGTCCTCGAAAGTATGTCACTTTCGGTGACAACTCAAAGGGTAAGGTGGTTGTCCTCAGTAAGGTGGCCATATCACAAGACAGCTCCATTCAGAATGTTATGCTCGTTGAATCTCTTGGCTACAACTTACTTTTAATATCTAGACTTGCTGATTTCGGTTTCGATGTCCTATTTACTGAAGTAGATTGCCAAGTGTTTCGTCGAGACAATCATAAAATGGTCTTTACCGGCATACATAGAGGTGATCTATACATTGTTGATTACACTAAAAAGGCTCAACCTAAAACTTGCTTCATTGCTAAATCCTCAAAAGGATGCTTATGGCATAGACGACTAGGTCACTTTGGCATGAGAGACCTTGACAAGCTTATTAAAGGGAATCATATCCTTGGTGTTAATGATGTCATATTTGATAAGGATAGACTTTGCAGTGCTTGTCAAGCAGGTAAACAGGTTGGAGGAAGGTATCCCGTGAAGAACATCATGACCACAAGGAGGCCACTTGAGCTACTTCACATGGATCTTTTTGGTCCCAACTCTTACAAGAGTCTCGGTGGAAATTATTTTGGTCTAGTTATAGTTGATGATTTTTCAAGATTTACGTGGGTGTTCTTTCTCGATGATGAATCGCAGGTCCAAAAGATCTTCAAAAACTTCGCTAGGAAGGCCCAAAATCAGTTTGAAGTGAAGATCAAGAAGGTTCGCAGCGACAACGGAACGGAGTTCAAGAACGCAAATGTGGACACCTTTCTTGACGAAGAAGGGATTTCACACGAGTTCTCGGCTACGTACACACCTCAACAAAATGGAGTTGTTGAGAGGAAGAACCGGACGCTCATCAAAATGGTGAGAATGATGCTTGATGAGTACAAGACACCGAAGCACTTTTGGGCTGAAGCGGTTGAGATAGCTTGTCATGCAACAAATCGCTTGTATCTTCACAAGCTACTCGGCAAGACGGCATACGAGCTCCACACCGGTAACAAACCCCAAGTTGGATACTTTCGAGTATTCGGCTCAAAGTTATACATTCTTGATAAGCATCGTTGTTCTAAATTTGCTTCTAAGTCTCATGAAGGTTTCCTACTAGGTTATGGCTCAAACTCTTACACATACCGTGTCTACAACAATTTCACCCGAAAGGTTGAAGAGACGGTAGATGTGAAGTTTGATGAATCTAACGGCTCGCAAGTAGAGCAATTGACAATTGATGTAGGAGACAAAGATCCTTCGGAAGCAATCCAAGACTTGTCTATTGGCAAGGTTCGTCCAACGGAGGCGAAGGAGAGTACCTCGTCCGTCCAAGTGGAAGCTTCTACTTCACGACAAGGTGAACCAAGAGTTGATACGGAAGCATCCACAAGTGGGACACACCAAGATGAATAAAACGAGGAAGTGCATCAAGAACGTCAACAACCTCCTTCTCCACCACGACAAGAGAATGACAACACCAACAATGAAGAAGAAGAAGAAGATGAAGAAGATGTTCAACCAAGATCCAAGCAAAACTTTCACGAGTTCGAGCAAGAATTGCTAAACACCATCCCGTCGAGCAAATCTACAATGATATTCAAACCGGGAGAATCACTCGCTCTAAAACTCGTTTTGCTAACTTTTTTGAAAACTATTCTTTCATCTCTAGTATTAAACCTATGAAGGTCGAAGAAGCATTGGAAGATCCGGATTGGATAAATGCCATGCATGAAGAGCTACACAACTTTGAGAGAACCAAGTTTGGACATTGGTTGAGAAGCCCGACAACAACCACAACATCATCGGTACCAAATGGGTGTTTCGCAACAAGCAAGATGAAGATGGACAAGTAGTTCTCAACAAAGCACGTCTCATCGCCCAAGGCTACACACAAGTCGAAGGTATGGACTATGGTGAGACTTATGCTCCCGTTGCTAGACTTGAGTCTATTCGCATCTTACTTGCCTATGCTAATCACCATGATATCCCATTGTACCAAATGGACATTAAAAGTGCTTTTCTAAATGGTGAAATAGAGGAGGAAGTTTATTTTAAACAACCTCCCGGCTTTGTCAATCCTAAGAAACCAAATCATGTTTACAAACTTCACAAAGCTCTTTATGGTCTTAAACAAGCTCCTAGAGCTTGGTACAAATGCTTAACTAAGTTTCTTCTTGGAAAGGGATTTGAAATTGGGAAAATTGATTCTACTCTTTCTACTAAAAGGGTTAATGGAGAATTATTTGTATGCCAAATTTATGTTGATGATATCATATTTGGATCAACTAACCCTCATTTTAGTGAGAAGTTTGGAAAGCAAATGTCAGAGAAGTTTGAGATGTCAATGATGAGTGAACTCAAATTCTTTCTTGGGTTGCAAATCAAGCAAACTAAGGAAGGTACTTTTGTCTCTCAAACGAAGTACACTAAGGACTTATTCAAGAAGTTCAATATGCAAGAATGCAAAGGTATGTCTACACCATGCCTACTAGTGGACATCTTGATTTGACCAAAGATGGTGAACCAGTTGATCAAAAGGTTTATCGCTCTATGATTGGTTCTTTGTTATACCTATGTGCTTCACGTCCCGATATTATGCTAAGTGTGTGCATGTGTGCAAGATATCAAGCTTCTCCTAAAGAATGTCATCTTAAGGCCGTGAAAAGGATAGTGAGATATTTAATTCATACACCAAATTTTGGCATTTGGTATCCTAAGAGGGCCTCTTTCGATCTTGTTGGCTACTCTAACTCAGACTATGCCGGAGACAAGGTTGATAGAAAGTCCACTTCGGGTACTTGTCAATTGCTTGGTAGATCTCTTGTGTCTTGGTCCTCCAAGAAACAAAACTCAGTATCCTTATCTACCGCCGAAGCGGAGTACATTGCCGCTGGTTCATGTTGTGCTCAATTACTTTGGATGACCCAAACTCTTAAAGATTATGGGATATATGTGAAACATGTTCCATTGCTTTGTGACAATGAAAGTGCTATCAAAATTGGTCATAATCCTGTGCAACATTCTCGAACTAAGCATATTGAAGTTTGTCATCATTTCATTCGAGATCATGTTGCTAAGGGTGACATTGATCTTAAGCATGTTCGCACCGAAAAGCAATTAGCGGATATATTCACTAAACCTCTTGATGAGAAAGTGTTTTGCAGGTTGAGAGGAGAATTGAACATCATTGATGCTTCAAACTTGGAGTAGAAACTCCATTGGATACATGCAAGACATGAGCTTATGACTAATCCTTGATATTTCTCTTATGATGAAAATCTTATATCTTGGACATATTTGCTTCTTGCATGTTATCTAAACCGTGTAGGTACTTGGTTGAATCAAATTCCATGAGATTGTAACCTACTCACATCTTGAGCAATCTCTACATCACTAAGTCTCTATACAAAGGTGGTTGAAGACAAGGAAGCACGAAACCATTCAAACATATCCTTTGACAAATTCTATGTTGAGCTTCATGATTGTCATTTTTGGATAGACAAGTGCTCTTCCTTGCAAGAACTAACCCATGTAGGTAGATGGACTCAAATTCCAGGTGGTGCTCCCAACTCTTAGCTACATCAACCTTGAGCAACCCACACAAGTTCAACTACATGATCAACACCACCAACCAAGGTATGTTATTCCATCTTAGAGAAGCTTTACTCTAAGTCATGAGCTAAAGCAACTCGACAAGATGAGAATACATCAAGATGCTTAAACAAAAAATGGTAACCCCATTTTGAGCTTAAACGATGAGTATGACCTATGATCAAGTGATCTCACTTGACTCTTAAGTTAATATACTCCAACATAGGTGACTTTGTCGCCGACCATCTCTAGATGAAGTTCTCTTGTGTTCGTCTCTGTGTTTTTTTTGCATTTGTCTCATGCATATTTGTTTCCCCTTAAAAAAACTTCATCTAGATTTCTTTCTTTTCTTTTTGTTTGCTTTGCATTTTATGCATCCAATTCATTGCATATCATTTAGTTAATTCCTTGCAAATCTTTGTGAGATCTTATTAGTCTAGTGAGCTGAGGTGACAAGTGTTTTCTCTGCAATGAACTCGGTTCCACCGATTAGTTATTTTTGGTCCAACCGAATTCATTGGTACAACCGAAGCATACAACTCGGTGCCACCGATTTCACCACAGGAAAAACAGTTTGCCACTTATTCTGTGTTTCGTTTGTCCCAGCTCCACTCAATGAATCTTGTCCTCTACAAGCATCACATTTTTACAAATGCTTTGTGCTGTGACTCAAGGATCAAACCCATTCACGACAAATTCCAGAAGCCCTTCTTGGAAATTGATGTCAAAGGGGGAGAGAGAGATCACAGCAAAGCTTATCATTTAGAGAGAGATCACATCAGAGAATATCACTTCCATAGGAGGAGAGAGAGATCTCCAGGGGGAGAATACTCAAGTAGAAAGTATTTCTCAAGGATCCCAGATGCTTGGTGTTCAAGAGGAGAGATGCCACATGTCTTTTTGGGGGAAAGACATGTTCATATCTGCTTATTCGCATTAGTTTGCACTAGCTCTGTTCATTCAGATTCTTTCAGCTCTGATTTTCTATTCCCTATCTTCTCCCAGTATCCCATGCTAGATTCAGGGGGAGCAAGACATCTAAGGGAAAGAAATCATTTAAATTCATTGCATATCTTTACTCTTTGGGGCATGTCTAATCCAATGTGGTACTTAGTACTCACTCTCTTCATGTCATCCCAGTCTTGGTATTCTTGTGGTTTCTTCTGTTTGCCCTGGTTAGTGGATGTACCTGTGTTATCTAACCTTGTTTGTGCAGGTTCATTCCATCCTAAGCCAACTCAAGACTACAAGGTAAGTATATGCATCACAATCATGTGTATGAGGATTTCTTGCTGATGTACATACTGTTTGCAAGAAGGACTCATGAGCATGAAGGTATTTTCTTTAATATTCTTTGCTCTGATGCATATGGCCAAGATACATGTAACTCATTGCTTACTCTGCCATGGTTATGCTCTCACATGCTTCTATATTCAATATTCCACATGATTGCATACATGTAGGCTGAGCCTATGCTTGTTACATGTCTTTCCAAAGCTTTACTTGCTATTCTTTATATCCTTATCTAAAGCTTTGATGTATGTTGTCATCAATTACCAAAAAGGGGGAGATTGAAAGCACAAGTGCACCCTAGGTGGTTTTGGTAATTAATGTCAACATATCTCTTGTTGGACTAACACTTTTATCTAGCATATTTCAGACAAGTTCAACAATGAAGTGGCATGGACTAAAGGATGTGGAACTCCTTCAAGATGCTAAGGACAAAGGATTGGCTAAAGCTTCAAGATCAAGACTCTTCATTTTATATTTCAGTGATCCAAGATCACATTGAGTCTATAGGAAAAGCCAATACTATCAAGGAGGGATGAGGTGTTGCTTAATGAGCCTCTTGCTTCATGTGCTTAGTGATATGCTCCAAAACCCTCAACTACTTTCTCACATCCACATATGACCTAAACCTAAAGCCAAAATCGGCCACACCGATTCTTTCTATCCGGCGCCACCGAGTTCAAATGTCATAGCCATTGCCACAAACCCTAGGCAAATCGGTCTCACCAATAGGGATCTCGGTCTCACCAAGATGGGATTGTAATCTCTCTGTGTATGTCCATTACCAAAATCGGTCTCACCGAGTTTGAGCAATCGGTCCTACCGAGATTACAATGCAAACTCTCTGGTTAACTTATTACCAAAATTGGTCCTACCGAGTTTGAGTAATCGGTCACACCGAGTTTGCCTGACCAACTCTCTGGTTAGCTAATTACCAAAATAGGTCCCACCGAGTTTGTGTAATCAGTCTCACCGAGATTACGGTATGCCCTAACCCTAACCATATCGGTCCTACCGAGTTGCATTTCGGTCCCACCGAAAGTCCTAACGGTCACTAGGTTTACTAAATCGGTCTGACCGAGTTTGTTGATTCGGTCCCACCGAGATTGGTAAATTGTGTGTAACAGTTAGATTTTGTGTGGAGGCTATATATACCCCTCCACCTCCTCTTCATTCATCGAGAGAGCCATCAGAACAAACCTACACTTCCAACTTACCAGTTCTGAGAGAGAACTACCGACTCATGTGTTGAGGCCAAGATATTCCATTCCTACCATATGAATCTTGATCTCTAGCCTTCCCCAAGTTGCTTTCCACTCAAATCTTCTTTCCACCAGATCCAAATCCTATGAGAGAGAGTTGAGTGTTGGGGAGACTATCATTTGAAGCACAAGAGCAAGGAGTTCGTCATCAACGCACCATTTGTTACTTCTTGGAGAGTGGTGTCTCCTAGATTGGCTAGGTGTCACTTGGGAGCCTCCGACAAAGATTGTGGAGTTGAACCAAGGAGTTTGTAAGGGCAAGGAGATTGCCTACTTCGTGAAGATCTATCGCTAGTTAGGCAAGTCCTTCGTGGGAGATGGCCATGGTGGGATAGACAAGGTTGCTTCTTCATGGACCGTTCTTGGGTGGAGCCCTCCATGGACTCGTGCAACCGTTACCCTTCGTGTGTTGAAGTCTCCATCAACGTGGATGTACGATAGCACCACCTATCGGAACCACGCCAAAAACATCCGTGTCTACAATTGCGTTTGAATCCTTCAAAACCCTTCCCTTTACATTCTTGCAAGTTGCATGCTTTATTTTCCGCTGCTCATATACTCTTTGCATACTTGCTTGCTATGTGTTGTGAATGTTAAACTTGTGCCTAAACTCCACTTAAACTTAAATTTGCTAAAAACTGCAACTTTGGTACTTAGTGTCTAATCACCCCCCCTCTAGACACCTCTTCTCAAGGTCCTACACTGACATCCTGGTTCAACAAGGGCTTGGACTGGGCGTCGTCCAACGAGGTGATGACATTGCAGAGGCGCGTCAAGAGCATATGTGGGAGTTCGACCCGGCCGGTCCCCGGACCCTGCAGCGGTTCTTCCGGACGAAGCATGAAGACATGTGGAAGCTGATTTTCAAGACCCAAAAGATGTGGCCGAATATGACCGAAGACCTCGGCCATGACTGCACTCACGCAGCAACTCCCGTAAGTTTTCTGATAACCTTATTTTGTAAGTCCAAGGAGCATACTAAACTCTCCATTCTCCCCATAGGGCTGGACCAGGAAGGCGGAGCAGATTCACTGTCCGGCTCCGCTCAGCTATTCCTTTGTTAACCAGGATGCTGGTCCCGGCGCCGTATCAGGCACCGGAAAAGAAGGTCAAGAAAAAGAGCAAGGAGGCCAAGGGTGGCCTCTGCCGTAAAGGCGCTTCGGACGTAGTGTCCGAAGACACCGAAACTCTCTCCTCTCATGACGAAGATGAAGAGGAGGAGAAGGAAAGCAATTCCCCCCTTAAGGGGAGAAAGAAGAAGAGGGCAGCTTCCGTGGGTCTAGACGCGAAAGCGTCCAAGAAAGGGAGAACCTCCCTTACGGATGATTCTGAGACGGACGCTGACGAGTGGCGCCCCAGCCGAAGCCCCTGGCTGGATCGTAAGTATTCAAAGGTACTGTATATATCCGGCTTTCTGCCTTGTGATTGTAACACGTTGAATTGTGTGCTGCAGTCCGGCTCGTCACCTCCCCCAGCGTTCCTCATCTTCTGGGAACTCGCTGGGTCCGAACATGATGGAGAGCGAGTCACCTCTGCCAGCCTCCCCCCACTGCTACAGATAACACTGAGGTGTTGTCCAAAAGGACCCTTCCAGGACAGGGAGAAGTGCGGGAGGCCGCCAAGATGGCGCCAAAGTGTGATATCCCTACTGCTGAGAACATGGGGGAACCGACCTCCATGGAGATCGGAGACGAGGGCCATGCCCAATTTGGCCCCCAACCAAATGTCATTCCGGAGACCCACACGGCTCCGGAGTCAGATGAGCAACCTCCTTCAAAAGAAGGGGGCGTGCCCACCCCACTGGCGACCTCTGTCAATCCAGAGGCGTCGGACACTCTGGTGGGAGTGCTTCAGAGCGCCACCATTGTGGAAGAACATCGTACCCTTATGGGTACGGTGATTGAAAAGGTTCAGTCCGCAAAAAGCGGGTTGAACGAGGCCTACACTAGCCTTCTAAGAGGCTCCGAGGTATGTGATATGATGCCTTTTACTATATAACAGGAATGCCTGTGTATAGATAGTAGCCCCTAAGACTCTGTTCGGTGTTCGCGAAGAAAGGCTGGACAGAGGATCTAATAACTTCCGCAGGATCACTATTCAAGATATCTTCCGATATTCCGATAAATCGGCTGATTTATCGCTTACCATTGTCTGACCGATAAGATAAATCGGCCGATAAATTAGCTGATATGGCGATAAATTGGGCGATATGCCGATAAACTGGCCGATTTACCCCTTATCTTGGGTCGACCGATAAGTTCGCGATAAGCGATATCCCCAACATTGCGCAGGATATTAACATCATATCTATTTGAACAAATAGGCTACAAGGCAAGCATCAGCTTCCCATGCCGCCGAAGCATCCGAGCTAAGGCGGAAGTTAGAGAAAAAGCAAGGTATGTGATACTGAAACACGTTCGAAATGAGATCAACTCTGATTTTTTATCTGAATGAGTGTTATAATTATGCTCATAGCTGACGCGTCTGAGGTCGAGACCCTCAAGAGTGCGCTGGCCGAAGCCAAGAAGGAGGCGGAGGAGGCAAGAGCCGCCCGCCTGAAACATGACTCAAGGGTGGAGGAAGTCCAGCAAGAGCTCAAGGATGCTATAAGAAAATGTGAGTCCTTAGAGCGCAAGATTTCGGATCAAAATTCCGAACTTGCTAAGGCCCTCCAAAGTGCACAGGAGGCCCGGGCCGAAGCCCAAAGCACCTACTAGGAGATCCAAGAGGCAAAGCAGATTGCGGCGGGTAAGCCTTTTAACATGCAGAGCAAATTTGTGAGAAGAAAGTATATCTTGCTGACCCAGATTTGGAGTTCTCCAGGAGCGTTTGTGGACCTGCCTCGGAGTATTGCTGCGGAGTTCTTCCGAGCCAAAGAGGGGAGCGCAACGGAAAAGCTATTCTGGTCGCAGTACCTTGCGCCAGAGCATCTCGTGCACCTCAGTGATCAACTAAAGCGGTTGACCGAACTGGATAGGGTGGCCGGATTGGCCATGAAGGATGTTATAATCCGTGTTTGGCCCGCCGAACCCATACCCAGCAGCTACTTCGGGCTCGTGAAGCGGCTGGTCAGTGCCTGCCCCCGGCTCGATGTCATGAAGCGATCGGTCTGCATCGAAGGTGCACGGATGGCCTTTGCCCATGTCAAAGTGCAGTGGGTGAAGATGAACACCGTTAAGCTTGCCACCGAGGGACCGCCCACGCGCAAAGAGCACCGCACGCTAGAGCAGTATTTTGACGACGTTCTCGAAGGATCCCGCATTGTAGAGGGCCAGTGGTCGAAAGACATTATTTTTGAATGAATGTATCCCTGCTGCCCGAACTTTGTATTATGAAACAAGGCTGATGTATAATATGTTGCTTATTTTGCCTCAAATTTTTTTCCTCCTATGCTGCCGTTTACGGTATCTGAGAGTTGGCCAGTGGTCGGCTTCAACCCCCACATAGGTAGTACGGGGGTGTTTGGAATAGCACCTGAACACACTTGACCCATCAATTTGGTCCTTGAAGGAGGTGTTAGTGCGGCGAACCAGGTAATCAGACCATGTGGCTTTATCGCTCTCACTTAGCCATAAGATTTTGAAAATGAGATTGTAGGCGCAGCCCCCAGTATTATTTGATTATCCAAACTTGGGTGTTGTGGATGCCTGACCGGGTGAAGACCGGTCCTGGCGGGGATATACCCCGCGGTGTGACCCGGCCAGAGATATGACCCGGCTGGGACTTGGTGTTTCATTGGTGAGACGGTAGATTGTTTTAGCTATTTAAGCCGACAGATTATAAGCCGCCGGACAGTTAAGCAGGGTAAGCCGACGGACAGTTAAGCAGGGAAAGCCGACGGACAGTTAAGCAGGGTAAGCCGGCGGAGACAGTTAAGCATGATAAGCCAGACAGTTAAGCCAGACAGTAAGCCAGACAGTTAAGCCAGATGGTAAGCCAGATTGTAAGTCAGCAGTTAAGAAGCCCAAGACGTTAATAAGCCCTTGGTGAGAAGACCATGAGAGAAGCCCGTGAAGAGAAGTCAAAATAGTTAAGTCTTAAGTCCGAGTTGGACTCTACATGTAACCCGCCCCTTCAGCTTATATAAGGAGTGGCAGGGCACCCCAAGAGGGATGAGTAAGAAAATAATCGTCAAGTCTAGACACAACTAGGAGAGCTGGCTTACGGCGACTCCTTGATGAGCATAATGAGACCTAGCCACAAACAACATGTAGGGTTGTTACCGGATGATGTTTCCCAGGGCCCGAAGCTATCTAAACTTTTGTCTTGTGTTGCGTCTCTCGATTCCGCTCAACCCCTCTCAAGCTACCACATAGATGCGTTGGCCTCACGACTAAGTCCTCACACTAGGACATCTGATGTGACAAATCCACGACAGTTGGCGCCCACCGTGGGGCTAGCATACGATGGTGTTGAGTTCTTCCAGGGATCCGTACAAGGATCGAGAAGCTCACACATTTTCGGAGGAAGAAGAGTTATTGTGGAAAGATTTACATTGCCTTGAAAGTAGGCAGTCAGATCGAATACCCGTCGGAGGTTCAAGAGAAAATTAGGGTTACAATTTGTTCGTTGCCGAGAGTCACCAACACGAGTCACAGAGATCAACAAAAGCAATTTCACTTTAGTCAAACATCAGTTGGTTATTGTTTATGATGGAAGAAGTTTCGAAACAATTCAACAGCTAGCGCACAAACATACAATCATCTACTCACGGTCCAATTGAGCACTACACCACGTGAAATCCATCATCAATTATTCTTTTTGGGAAGAGGGCCAGCATGACTTGAATACTACTAGATCAGATGTGTCTTCCCCTTGATTATTACATCCATCCGAGTCAAAAGAAATCAAGTGCTGCCCCCAGATCTCCTCAAACCCAATGACGGCTCGGAAGCGAGTTATTCCAAGACCTAGACTCCGCCATTGACTGACCCGGTTGACCACCGGGCTTTGCGTCGAGCCATCGCAGACTCGCCCCACCTTGAGACCTCTGTGTGTCGCGTAGCTAAGCCGCCATCGCATGAGTCGCCACCTCTCCTCTGTCACGCTGTTGATTGAGCCTCCTGCAACTACTCTGCTCCACCTGCGAGCCTTTACCTGCTGACGAACGGACCTGATGCTTCAGTTGCTGTCCCGCAAGCCAGGTAAATCGCCTCACGTCATCGCACTCCTCTGCAATCGTACTGACCCGGTGACCTCTCCAAACCGCACCAACATCCACCTGCCGCCGGCTCAGCTGCCATCGCCTCTACAGCGAGCCACCCTTGCTGAGCCGCCGCCACCACAAGCCACCGCAGCCGACTCTGCATCTGTACCGTGGGATTCGCTGCTGTTAGTGGATTGCCTTTGTCTCAACAACTTCACCTGCAAGCCTACTGCTGCTGTTCATCTCCACCGGGTGCCTCCAGTCGAGGGATTAGTATCACCACAATACTCCTTCGATCTCCGCTTCACCTCACCCCGCGTCTCGTCACCACGGGCTTGCTGGCGTGCCAAGACACCTCCGCTTCAAGCCCCATATCTAGATTCAAGAGCCACCGGTGGCTTGCCGCTGCCACGAGCCGCCCGGGCCCTTTGAAGTGGTTACTTCCACAATCGCTGGCTCGTCTTCAAGCCGCCGGCTGTGGTTGAGCTATCGTCGCCGGGATGCCTCCCTCTACTACAACGATGCTTGGGAACGGCCTCCACGTCCTTGCGCTCCTCACTGCGAGTCACCGTCGCCTCTGTCATGGCTAACACTACAAAAAAAAGACACATCCGTGACATTTTGGGCCAAGCAAAAATTTTTCTATCATACTTAAGACACTTCTATAATGATAATTGTGACAAAACCCGGTATCATCATAGATGTGGTGGGCTCCTACTTCTATGAAAAAAAATCATGAAAGAAAATGGGCTTTTCGTCCTGGGCGGGCCGGAGACGCAGCTGCATGACATTCTTTGGGCCGTCCATGACAGAAAAAACCATGGTAGAAGCGAGGGCGGGGAAAATTTCATGGTGTTCCTGGTTATGGTGGGTGGTCGGGGCCGAGTGATGCACGTTTCTCTCATACACGTACGCGCGTGTGTGCGAGGCGTTGGGCTCTAACTGAACCCGAGCGATTACATTGGAGGCTACACGTTACTGAACCCGAGCTATCGATCGATGGTTGTTAACTAAACCCGATCGAGCGATTCCTTCACTACTGCTGCTAACTGAAGCTGATCGATGC